>NC_079312.1:173912099-174215406 GCF_029931775.1 Euleptes europaea | reverse complement strand
CTCCCCCCCCGCACCCCAATGACCCCCCTACTCCATGCCCAGAAGATGACCAAGATGCCCTCTCTCTCATCATCTGCCTAAGGTCATCGAATCAGCATTGCTGACAGAAGGCCATCTAGCCTCTGCTTAAAAACCTCCAGGGAAGGAGAGCTCACCACCTCCCAAGGAAGCCTGTTCCACTGAGGAACCGCTCAGTTAGAAAGGTCTTCCTAATGTCTAGACAGAATCACAGACTTTGTCAGAGTTTCTGATCTGAAGGAAAAAAACAAACAAAAACAAACAGTTTACACAGGTCCCAGGTTTTATACAAGATTGGGACACCTGAGCAAAAGAAGTTGCTCGTCAGGTTTTCGGAAACCTGTATGCTTTGAATACAGGAAACGCTTAGGCAAGAGCTGCAGCAACCTCACCGCCTACTTCAACCAAGGACCCCAGGAGTCTGCAATATGAACCCCATGCATCCTTAGCCAACAAGATTGGTCCCCGGGTGTGGATCAAGGCAGTATTAACAGCTGTGGCTCCCAGACTGCCACCCCAAATCACCCTTCTAGGAAATACAAACTACCCACACAAGGACCAGCTGATCTCTTTTTGCCTCACAAACTATGCTGGGTATCTCCACATTTTTTTTTGTCATCAAGTGGCAGCTGACTTATGGCAACCCCATAGAATTTTTCATGGTGAGAGACATTCAGAGGTAGTTTGCCATTGCCTGCCTCTGCATAGTAACACTGATATTCTCTGGTGGTCTCCCATCCAAATACTAGCCAGGGCCGGCCCTGCTTAGCTTCCGAGATCTGGCTAGCTTGGGGTACCCAGTCAGGGCAACTCCACAATAGGGTTTATCACAAGAACCAGCCCCCATTATTTATAGGATGGGGAAATGAGCCCTTTCTGCAGGGCCCAACACAGTGAGAGACCCTTCCCCCAAGATGACCACCCCACTGCATGACTGTCACCCCCCTCCCCTAGTACTACCTGCCCTGTCTGCTGTGTGTGTGGAAGCACTCCAGCTCACTGACTCAAGCTCCCCTGGGAATGGGGGCTTTTTATTCTAGCTTATCTCTGAAATCCCCCTCGTCCTGAGGAAAGAGGCAGAAATAAGAATTGGGGGGGGGGCACAGCAACTAATGGCAACAGGCTTTCACTCCAGGAAAGTGCCTGTTGCCCCACCTTCTCTCAGTATTATCTGCCCTGGTTGGGGGGGGGGGAATTACTCAATTTCACTGACTCCCTCTCCCCTGGGAATAGGGGCTTTTTATTTTAGCTTCTCTGATATCCTTCTTATCCTGAGGAAAGAGGCAGAAATAAGAATTTGGTTGGCCACTGTGTGAACAGATTGCTGGACTTGATGGACCTTGGTCTGATCCAGCATGGCCTTTCTTATGTTCTTAATTTGGGGGGGAGGGACAGCAATGAAAGGCAACAGGCTTTCACCCTAGGAAACTGTCACCCCTCCCCCAGTACTACCTGCCCTGGCTGGGGGAATCACTCCAATTCACTGACTCCCCGTCCCCTGGGAATGGGGGCTTTTTATTCTAGCTTCTCTCTGAAATCCTTCTCGTCCTGAGGAAAGAAGCAAAAATAAGAATTGGGGGGGGGGGCACAACAACTAAAGGCAACAGGCTTTCACCCCAGGAAACTGCCTGTTGCCCCCCCTCTCCCAGTACTACCTGCGCTGGTTGGGGGGGGGGAACACTCCAGTTAACTGACTCCCTCTCCCCTGGGAACAGGGTTTTTTAATTCTAGCTTCTCACTGAAGTCCTTCTTGTCTTGAGGAGAGAGGCAAAAATAAGAATTTGGTTGGTCACAGTGTGATCAGACTGCTGGACTTGATGGACCTTGGCCTGATCCAGCATGGCCTTTCTTACATTCTTATTTGGGGGGGGGAGAGAGAGACAGCAACTAAAGGCAACAGGCTTTCTCCCTTGGAACTGTCACACACACCCTCCCCCAGTACTACCTGCCCTAGCTGGGGGAACTACTCCAGTTCACTGACTCCCTCTCCCCTGGGAACTGGGGCCTTTTTATTCTAGCTTTTGAAATCCCTTTTTCCCTGAAAAAATAAGAATTTGTTTGGCCACCGTGTGAACAGACTGCTGGACTTGATCTGATCCAGCATGGCCTTTCTTATATTCTCTATTTTTTTTGGGGGGGGGGGAGAGACAGAAACTAAAGGCAGCAGGTTTTCACCCTAGGAAACTGACTGGGGTGATGGGAAGGGCCTGGGGAGGGGCTGTGGCTCAGGGCTAGAGCATCTGCTCAGCATGCAGGTTCAATCCCCAGCGACTCCAGTTAAAGGGACCAGGCAGATAGGTGATGTGAAAGACCCCTGCCTGAGACTCTGGAGAGCCGCTGCCGGTCTGAGTAGACAATACTGACTTTGATATTGTGGGGAGGGGCCATGGCTCAGGGGTACAGCCTCTGCTTGGCATGCAGAAGGTCCCAGGTTCAATCCCCAGTGTCTCCAGTTAAAGGGACCAGGGAGGTGGGTGATGTTTAAAGACCCCTGCCTGAGACCCTGGAGAGCCGCTGCCGATCTGAGTAGACAATACTGACTTTGATATTGTGGGGAGGGGCCATGGCTCAGGGTTAGAGCCTCTGCTTGGCACGCAGAAGGTCCCAGGTTCAATCCCCAGTGTTTGTCTAGTTAAAGCAGAGGTTCCCAACCTGGGATCTGGGGACCGCTGGGGTGTGCGTGTGCAGAATTATTGCAAGTGGTCCACGAAACCAGATGTGCACAAAGCAGTGTCATTTTGATCTTTTTTCTCATTATGTATTTTCTCCATCAGCAGATTCTAACAGGACAGTCACTATCGTATGGGGGTCTGCAAAAGGTTAAGAAGGGGTTCTCAAACTTGAAAAGGTTGGGAACCACTGAGTTAAAGGGACCAGCCAAGTAGGTGATGTGAAAGACCCCTGCCGGAGACTCTGGAGAGCCGCTGCCGGTCTTAGTTGACAATACTTTGATGGACCAAGGGTCTGATTCAGTATACGGCAGCTTCATGTGTTGGGGAGGGGCCGTGGCTCAGTGGTAGAGCATCTGCTTGGCATGCAGAAGGTCCCAGGTTCAATCCCCGGCGTCTCCAGTTAAAGGGACTAGGCGAGTAGGTGATGTTTAAAGACCCCTGCCTGAGACCCTGGAGAGCCGCTGCCGGTCGAGTAGACAATACTGACTTTGATATAGTGGGGAGGGGCCTTGGCTCAGTGGTAGAGCCACTGCTTGGCATGCAGAAGGTCCCAGGTTCAATCCCCGGCGTCTCCAGTTAAAGGGACCAGGCAGATGGGTGATGGGAAAGACCTCTGCCTGAGTCCCTGGAGAGCCGATGCCGGTCTGAGTAGACAATACTGATGGACCAATGGTCTGATTCAGTATAAGGCAGCTTCATGTGTTCATTTTAGGGGAGGGGCCGTGGCTCAGTGGTAGAGCATCTGTTTGGCATGCAGAAGGTCCCAGGTTCAATCCTCTGCATCTCCAGTTAAAGGGACTAGGCAGGTAGGTGATGTGAAATACCTCTGCCTGAGACCCTGGAGCGCCGCCGAGGGTCTGATTCGGTATAAGGCAGCTTCATGTGGAAAGGCTTTGAAGGATGGAGAAACAGACGCCACAGTCCCGGGGAATGGGAATGACAGGGAAAAGAGGGAAAGGTAGCACGTCGGGTGGGGGTGAGTGAGAGAAACAGACGGGGGTTGGGCAAACCTTAGGAGCCAAATGCAAAATGAAACCGGCGAGGGGGGGGAAATGGCTCCTACGGGGGGGGGGGCAGAAGGGTCTTCCAGCCCCCCACCCCGGGGGAAGGTCGCTTCCACGGAACAGCGTGGGCAGCCCGGGCCGTTAAGCAGACAAAGAGGCCGAGGGAGGGGCGTCGTCGTCGTTACCAACAAGGCCGAGGGACCGCGGGAGAGGCCAGGCCTAGGCCTTGAGAGGCGGGGGGGGGGGGGTTCCGACTCGTTTCTATGGAGACCGGCATCCTGGGGCAGGGACCCCTGTTGCTATGGAGACCGGGGAACTGGGGAAGGCCGCCCCCCCCCCCAAAAAAGGTTACCAATGAGGCTGTGTCAGGCCCCGCCGCGGCCGCTGCTGCTGCCGAGTCACCGCTCCGCTCGCCCGCTGCCGCTTCCTCCTCCGTCCCGCACTGACGCAAGATGGCGGCGGCCAGGCCCGGAACAAAAACCTTCCCGACGCCGCCGCGCTCCCCCAACCCCCGCAACGGGGCAGCCGCAAGGCCCGCCCTCCGCCGACCTAACAACCCCCGTTGGACTCGAGCGACGCCAGTCACGGATACGCGGGCCCTGATAGGCTGAGGCGGTTGGGGGAAAAAATAACGCGAGCGTGATCAGGCCCCGCCCACTGACCCGACCTAACAACCCCCATTGGACTCGAGCGACGTCAGTCACGGATACGCGGGCCCTGATAGGCTGAGACGGTTAGAAAAAAACTAAAGAGAGCGTGATCAGGCCGCGCCCACTGACCCGAGGACCGTCCCCCCTCCTGTATGAGGAGGAAGAGCAGATGCGGGGAAGCCACGCCCCCGGCGTAAGTTTCTGCAAGGGGGCGGGGCCTGTAGTTTCGAGGCCCCGCCCCCTGTAGTTTCAGGCAGAGGCGGAATGACACGTGTCCTACAACACCTTGAGGAAGTAACTGTGTGAGTCAAAGAAGACGAACGCGTTTCCCACCAGCTTTCTGAGCCGTTTCATGCATAAAAATCACAGGGCTCCTTTTTATCTTTAATATTTGCAACCGAAAAGAGACATTTGGGCCACAGCAGCTTTATCACACTGGGTGCAAAAAAAGCAGCAACTCCTAAAATTCCTTGGTTCTTGTAGGTTATCCGGGCTGTGTAACCGTGGTCTTGGAATTTTCTTTCCTGACGTTTCGCCAGCAACTGTGGCAGGCATCTTCAGAGTAGTAACACTGAAGGACAGTGTCTCTCTGAAGATGTGTTACTACTCTGAAGATGCCTGCCACAGTTGCTGGCGAAACGTTAGGAAAGAAAATTCCAAGACCACGGTTACACAGCCCGGATAACCTACAAGAACCAATGAACTCTGACCGTGAAAGCCTTCGACAATATCCTAAAATTCCCTCTTCTACTCAACTATTAAAGGCGCAGGAGTTAGCGTTGCCAACCTCCGGGTACTGAGATACAAAGGACTCACTAATACTGTAGATAGGGGCTATATGAAAGAACAGTAATAGGCTCTGAATGTGAGCAAGCAATATTTAGTAAACCACTGATCGCAATAGAAAAGGCCTATGCATCAATGGGCAACAGGTATACAAAAAGACAACAAAAGAAGCAACAAAAAGATGCAGTAATAGTGGTATAATACAACAAGTGTGATAACAATAGTGTGAAACAACAATGGAGGAAAAATATATATCACACAAGCATGCTATAAAATGGGTGCAAAAAGCAGCAACTCCTAAAATTCCCTCTTCTACTCAACTATTAAAGGCGCAGGAGTTAGCGTTGCCAACCTCCGCGTACTGAGATACAAAGGACTCACCAATACTGTAGATAGGGGCTATATGAAAGAACAGTAATAGGCTCTGAATGTGAGCAAGCAATATTTAGTAAACCACTGATCGCAATAGAAAAGGCCTATGCATCAATGGGCAACAGGTATACAAAAAGACAACAAAAGAAGCAACAAAAAGATGCAGTAATAGTGGTATAATACAACAAGTGTGATAACAATAGTGTGAAACAACAATGGAGGAAAAATATATATCACATAAGCATGCTATAAAATGGGTGCAAAAAGCAGCAACTCCTAAAATTCCCTCTTCTACTCAACTATTAAAGGTGCAGGAGTTAGGGTTGCCAACCTCCAGGTACTCAGCACAAATTATTATTAGTGATTAGGACAAATTACAACAAGTGCTATACAACAAATACTTATCCTACTACTATGATACATAAGATTCACTTGATGTCAACCATTCAGGTGTACAATTATTCTTTGTGTTATAGATGCAAATATGCAATTTATCTTTATAGTATGGTTGAAAAAGTCCAATTCAAGTAGGATATCCAATTATTGGTATAAGCCAAAAAGAAACGGGACGGCCGTTTCAAGATGTTTTCTTCAGCCCCATGTTCAATCCTATATTCAAATATACAATGTAAATATTGCTAATAAATCCTATCACAAAAGTATACTATTTACTTAAAAATTTCATACTTACAAATTCCATTATAAAATCTAAAATCTGGTAGTTTGTCATTAATCGTTGATCCAATACCATCTCAAGTCAGGTTCATAGTTCCTCAAGGGATACAATTCAGTGTGATTTTTAGTTACATTCTAAACCTTCCATTTATAATCATGAACAGGTGTTAGCAGGTGTCTAACTTAATTACCCACTTCCAAACTACCGTATTAAGTCAAGCCACTAGATGGTGTCTTCTCACAGGCTAGCTACCGTATATCTTAAATTATATAAAACAGGAAAGATCATTTTCAAGATTTAAGCCTTTAGGTTTTACAGAATCAAACAGATGTATAAAAAAAGCCTCTTTTTGTCTTAAAATCCTTCCTGTATTTCTCTTGTCAAACTGTTTTCCTTTTAAAAATATTGTCAAAGGCTTTCACGGTCAGAGTTCATTGGTTCTTGTAGGTTATCCGGGCTGTGTATCCGTGGTCTTGGAATTTTCTTTCCTGACGTTTCGCCAACAACTGTGGCAGGCATCTTCAGAGTAGTAACACTGAACACTGAGTAGTAACACTGAGAGACACTGTCCTTCAGTGTTACTACTCTGAAGATGCCTGCCACAGTTGCTGGCGAAACATCAGGAAAGAAAATTCCAAGACCACGGTTACACAGCCCGAATAACCTACAAGAACCAATGTTTTCCTTTTAGACTCCAAATTATAAAGTACCAAAGATCATTCTCGGAGTGGAGCGCTTCCAGAAAATGATCAACTACCGGGGCACTGACAATCTTAGCGCATATGCGTGCACGATGTTCTAATATCCTATTTTTTATAGGTCTAATACTTGAGCCAATGTACAAAAATCCGCATGGACATAAAAGGCAATAAACAGAATTCTTAGTATTGCAATTTGTGAAATTAAACAGCTTAAATGTAAATTTTGTATCCGTGCGTGTAAATTCCTTTACCTTCAAACATAAATTGCACGCCAAACATTTATGGCATTTAAAGTGTCCCCTTTAAATGCCATAAATGTTTGGTGTGCAACTTATGTTTGCTCCTGCTAGGGTTGCCAAGTCCCTCTTCACCACCGGCAGGAGGTTTTGGGGGCAGAGCCTGAGGAGGGCGGGGTTTAGGGAGGGGAGGGACTTCGATGCCATAGAGTCCAATTGCCAAAGTAGCCATTTTCTCCAGATGGACTGATCTCTATTGGTTGGAGATCAGTTGTAATAGCAGATCTCCAGCTAGTACCTGGAGGTTGGCAACCCTATGTGTGTTAGAGTTGCCAGGTCCCTCTTTGCCACCAGCAGGAGTTTTGGGACAGAGCCTAAGGAGGGCAGGGTTTGGGGAGGGACTTCAATGCCAGAGTCCAATTGGCAAAGCGGACATTTTCTCAAGGTGAACCGGTTCTCTATCGGCTGGAGATCAGTTGTAATAGCAGGAGGTCTCCAGCTAGTACCCGGAGGTTGGCAACCCTATGTGTATTAAGGGTTTGGGGAGGGGAGGGACTTCAATGCCATAGAGTCATCTATACGGCCTTCAGAACCTATTCTGACACATTTGATCATTCAAGGGACCGATCAAATCCCCACCCACCTAAGTGAATCATGGCTCAGACATCAGGCACACCCATGGTATTCACCGAGCCCAGTCACCAACAGTTCACTGCAAGAGCCTTAAGTTTCTCCATCAGTTTTCCCTAGAGCAGCCGTTATCTGGCTACAATCAGGTAAAACATATTTGTCAAGCTAAGCCATTCGGCCCAGCACAATTCAGCAGCCACCATCCCCTTGTAAGCACAAACAATGTCATTCCAAGATTTCATAACACATATGCAACACAACTTGAAACTTTAGGATTCATCTCAACTCCATGCTCAAGATATGAATTCAAGGCCTAGCAAAAAGAAAACGCAACACACCGGTACGGATCACTGTTCCCTAGGACTGAGACAGCCAGCTCTGTCCACAACGCCGATCGATAGTGACGGCCAAACCCGACATCACAACAGGCCACCCTAGACTGTACGACTATGCCCGCTCCTACCACATGACTTTGACTTTGTGCCCGTCATGGCCAAAGGCATATCCTTCTTGATACGCTCCCGGAAACCCGTGCAAAATTCTGGAAGGAATCCAATCTATACCTGTGCCTGAAAACGCGACACTCCAGGGCCACCAACCTTCATTCATCTCACCTCATCGAGATTTCAGTATGCAGCAACGGAAGGAGAGGACGTTGTGAGTGAACCTGTTTTATGCCGCAGATGTCTACACATCGCAAGGAACAGTCTAGTAAAAGGACCCCAAACTAGCAAAGATCTAGTCTGAAATACACAAAAACTACTTGTATGTGCTCAGGACGGTCACTGTGGGCCCCCCCCCCCGATAATAATTAACTAGCCCCCCCCCAGACGCAACCCAAACAGTGAATGAAAAGTCACACAACTTGCTGTTCGCATGAAGAAGCCAATAATGAGAGCCACTGTGGTGTAGTGGTTAAAAGTGGTGGTTTGGAGCAGTGGACTCTGATCTGGAGAACCGGGTTTGATTCCCCACTCCTCCAAATGAGCGGCGGAGGCTAATCTGGTGAACTGGTTTTGTTTCCCCTCTCCCACGCATGAAGCCAGCTGGGTGACCTTGGGCAAGTTACACCTCTGTTAGAGCTCTCTCAGCCCCACCTACCTCACAGGGTGTCTGTTGTGGGGAGGGGAAGGGGAGGTGATTGTAAGCCGGTTTGAGTCTCCCTTAAGCGGTTGAGAAAGTCGGCATGTAAAAACCAATTCTTCTACTTTCTCTGTGTACACAATAATTTGTTTTTTATCCATCCAATTCCTTGTACTTGTTTCTCACCCTTCCTCCAAAGGAGCATAGGACAGTGCATATGGTCCCCCACACTCTTTTATCCTCACAACAACCCAGTAAGGTGGGTTAGATTAGGACAGTGATCGGAGCAAGGTTATACTTACCCTCCCCCCCCAATTAAGGGGCTACTGAATTTATAGCAACATCAGTCCTGGCTACCGAGGTGACCCGAGGTCTCAGAATTCTGTTCCTCCAGTCCCATATACCCTCTCAATGGTTCTGTCATAATCCCTTGTGACAAGTTGGAACAGAACTCTAGCACCACCAAGATCTGATTCTAGAGGCCCTAAACCCCCATGTGCAACCATCCAAGCCTGTATACATTCTGCAACTGCCTTGCAGAAGTATGAAAGTTGACAGTAGGTGCGGAAGCCAAAACCCTATTTACCAGAACCTTTCTGGAAGTGAACATATGAAGCTGCCTTCTACTGAATCAGACCCTTGGTCCAGCAAAGTCAGTACTGTCTACTCTGACCAGCAGCGGCGCTCCAGGGTCTCAGGCAGAGGTATTTCACATCACCTACCTGCCTAGTCCCTTTAACTGGAGATGCAGGGGATTGAACCTGGGACCTTCTGCATGCCAAACAGATGCTCTACCACTGAGCCACAGCCCCTCCCCTAAAATGAACACATGAAGCTGCCTTATACTGAATCAGACCATTGGTCCATCAGTATTGTCTACTCAGACCGGCAGTGGCTCTCCAGGGTCTCAAACAGGGGTCTTTCACATCACCTACTTGCCAAGTCCCTTTAACTGGAGATGCCAGGGATTGAACCTGGGACCTTCTGCATGCCAAGCAGAGGACCTACCAGTGAGCTACGGCCCCTGTAGTTTCCCCATCTGGATGTGTTGTTCAGAAAAAGAGAGGGCCATCTTAAATTCACATACAAGTTAGTCACTGTAGAGTAATGCATTTTGAGTGTTGGTGTATGGAATTTTTTAAAGGTAGATCATGATGGGTAGCTGTGTTAGTCCGTCACTAGCAGTAGAAAAGACCAAGAGTCCAGTAGCACCTTAAAGACTAACAAAATTTCCGGCAGAGTATGAGCTTTCATAAGCCACAGCTCACTTTTTTAAAGGGATAAGCTCGCGTTCGGGGCTGTCTTTCAGGTAAACATGTTACCTTAAAGGGAGTCAGCATGGTGCAGGGTCAACAGCGGTGGTTTGGAGTGGTGGACTCTGATCTGGAGAAGCGGGTTTGATTCCCCACTCCTCCACCTGAGCAGCGGAAACTAATCTGGTGAACTGAATTTGTTTCCCCACTCCTACACATGAAGCCAGCTGGGTGACCTTGGGCTAGTCACACACTCTCAGCCCCACCTACCTGTTGTGGGGAGGGAAAGGTGATTGCAAGCCAGTTTGAGCCTCCCTTAAGTGAAAGTCTTCCTTGAGTCTCCCTTAAGAGAAAGTCAGCATATAAACACCAACTCTTCTTCTTCTTCTACCTCGAACCTTTTAAGTTATTTCAAAGAGATGCCAGGCATTCAAACTGGGACTTTCCACAAGCAAAGCATCCGTGCGCGGCTAGTAAGGCACGTCCCTTCCCTCCATATATGTTCAATTTTTGATTAAAAAGCGCCAGCACAAAACCGAGCAGACCTTTAAGCGTCCCTTGTATAGCTCCTTGGTCTTCCCTATGGCTAGAGTACAAAAATTTCCACAAAAGAAAATGCATGCAGTTTCTCAAGAGAATTCAGCCTCGCTGAGGTGACCCAGAAAATTTATGGAAGAAGATGCGAACTACAAGGGAAAGGGGAACAGATACCCAAGTTGCAGCAGGAGGGTAGACTATCTGGGTGCATCTTTTTATTTATTTAACACATTTATAAGCCTCCTTTCCACCCAACTTAGGGTAACCACAGGCAGCAAACGGTAAAAACATTAAAACAAGTCTCTTGGAATACCGATTGCCCATTATAAACGTTATAGTCAGCTCTATATAGCACAATGTCCCCTAGTGCCAGACTGAGTATTGGATAAGAATTTATTTTTTGTAGTCAAGTCATGGCTGACTTATGTGACCCCATAAGGTTTTCAAGGCAAGAGATGTTCAGAGGTGGTTTGCCATGGCCTGCCACCACGTCATGCCCTTAATATTCCTTGGAGGTCTCCCGCCCAAACACTAGCCAGGGTTGAGGCTGAGAGTATGTGGGCCAAGTTTCTTTCATTTTTAATTTTATAATTTTTTGTATTAAAGGATACAGAAAGAAAAAAGGAGGGACGGGGAAGAGGGGTAAAGTGTATTTTATCGTCCAGGCCCCGACTTGATCCAGGCTTAACAGGAAAAAAAATTAAAACTAATATCAAAGCTCTAACTTTCATCGAAAACGTTAAAGCTTCTTAAAACTCACTAAAACACAATATCTCCCTCGGCTCTCAACATTATTTGATCTAGAAGGAAACGGGTACCCTAACTTCTATTGTTTAAACTAAACACTTAAAACCTCCTGAATCTCACTAAACATGTTCTTATAAGCCATTGGTATCTTAATGTATAAAGTAATTCATCTATCAAGTGAATAGTAATCATAAAACAATTGCCGTTTCATCACAAATTCATCTATTGTTTTCTTGTTGATCAAGTTTCCAAGGCAGAGTGGGGATTTGATCCTGGGTTTCCCGGAAACCTAGTCCGACACCTCAACTACTACACCTCGCTGGCTCTCATTTAGGCATACATCCTTGTTATAACGAGAATACGGGAGTTCCTAAATACTCATATATGAAGAAAAATACGACTTTGCAAATTAACCAAAAGGGAAAAACACCTTTTAAGTACAGTCTGTTGAGGACTGGATATACACTAGAATCATAGAGTTGGAAGGAACCTCTAGGGTCATCTAGTCCAACCCCCTGCACAATGCAGGAAATTCACAACTACCTTCCCCACACACACCCCAGTGACCCCTACTCCATGCCCAGAAGATGGCCAAGATGCCCTCCCTCTCATCATCGGCTTAAGGTCATAGAATCAGCCTTGCTGACAGATGGCCGTCTAGCCTCTGCTTAAAACCTCCAGGGAAGGAGAGCTCACCACCTCCCCAGGAAGCCTGTTCCACTGCTCTAACTGTTAGAAACTTCTTCCTAATGTCTAGACAGAAACTCTTTTGATTTAATTTCAACCTGTTGGTTCTGGTCCAACCTTGTGGGGCAACAGAAAACAACTCGGCACCCTCCTCTCTATGACAGCCCTTCAAGGACTTGAAGATGGTTATCATGTCCCCTCTCAGTCTTCTCCTCTTCAGGCTAAACATACCCAGCTCCTTCAACCTTTCCTCCTAGGACTTGGTCTCCAGACCCCTCGCCAGCTTCGTTGCCCTCCTCTGGACACGCTCCAGCTTGTCTACATCCTTCTTAAATTGTGGTCAAGAAGGGAGGGGCATGTTGAGAGCAGCTGAGAATGACATTTAGAAGAAAAAAGGGGAGGAGGAGAATCCATCCTTCTTCAGAGCTTAGATAATTCTGGAAAGGAACTTTCTTTGGGGGGGGGGTGTCTTCCAAAATCTCCCTCTCTCAATCCCTCACAGACTCCTAGCTTGTATCCTGTACAAGTCTGGCCCAGGTGAGGATTACAAACTCAGGACAATAGGATTGGAGAGCAATGCTTAACTGGGGGGAATGCCTCTCAGGGAAGCCCCAGGCATACCTGAAAATATTAATTTTCTCTAGGAACTGAGTGAGAAAGAACCCACAGTTTTTGTAGATTTTTGAACTGGAGGGGAGAGTCAAAACTAGAAACAAATATAATAATCCAAATGGGGGGGGGGAGAGATTGTGCATTCCCCCCTCCCAAATTTAAACTATGTAGAAGTACATGCTAGACTGTCTTAACCTATTTTACAAGTAATATTTCCACTAAAAACAATTTCAACATAACGCTTTGAATGTGTTGGAACGTGATACTTAAATCACGATCCCCCCTCATCAAATATCTCAGTATCTGTGACACTGGGACATGAAATTAACATGAAATACCTTTGAAATTTTGGTTATTAAATATAAGTGAAAAAGAAATGTGCAAATCAGATCGAGCTCCATTTTGGAGCATCGGATAATTTCTCCTGAAAGTTTTCCAGTTCTGATTTTTCAGGAAAAATCACCCCCATGGGGCTGCTTGAAACACAACCAAGGTGAGGCAGCTTGGTAAAGAACACGGTTGAAGAAAATAAGAAGAGCCCCTCTGGATGAAAGCAAAGGTTGCTTTGATCCAACGTTTTGTTTACAAGAGCAGACAGCTGGATTTTGGGGTCCTCAGACCCTGAAAAGGAGGAGGAGGAATAAGAATAGTTGGTTTTTATATGCCGACTTTCTCTGCCACTTCAGGAAGAATCAAACCGGCTTACAGTCACCTTCCCTTCCCCTCCCCACAACCGACACCCTGTGAGGTGGGGCTGAGAGAGCTGTGACTAGCCCAAGGTCACCCAGCTGGCTATTATCTCCGGGATGTGAGGAGCATGCCTATTATTTTAGGTGCTGTGGAACACAGGCAGGGTGGTGCTGCTGCAGTCGTCTTGTTTGGGGGCTTCCTAGAGGCACCTGGTTGTGCCACTAAACTATGAAGACTTTACAGGAATTTGGGCAAAGCGAGTACTCCGTGGCATCAGCCACCTTGGTCGCACCAGTGTGGTGTAGTGGTTAAGAGCAGTGGTTTGGAGCGGTAGACTCTGATCTAGAGAACTGGGTTTGATTCCCAACTCCACATGAGCGGCGGAGGCTAACCTGGTGAACTGGATTTGTTTCCCCACTCCTCCACAAGAAGCCAGCTGAGTGACAGTGGGATAGTCACAGATCTCTCAGCCCCACCTACCTCACAGGGTGTCTGTTGTGGGGAGGGAAAGGAAAGGAGATTGTAAGCCGGTTTGATTCTTCCTTAAGTGGTAGAGAAAGTCGGCGTATAAAAACCAACTCTTCTTCTTCTCACATGATAACCACAGCGTCAGCTCAGCATCACTGAAACTGCCAGAAGTGGGAAGGATCAACCTCCACACGTAGTGCGTAGAGTGTTGGACTAGGAGATCCAGGTTCGAATCCCCACCCTGCCATGAGAAGCTCACAGGGTCAGCCACACACTTGCAGCCTAACCAATCTCGCAGGGTTGTTGTGAGGGGAAAAAATGGAGGCAAGGAGAATTGTGTACGCTACGTTGGTTCCCCCTTGGGGAGAAAGGCAGGGTATAAAGGATGTAAGTCAAGAAATAAATACGTGAATCAGGTCCCAAGTAAATGTTCTTGGTAGGTGCTTTCCAGTTCGGCAACTTTTTAAAGGTCCCCTGGAGTTTGCCCGGGTACTTCTTGGAAGTAACACGAGCCCTTTACATTTGGACAAGCATTTCGTGGCAAGGGTTCCCCCCCACTACTATTGGGTAAGAGTTTCTCTTCTGCACTAAGGGTTGCTAAGAGACTGAACTAAGAATCCGGAAGCTTTTGGTTCCACTCTCATGTCTGGCATGAACTCGCTCGGTGGCCTCAGGCAAACTATTCTCTCTCAGTTCTCCCTTCCCCATCTCCACTGTGGGGATACTAGTGACGTACCTGCCCTGATCCGGGTGGTTCAGGCTAGCCCAATCCCGTCAAATCTTGGAAGATAAGCATGGTCAGCCCTGGTTAGTTCTGGGATGGGAGACCACCAAGGAAGTTCTGGGATGGGAGACCACCAAGGAAGTCCAGGGTTGCTAAGCAGAGGCAGGCAATGGCAACCTTTCTGGAAGTGAACACATGAAGCTGCCTTATACCGAATCAGACCCCCGATCCATCAAAGTCAGTATTGTCTACTCAGGCCGGCAGCGGCTCTCCAGGGTCTCAGGCAGAGGTCTTTCACATCACCTACTTGCCCAGTCCCTTTAACTGGAGATGCCGGGGATTGAACCTGGGACCTTCTGCATGCCAAGAAGAGGCTCTACCACTGAGCCACGGCCCCTCCCCAATCCTTGATAATGGCATCCAGGAAGTTTTTTAAAAACACCTAAGTATTGTTTTAGTGCTCATTTTTTAAAGTATTTTGATGCTGTAAACATCACAGGCTGGCACAAGAGGAGGAACCTCACCCAATTCCTCTCCTCACTGCAGCCTTAATCCTAAATAGCCTAGTCAGATCCCCTGCCTAGTCAGGGTTCAAAACCTGCCCCCCCCCACTTCCTCTTGCAACCAGCAGAAAAGCTGGCAGGATCTAACCCGACACAGCAATATTTCTCTTTCTTCCTACTGCAAGCACCGGTGAAATAATTGGACAATTCTGGAAAACTCAGGGTCATCTTAAAGAATGAGGACTGCTGAACGGAAGCAACTATTCACCGGAGGGTAGAGGGACACCCAGGGACTGCTCAAGATGCTTTGGTACCCAAGGGGGGGGATGCAAATAGGACCTCCCTTCTACTAATTAAAACGGAAGCACGGGAATAGTCTTTAACAGTTCCCATTGATCTCAGTGAGACTTGCTCAGGAGATCTCTTGGGTGGATTCTGTTCAGTGGCTGGAATGTTCTGCCTCCCATTATGCCATGCATACTGTACCCAGAAACTGCCACCTCGAACCCGCTATCTTCCCACCTCCTGGTACTGCCACCTCTGGGGACACCACTCAAAATCTAACGCTAAAAGAAGAAGAAGAGTTGGTTTTCATATGCTGACTTTCTCCACTACATAAGGAAGAATCAAACCGGCTTACAATTACCTTCCCTTCCCCTCCCCACAACAGACACCCTGTGAGGTAGGTGGGGCTGAGAGAGTGTGACTAGCCCAAGGTCACCCAGCTGGCTTCGTGTGGAGGAGTGGGGAATCAAACCCGGCTCTCCAGATCAGAGTCCACTGCCTGCTTCCATACAAACCTGCTTTAAGACCTGGTACTGCAAACCAGCTCTAGGTGCCCCCGCCCTCGAATGGGGACGTGGTGGTTATCAGCAACAGGGATTTTTCTGTGGTGGGGCCGGTCTATGTAACATCCGTCCTCCTCAACCCCGTTAGTCAAGGGCTTATTCTGTTCCCTTTCAGAAGCTTCTGAGACAGTTTTTAATTCACCCAGGCCTCCTGATGTTCGTTTTATCATTCTTTTTATCAGATGCTTAAAAAAAAATTACTCTGCTTTTACTGTAATGCCTTCAAGGTTATTTACATGGTATATTAAAAATCAAACAAAGAATGGAGGCCTGGATCAAGTAGAAAGGACAGGGAAAAACGTTTTAGCAAATAAACAAGCAAATACGGACTTAGCTGGACTTGTTTTGCTCTCCCCCCAACAAGGAACAGTCAGGTATTTATGACAAGCAAGAAATCAGCACTATAATCCTGGGCAGAGTCACTACAGTCTCCATTCATTGAAACCAATGGGTTTAGTGGAGTAACTATGCAGTAGCCAATAAGCATATATATATATATATATATATATATATATATATATATATATATATATATATATATATATATATATATATATATATATATATATATATATATATATAATTTTTTAAAAAACTTAAATTTCTAACAGAACTCGGGATCATTCATATTTGCAACTGGGGATGGGGGATTTATCCCTGGCATTTCTTTCAGCTGTTTGCTCATTAGAAAAGGAGACAGTGCGTGCAAAATCGTTGTCAAACAATTTCCAGTGTCTCAATTAAGACCGAGTTGATGGAATTTGCTAAGGATTCTTCCCTTATGAGCTTACGTGATTTTGAGATAAATTTCCCAGGAAGCCGACAAAATGTTGCTGGGGGGCGGGCATAAGAAAATAACAGGCTTATCCTTAAGGCTTGGGCGAACAGTTCTGACTCAAAAAAATTTTTAAAAGAAAGTTTATAACAGAATCACAGATTTGTAGGATGTAAAAAGAACTGGATTGACCTGGCTATTCACCCCTGAAAGATCCTTTTAAGTCTTGCGGTTAACCGAGCTTGGATTGTGTTTGGGGCGGGTTCAAATCCTACCTCAGTCAGGGAATTCATATGGGTGGGTTGGGGAAGAAGAAGAGTTGGTTTTTATATGCCAGCTTTCTCTGCCACTTAAGGGAGAATCAAACCGGCTTACAGTCACCTTCCCTTCCCTACAATAGACACCCTGTGAGGCAGGTGGGGCCGAGAGAGCTGTGACTAGCCTAAGGTCACCCACCTGGCTTCGTGTGTAGGAGTGGGGAAACAAATCCAGTTCCCCAGATTAGCCTCCGCCGCTCACGTGGAGGAGTGGGGAATCAAACCCGGCTCTCCAGATCAGAGTCCATTGCTCCAAACCACCGCTCTTATCCACTCCACCACGCTGGCTCTAAAGCCTTACTTAGCAGCTAGTTTTCCTAGCGGGTCTGTTGGAAAAGAGAAGGATGGGATGACAGCCCATTACTATAGCCCTCAGCCCCCTAAAACAGCCTGTCGGTCAGTTCCTGCTGCTCCATTTTCTCTTCCTTTCTTTTGTGTCTAAGATGGCAACTCCCAAGAAGGCAGATTTAGCCTGCCGGACGTTGCCGACCTTGACGCTTCAGGCCTCGGACACGGTGTTCCTGACCATACTGAAAGAACAAGTGGCATTTTGAAGCATTTCAGCATATTTTGGCAGTTGCGTGACAGGCCGCAATGAGGACAGCGGAGCTGTCCGCGCGGAGGGCGGCCTTCGTCTTCGCCGGCGGAGGATAACCTTGGAGAGCACAAAAAAGATCCAGAGGAACAAAAGCAGCAGGAGACGGTTCCAGATTCGGCTACGACGCCCCTCCGCCAAAGAAAAGCCCTCTTTAACTGGGCATGCATGCACGGCCACACTTTCCTGATTCACAGATGCGTTGCAGCAGAACCTGTCGCCGGCTAAGAGCTTCCGAAGAAGCCTGGCCTTGGTAACCACGAGAACTTCCTACCCCACCGCATTTTTATTCCAGACGCAAACTTTTATTTGATTTCCCAGGAGAAATCGGCGGACTGCGGTTTCAGTTGCTAAATCGATATGGGAAATTTGGCCGCGGAAGGGCACGCTTGTTCTCCTGAAGCTATTTTGATTTTGTTCGGGAAGCCCCCCGGTTCAAATTTCATCGCAGCGCAAGCTCCCCAAATGGCCTCCGACGAGTCCCTCCTCCTCTCCGCCTCGGGTCCTTCCCCTCCCCCCCCCCGCCGCCCCTACAATTTGGGATTAATACTGGCTTACTCCGCAGAGTTCTTTGGAGGATTACCGAGATAATACTTGAAACGCATTGCAAGTGTTCGAGAAATACTGTTATTACGGTAAGAGAATAAAAAAGAAAACATTTTAAGGATGGGCTGGCAATCTAACAAGGAGCAACATCTCCGTTTAGAAAACGGCACGCTCTCGCGTTTACTTAGCAATGCCATTATACTGATGTTTTAAGTGATATTAAAAGTTAATCCGCAACTTCATTTTTCACATGACTAAAACTTCAGCACCGACTTGATGGCATTTTTACGCACATACAAAACCTCGGTACAGGAGCACGGCTAACCAGATAACTACAACACTTCTAATGTCTAAAACACAAACGTTAAATGATTAAAACCATCGCTAACTGCACGACGGGTAGCCGTGTTACTCTGTCGCTAGCAGTAGAAAAGAGCAAGAGTCCAGTAGCACCTTGAAGACTAACAACATTTCGCAGGGTATAAGCTTTTGTGAGCCACAGCTCACTTCTTCAGATCAAGCTATTACCCTGCCAGAAATTGTGTTAGCCTTTAAGGTGCTACTGGACTCTTTTCTACCGATCGTTAATTGCAGAAAGTGTGGCGTAGTGATTCAAGTGTCAGATAAGAGTGGGGAGATCCAGGTTCAAATTTCCCCCCAGCCAGGAAAGCTTGCCGAGGGACCTTGGGCCAATCACCGCCTCTGACCCTAACCTCCCTCACAGGGCTGTTGTGAGGACAAAGCGCTGAAAAGAGGGCCACGTACGTCACTGTATATTCCTTGGAGGACAGGCCGGATTAAAATGTATGGCATCTCTGTGGGCGCCATAGCACCTGCCGACATGTTTCCTGGCTCCCGCTTGCTTCTCTCCCAAAGCATCTCTTTCCCAAAGCCAAGAGCCAACCTTAGCTTTCTTCTACCACACTAGAGCAGTAGGGGCTTCAGAAGAACCAAGATGCTTTTGGGTCTGCAATGAATACCCATTTGGGAAAACCACTACCTTTATTGTAGAATAATATCTGGCTTAGAACCTCCTAACATTCTGTGGAAAGCCCCCCGACCCCAAAAAAAACCTTTTGTGACTGGTCCCAGTTCCCACAGCAGCCATTTTGCTGTAGCGTCCACTACCCGTTCTCATCATTTCAAAGGTACCTACAGGTTACACAAAGCTAGGGAACCTTGTTTTAAACAAATCAATTGTACTGGGCAGATTTAATTAGCAGGCAACCTTAATTGGTTTAAAGGAAAAAGATTCAAAATGCGGGAGCCAAGACGCGGTCTTTGTTCTTCCAAGCCCCAGTTTATCATCCTCAGAGAGGGTAAAAAAGCAACTAAAATAAACTATGAACCCAAGCTTTAGCCCCAGCACCGTCACCCTGGAAGGAAAGACATTGGATAACAAATACATACAGAGCTTGCATTAACACGTGCCCGCTTACAGATATCATATCCCTTCAATCCATCCTTGGTGAAGTCCTCAACGGTCCCTTGAGATTAGGTCTTTCTCCTTCTCCCAGTCTACCTCACAGAAACAGGGACCAAAGAAAGGGGGAACCTCACGCAGTCCGTACACTTGGCTCACACAAGCTACCAAAGTCCCATTTTCCTCCCAAACTTGGGAATAGAACACAGCTTAATGCCTACGATGGAAAATAGCGAAGACCAAGTCTGCATGCTTTTGGACAGAGAAGACCATTTATGTTGCTTGATCCCAGAAATGTGGGAGTGACTGTAGCTCATGGGTGTCTCGCTTCCAGCACATGGACCACAAATGGTACATCGTGGCAGGTATCTATGGCACGCCTGGAGGACCAACCCTCCATCATGGCTTTTCCGCTCATTCCCACTTAGCAGACCAAAGAGAAAACCAGCACAAGCATATGGGTTTCTCATCCACGGAAAAGCCACTGTCTCCTTCACTGGGCATACTCTCTGACTCACTGATCCAAAAAAAAGTAGGGGTGAGGAAAACAACACATGCAGCTGCCGTATGCTGAATCAGACAATTGGTCCATCAGGTTCAGTATTGTCAACTGAGACTGACAGCAGCTCTCCAGGGTCTCAAGAAGAGGTCTTTAACATTACCTGCTAGCTGTTGCTTTAAACTGGAGACACTGGGGATCGAATCTAGGACCTTCCTCATGCCAAGCAGATGCTCTACCACTGAACCACAGCTCCCTCACGCATTTTCAAGTGCAGTCTGCACATGCTCTGACACCAATATTATGGCATATGTTTCTGGCATTCAACACAAATGCTAGCTCAGATTAAGTCAGGACCTTTCCGCTCCTGACCGTTTGGTGCCACCTCTGTACATCAGAACACAAGAAAGGCCATGCTGGATCAGACCAAGGTCCATCAAGTCCAGCAGTCTGTTCACACAGTGGCCAACCAGGTGGCTCTAGGAAGCCCACAAACAAGACGACTGCAGCAGCACCATCCTGCCTGTGTCCCACAGCACCTAATATATTAGGCATGCTCCTCTGATACTGAAGAGAATAGGTATGCATCATGACTAGTATCCATTTTTACTAGTAGCCATGAATACCCCTCTCCGCCATGAACATGTCCACCCCCCTCTTCAAGCCTTCCAAGTTGGCAGCCATCACCACATCCTGGGGCAGGGAGTTCCACAATTTAACTAGGCGTTGCGTGAAGAAATGCTTCCTTTGATCTGTTTTGAATCTCTCACCCTCCAGCTTCAGCAGATGACCCCGCGTTCTGGTATTACGAGAGAGGGAGAAAAGCTTCTCCCTGTCCATAATTTTATAGGCCTCTATCACGTCTCCCCTTAACCGCCTTCTTTCTAAGCTAAGCCCTAAGCGTTGTAACCATTCCTCGTAGGGCAGTTGCGAGAAGAGACCGGTGTTCAGGGGCTGCGAGCTGCCAAATGTTCTGTAGCAAGTTTAATGCCAGCCACCACTTCTTCTGTACAGCTAGTTTTTAGACTCAAAGTGGGAGAGAAAGGGCATCTGAAAATGAGCACGGATGTACGCAGATGAGTCGGTGAACCCTTTTTACACCCGTCGTACTCATCCGTAGAGGAGTTAAAAAGGGATAAAAGTAGAGAAGTGTGGATTCTAATGCGCGTTAAAAGGTTATAGCATGTGGTAGTTGCTGTGGTCCCCAAGTTACCTTTTCCACTACAGAGTCACAGTGCAATCCTATGCAGACTTACTCCGTCGATTGCCAGAGGCTTGGACTGAAGGAACTCCACATAGCAGCGCACTGCTTAAGCAATAAGCTCCTTCTGGGCAGTGGCACGCGTTTTCTTTTCGCTGGGGGCGTGCGGCGAGCACCCTCGGGGCCGCATACGTGATTTCACGGCTATTTTGGACTGCCTTAACTCAGAGCACGAGCCAGAGTGGCCACCACCGAACCAGATGGCGGCTTCCTAGGTGCGCAGCGCACGGTTTGGTGCATGTGGCCTATAGGGTCCATTTGCACAGCATGGATTTCACCCCTGGCGATGCATGGGGGGGGGGAACCAAACCAGGGGGGGAAGGGGGCAGAAAGAGCCCCTGAACAGGTCAGGAGCCTGTTTTGACCCTGGGAAATATGCTAAGCTTTGCACACCACCTGAGACATTGGGGGAGGGGGGTCCTTTATGTCCCCCTCCCCTATATGCATGTACATTTTAAGGCTAAATAGGCAGGGAGCCTGTTTTGACCCTGGGCAATATGTCAAGCTTTGCACCCCACCTGAGATATTGGGGGAGGGGGTCCTTTATGTCCCCCTCCCCTATATGCATGTACATTTTAAGGCTAAATAGGCAGGGAGCCTGTTTTGACCCTGGGCAATATGCCAAGCTTTGCACACCACCTGAGATATGGGGGGAGGGGGCCCCTTTATGCCCCCCCTCCCCTATATGCATGTACATTTTAAGGCTAAATTGGCAAGGAGCCTGTTTTGACCCTGGGCAATATGCCAAGCTTTGCACACCAGCTGAGATATTGGGGGAGGGGGTCCTTTATGTCCCCCTCCCCTATATGCATGTACATTTTAAGGCTAAATAGGCAGGGAGCCTGTTTTGACCCTGGGCAATATGCCAAGCTTTGCACACCACCTGAGATATTGGGGGAGGGGGTCCTTTATGTCCCCCTCCCCTATATGCATGTACATTTTAAGGCTAAATAGGCAGGGAGCCTGTTTTGACCCTGGGCAATATGCCAAGCTTTGCACACCACCTGAGATATTGGGGGAGGGGGTCCTTTATGTCCCCCTCCCCTATATGCATGTACATTTTAAGGCTAAATAGGCAGGGAGCCTGTTTTGACCCTGGGCAATATGCCAAGCTTTGCACACCAGCTGAGATATTGGGGGAGGGGGGTCCTTTATGTCCCCCTGCCCTATATGCATGTACATTTTAAGGCTAAATAGGCAGGTTGTGAACTTTCCTTACCCTCCCCACACATAATTCCACCCCCCCTTCCCGGGACCCTGACACCCCCTCCCATTAACAAGATGCACTCCCCCCCCATTTCTATTAGACCCCTCCCATCACCCCCTGCTGATCATCATTATTCTTCCTTCCACCACCCCCTCCCCCCCAAAAAAAAATGCAATTAAGGGGAGGGGGGTCTGCTTTTCGCCCCCTACCCCCGATCCGGATCTCACCCCCCCACTGTGCACCGCCTGAGTTACGACTCCGGCTTCTGCTCCCGCCGCTGCTGATGCCTTGCGGGCCCCAGCCACCGCCTGCTGCGAGGAGAGGGTCGGGCCGGACCACTCGGCGGAGAGGGGGGCCCGGCGCCTGACCCCTCCCCAAAGGAAAGCGACCGGCCGCCCCGCCGGGCGCAGAAACCTTCCCCGTATTGTGGTGCCTCTTTTCCAAACCCTCGACCCCCAGCCCCTTTTTAGGAAAGGGTCCCCAGAGACGAAATAAGCGAAATCGTGAGTTCGCCTCCCCCCCCGGTGGTGAGGATGGTTCCGCTCGAGCGGGCGCGGCGCCGCCTGGGAAATGTAGTTCCGAAGCGGCGAGATGGGTTAGGGAGCACGTGGTTTGGGGAGAGGGAGGAAGGGACAGGCGGACGGGCGAAGAAAGGCAGAAAGGGGTGGGGGGTGGGGAGTTAAGGCGGACGGGGATTAATAGCTGGGGGGATCGATTGGGGTCAGACGTGAAGACAAGCGCATGCGGGGAAAGGGACTGAAATGCCTGTGTTACTGTATTAATTCCCAATGGCAATAGGGACGCAGGGGGGTGCGCGTGAAGAAACAAACCCCTTGGGGGATGGGGTTGCCACCCTCCAGACGCTTAGCAAAAATATGTACAAACAGCAGTACAAGAATATACCCATCAAAGAATCCACGCAATGAAATACACTATAAAGAATCTATTCATAACCACAGGAATGCAGTTAATCTGGGGAACATACAACCATGTATTGATGGTTTGAGTTATTCTTTCCCAGGTTGCACAGATGCTTTCCTGAAGCATGCAGTTCCCGAAGAATAAGAAAAACTCAAACCATCAATTGGGACACTTTTTTGCACGCATGTGGAACCTAATAGTGGACTACTTACTGCTGCATGGTTGTATGTTCCGCAGATGAAGTGCATTGGTTATTAATAGATTATTGTGTATTTCATTATGTACATTCTTTGATGTGTATATTCTTGTAACCTATGGTTGTATTAGCTTTTTGATTATATAATCGTGGTTTGTGTGAGCCCTCCTGTGTCATAATTTGTTTCAACCTCCAGGTAGTAGCTGGAAATCTCCTGCTATTACAACTGATCTCCAACCCTATTGGGGGGGGGCATTAAAAATGCAGTTTAGGAGGGGAAAGGGGCAGAGTCCGGGAGGGAGAGCTTTGGAAAATTAGAAGAATATCTCTGAACATGTGCAAAATGCCGTGGCGTTAACAATGAGGTTGGAAGACAAGAGAGAGAGGCGGGTGCAGCTGGCGCTAAACTGGAGCACCTGAAAGCAAAGCTGTCTTTGTTTGCAAGATCAAGGTTCGGGAAATTAAACTAGTACCTCTAGAGAGGTGCAGAAGGCTGTTTGTTTGAGCAACCATGGCCAGCCTCCTTGTCCATGCATCTGGACTGAGAGGCCTTTAGCTCTGGCTCATCCTGACCATCCCTTTAGACAAATTAAATTTTCAGGGAGAGACTTGCGGCGCTCAAGCAAAAGACTGAGCTTCATCTCAACCAGGATTTATCTGTAACCCATTTTAAGTGACAGGTGTCTTCCCTGAAAACATGAACCAAATGAAGAGGGTACCTCTGATTATACGCGGAGTATTTATTAGACAGCCCTGGCCTACTTAGGGCTGAAAGAAAAGACATCCAGGACAAAACAAGTACAGGCTACTTTTACGTTCATTTTAGCAGAAAGGACTTTTCAGAATCTCCTTTGCTTGATCTGGGGAAATGCATGTAGAGAAAGGTGCCACACAGCATTATGATCCTGGGTGGGAAAGTGTTTGATTTTAGAGACACAAAGGAATGTATCCAAACACATTAACACATGAAGCTGCCTTCTACTGAATCAGACCCTTGGTCCATCAAAGTCAGTACTGTCTACTCAGACCGGCAGCGACTCTCCAGGGTCTCAGGCGGAGGTCTTTCACATCACTACTTGCCTAGTCCCTTTAACTGGAGATGCTGAGGATTGAACCTGGGACCTTCTGCATGCCAAGCAGATGCTCTACCACTGAGCCATAGCCCCTCCCCTAAAAAACCAGCACCTTGAATTGGGATTGGACTGATAGCCAATGTCATTGTTGTAATATCAGGGCCACAAGTTCACGTGAACACATGAAGCTGCCTTCTACTGAATCAGTCCCTTAGTCCATCAAAGTCAGTATTGTCTACTCAGACCAGCAACGGTGCTTCAGGGTCTCAGGCAGATGTCTTTCGCATCAACTACTTGTGTGTGTGACTGGCCCATTTTTACTAGTTGCCATGGATATCCCTCTCCTCCATGGACATGTCCACTCCCCTCTTAAAGCCTTCCAAGTTGGCAGCCATCACCACATCCTGGGGCAGGGAGTGCCACAATTTAACTATGCACTGTGTGAATTCCCTTGCACCAATTGTTTCAGTTTAACCAATTGAACTATGCATCGTGTGAAATCCCTTGCACAATGGTTTCTTTGCCTTTGTTTTGCTTTGGTGCACCCCCCCTTCCCCCCCCCCCCTTGTACAAAGTACCAGAATAAGATCACCACCGACATAGACACACCAAGATAGACAGACACCAGAGAAAGACTCTGTTTATTTTATTTCCCAGAACTGCCCCAGGGGAATGGGCAGACAGCACCAGGGAAAGGGGCAGCCGGGAGGTTTCCGTATTAAAATAGCATCTTCAATAAAACATGCAGCTGGCTCGGACATGCATCCCTCCCTCCATGGTCCAGCTGGGGTTCGGAACCAAACCAGCAAGGCAGTAAAATCCAGGACGCGCTTTCCGAACGGCTCCTGCCATTTTTACAAAATGAAGTGGGGTGTGTGTGTGTGTGTGTGTGGGGAGAGGGAAAGGCTGAGAAGTGGATCCCTTTGCCGCTAGAATGGACTCTCCTCTGATTCTTGTTTCATCGCCTTGGAATTGCTCCTTCCTTTCTCCCCTGAAGGTACCCATGGGCTCTAGTCTAAGAATGGCTACCAGCAACTCCAAGAGGAGTTGAAGCATTTCCCCCTTCTTGCTTTCCAAACTTGTCCCGTAGCCTGTTTGCAAGAGAAGGTAATTTTGGTGGGCCAACCCCTCCTCTTAACGTCCCTGCGAATTCACAGAAGGAGGGACAGAGAGGGCCTGCTGGGCTGTTGGTCAAGTGAGCTTGAGAAGACGTTGTTGGCTAGGGTTGCCGGCCTCCAGGCGGGCGCTGGAGTTCTCCTGGAATTACAGCTGATCTCCAGATCACAGAGATCAGTTCCCCTGGAGAAAATGAATGCTTTTGAGAGCGCAGTCTAGCATAATACCCGGCTGAGGTCCCTCCCCTCCTTAAACTCCACCATCCCCAGGGTGCACCTCCAAAATCTCCAGGAATTTCCCAATGCAGAGTTTGCAACCCCAGATGTGGCTAGGGTTGCCAACCTCCCGGTGGGGGCTGGGGTTCTCCTGGAATTGCAACTGATCTCCAGATTACAGAGATCCATTCCCCTGGAGAAAGGGCAGGTTTGGAGGGCGGGCTCTATGGCTATATAACGCTTGCTGAGTTCCCTCCTCAAACTCCGCCTCCAAATCTCCAGGTATTTCCCTACCTAAATAGGGTTGCCAACCTCCAGGTACTAGCTGGAGATCTGCTATTACAACTGTTCTCCAGCCGATAGAGATCAGTTCCCCTGGAGAAAATGGCCGCTTTGGCCATTGGACTCTACGGCATTGAAGCCCCTCCCCAAACCACGCCCTCCTCAGGCTCCGCCCCCAAAACCTCCCTCCGGTGGCGAAGAGGGACCAGGCAACCCTAGTCCGGCTACTGGGAAATGGCTAGGAAGGGGTCCTGCGCTCCTGCCACGGAGCCAGAGGCCTTCTTTGGGGAGCTGTCAACAACCACCAGCACCACCACGTCTCCAGCTCTCGAGTCCCTTATCGCCGTGTGGTCGATCAGGCCTTCCCGTTGGCCGCCTGGCCGTCCTAACCAAAGTGCTTCGGCACCTGACTCAAAAGCAGGGTTTGGGGGAGGAGGTAACACTGCTCGGGGACCCCCCCTCCCATTTCCTCGCCTCGGTGCCGCCGTCCCTCGGAGCCCCCTCCGAGGGCAGGAGAGAGGGGGCATGTGTGGATTTAGCAAAGAAGTCCCTGGAATATGGGGTGGGGAAAGCGGGAGCTGTTATTCCCTCTTCTCTGCAGCTCCTTCTGTCTTGTTCTTTGGCTCCTCCAGTGGGCACGGGGCCTCCAGATGTTCCGCCAGTCTAGGGGCCTCGATGGTGACTTCGTGGGCGACGCTCATGGAGGACCGGGGGGTGACGGGGAGGCGGCCGCCGACATCCGAAGCCCGGAGACGTTGCATGAAAGTAGTAACCCGGATGGCTTTCTGCAAAGAGATGTACAGCCGTCAAGACCTGGGCCCCGGGTAGAGTGGCCGTCCTCTAGGTGGTGGCTGGGGGTCTCCCGCTATTACAACTGGTCTCCAGGCGATAGAGATCAGTTCCCCTGGCAATTGGACTCTATGGCATTGAAGTCCCTCCCCTCTCCAAACCCCGCCCTCCTCAGGCTCCACCCCCAAAATCTCCAGGTATTTCTGAACCTGGAGCTGGCAAACCAAACTCCTTGTTTCCAAACTGCTGATTCTATGCTGCTGAGCCATCTATAGGGTTGCCAACCTCCAGGTACTAGCTGCAGATCTCCTGTTATTACAACTGATCTCTAGCCGATAAGATATCAGTTCACCTGGAAAAAATGGGCACTTTGGTCATTGGACTCTATGGCATTGAAGTCCTTCCCGTCCCCAGACCCCACCCTCCTCAGGCTCCACCCCAAAAACCTCCTGCCAGGGGTGAAGAGGGACCTGGCAAACCTACTCCAGGTGCTAGCTGGAGGTCTCCTGCTATTACAACTGATCTCCTGCTGATAGAGATCAGTTCACCTATAGAAAATGGCCGCTTTGGCCATTGGACTCTATGGCATTGAAGTCCCTCCCCAAACCCCACCCTCCTCAGACTCTACCCCATAAACCTCCCACCGGTGGCGAAGAGGGACCTGGCAACCCTAGCCATCTGACTTGTTTCCGGGCACTGGTGCCAACTGAAAGGGCTATGTTAGGTAAACACATTTGCAGTTTGCGCTGCTATAAGCAAGGAGGTAACCTAACGTTTGCAAGCTGCCTGTTAGGGGAAAAGGAAGAGGGTTATTTTTACATAAATACATTTTTAAAGTAAGCCGCAGGACCCAGCTCTCCAGCTACCAGGTAAAACCTCTGGTCTAGAAAGTCCTTAAGATTGTATATAGTGGACATGCTGAGATAGAGAAGAGAGCTAAAATAACCAGACTGTGTTGTCTTTAATCAAACTGAGCATTCTCTTATGTGCAGCCATTTCAAAAAAACACTCTTTCTTTGGCAAAAAGCATTCCTTTAAATGCGGTGCATTTCTTTATTAATCGTTCCTTTTGGTGAAGCGTGTTCCATTATCAGATGTTCCTTTAACTGGAGTGTGTTCCTTTTTCAGATGGCTGGAAGTGGAATGCACTGTATAGGTTTAGCTTTATCAGGAAGAGGCCCCGACATTCATGTGGGGATATCACACATTAAATAGTAAGAGCCAGCGTGGTGTAATGGTTTGGAGCTGTGGACTCTGATCTGGAGAACAGGGTTTGATTCACCACTCCTCCACATGAGCGGCAGACGCTAATCTGGTGAACTGGATTTGTTTCCCAACACCTCCACAAGAAGCCAGCTGGGTGACCTTGGGCTAGTCACACTCTGTCAGCCTCACCTACCTCACAGGGTGTCTGCGGTGGGGAGGGGAAGGGAAGGTGATTGTAAGCCGGTTTGATTCTTCCTTAAGTGGCAGAGAAAGTCAGCATATAAAAACCAACTCTTCTTCTTCTTAAACATTTTCCAAAGCTTGGGGGAAATGACTGAAGAGTTGCCTGAGCATCCCGGGATCGTCTGTGCCTGCAGAACGCATGTTTTTCTTGGGCTAGCCTTAGCGGTAATTTCCCGCACACAACACTGACACAAGAGCATGTTAACATAAGAGCATAAGAAGATCCATGCTGGGTCAGGCCAAAGGCCCATCTAGTCCAGCATTCTGTTTGCACCTGCTTCCGCCACGAAGCCCACAAGCAAGATGACTGCAATAGCATCTTCCCACCTGGGCTTCCCAGCAACTAATATAAAGAGGCATACTGGTGTAGTGGTTAAGAGGCATACTGGTGTAGTGGTTAAGAGCGGTGGTTTGGAGTGGTGGACTCTAATCTGGAGAAGCAGGTTTGATTCCCCACTCTTCCACATGAGCAGCGGATGCTAATCTGGTGAACCGGGTTGGTTTCCCCGCTCCTACACATGAAACCAGCTGGGTGACCTCGGGAGGAGCTGTGGCTCAGTGGCAGAGTATCTGTGTGGCATGCAGAAGGTTCCAGGTTCAATCCCCGACATCTCCAGTTAAAGGGACTGGGCAAGTAGATGATGTGAAAGATCTCTGCCTGAGACCCTGGAGAGCCGCTGCCAGTCTGAGTAGACAATATGACTTTGATGGACCAAGGGTCTGATTCAATACAAGGCAGCTTCATGTGTTCATGCGATCATGAAGAGTTAAGATAAGTTTATCTGGTGGTTTCACTGCCTCTATGGCGGTCTCTTCCTCGCATGAATTGTCTTGGGAAGGGGGGAATGAACATGTATAATTAAGTGTGGGATTGAACTCATCTAAGAGAAGCTGACTTGCTGGAAGCAATATACAAAATAGATGGGGGGGGGGAGAATACCAGGGGGAGGAATGCAAAACTCAGCTTTGCCTGTTCCCACATTCAGATGATATTGTCCTAAGCAGATGTTTTCTGTTATCACTTTGATGTAAAGGACCTTTTGGTCATCTCATTAAAAATAATTGGGGCACTTTCCTCTAAAATTGGCCCATTCAGCTGATGGGTTTTAAGAAGAGTTGGTTTTTATATGCCGACTTTCTCTACCACTTAAGGAAGAATCAAACCGGCTTACAATCACCTTCCCTTCCCCTCCCCACAACCGACACCCTGTGAGGGAGGTGGGGCTGAGAGAGCTCTAAGAGACCTGTGACTGGCCCAAGGTCACCCAGGAGGCTTTGTGTGGAGGAGTGGGGGAAACCAACCCGGTTCACCAGATTAGAGTCCACCGCTCATGCAGAGGAGTGGGGAATCAAACTAGGTTCTCCAGATAGAGTCCACCGCTCTTAACCGATACACCATGCTGGTGTAGCCTTAAAGTATGCATTGATCCACATAGCCCTACGGAACAAAGTTTCTGTGGCAGACGGGCAAGGGTTTCAGCAGCAGATAAGTCGATGGGGAAAGGGTTCCTTTGAAAACCACTGTCCTAGGGCATAGTATCCTTCCCACCAGCTTAACTCCAGTAACGTGTTGCCTCCCACGTACCCTGCACCACAATGCTGTTGGGCGCCCCCAGACTCACCCTCCACTTGGCCTTGGCAAAGTTCTTCTCGATCTGCGCGCAGACTCCTTCCTTGAGGTTCTTTTCGGAGGCGATGTTGCCAGATATCCTGCCAGGAGAGAGAGGACAAAACAGAATTGTGGGGCAGGGGTGAGCCGGTATGAAGGGAAGGAGGAGGAATGATATAGATCTAGAGAGGAAGAGGTGAACAAGTTTTCACGTTAGCCAGATGGGTAAGGGAGGCAGGCTTGCCCAAAGAATTCGTGGAGTAACTTTGTGGACCCCAGATGGAGAATTGCTGCATTAATACCACATTGACTGCAGAAGAAGAGTTGGTTTTTATATGCCGACTTTCTCTACCACTTAAGGAAGAATCAAACTGGCTTACAATCACCTTCCCTCCCCATGACAGACACCCTGTGACTAGCCCAAGGTCACCCAGCTGGCTTCATGTGTAGGAGTGGGGAAACAAATCCAGTTTACCAGATTAGCCTCCGCCGCTCATGTGGAGGAGTGGGGAATCAAACCCGGTTCTCCAGATCAGAGTCCACCGCTCCAAACCACCGCTCTTAACCACTACAACACGCTGGGAGGGGCTTCTGACTGACAGGCAAGGGGGAGAAAAGATGAGAATGATGCAAACAACTAGGGCCACGTTTCCAAATGCAATCATTGGTATGGTTTTGTCTCGCGTATCTGATAAGATGTCGCAGAGTCTAATTGGCCAGCTACCCATGGGCATACGGAGGGTCCCGCAAGTGGTACGGTTTGCCCCACCCTAGAACCCCCTTCTCACCAAATGTGCCCCAATGCCTCTTGGGCTGTGATTCGCTGGTCCTGGTCAACCTCCATGAGCCGTGTCACCAGCTTTTTGGCTGCCGAGAAAAAATACGTATTAGTTTTTAAAAAATATATATATATTATTATTTTCTAGTTACATCATTTTCATTTCATTTCAATCATTCAAATATCATAGATTTGTAACATAAACTTTATCTTTTCAATCAAAGTAAATAATTCTAACTATATAAACTTCCCCTCTCCCCTCCTCTGTTTATTATATCTATTCTCCCCTTTGTATTTAATTTCTAATTCATTATAATATTTTAATTGTAAATTTAAATAAACATTCAGCTATCTTAAAACATAAATTTTACTGTTACTACTTTAAACAACTGAATTAAAGCAATGCATATCCTTTGATGTCTCCCATGTTTAATTCATTTACACAGTATGTCGTCCATGCCTCCCATTCTCCCACAAATTCCGTATTCTCCTTTTGAGTTACTAATGCAGTAAGTTTAGCAGTAAGAAAAAATATATATTAGGATGCCAGAAATGTTCGGGGAAATTAATGACTGCTTTGCGGCCCAAACTTTAGCCTGGGGTACACGTGTGACAGAACAGGGGTCCCCAACCTTCTTGAGCCTGTGAGCACCTTTGAAATTCTGGCACAGCTTGGTGGACACGGCCAAAAAAACAATGAAGATCCTTGTGCTGTTTCAGCAGCTGCTGATAAAGCAACGTTTTGTTAAAATCTGCACCGCCAATCTAATCTCCAGTGGCCAATTAGGAGAAGAAGAGCTGGTTTTTATATTCCGATTTTCTCCACCTTTTTTAAAAGGACATTCAAGCCCGCTTACAATCCCCTTCTCTTCCTCTCCACACAACAGACGTGAGGTAGGCGGGGCTGAGAGAGTTCGGAGAGAACTGTGACTAGCCCAAGGTCACCCAGCTGGCTTCATATGGAGGCGTGGGGAAATCGAACCCGGCTCTCCAGATTAGAGTCTGATGCTCATGTGGAGGAGTGGGGAAAGCAAACCCGGTTATTCGGATCAGAGTCCGCCGCTCATGTGGAGGAGTGGGGAAAGCAAACCCGGTTATTCGGATCAGAGTCCGCCGCTCATGTGGAGGAGTGGGGAAATCGAACCCAGCTCTCCAGATTAAAGGCCACCACTCTTAACCACTACATCACACTGGCTCTCCAGTTCAAAGCGCAAAAGCCCCATCTGGCCCTGCCCACTTTCTAAAAACACTTGACAAGTGCCAGGAAAGGTGTTGGTGGCTACCCTACTTATACTGGATCAGACCACTGGTCCATCAAAGTCAGTCTTGTCTACTCAGACCGGCAGCGGCTCTCCAGGGTCTCAGGCAGGGGTCTTTCACATCACCTACTTGCCTGGTCCCTTTAACTGGAGATGCCAGGGATTGAACCTGGGCCCTTCTGCATGCCGAGCAGATGCTCTACCACTGAGCCACAGCTCCTCTCCATAGCTCTCCAGGGTCTCAGGCAGAGGTCTTCCACGTCACCTGCTGCCTGGTCCCTTTAACTGGAGATGCCGGGGATTGAACTTGGGACCTTCTGCAAACGAGGCAGATGCTCTACCACTGAGCCACAGCCCCTCCCTCTAGGGAGCTGGTTTCAATCCCCCCCGCCCCGTGGGGTATAATTTGTAAGGGTGTTTTCCACATCTCGCCTGAAGGATTCTTCTACCGCCTCTCGTTCAGTTGCATTCGTGGACCAGGTAGTAGCTTCGCAAGAGCAGAAGACGATTCGACTCCACGTCTTCTACGGCGGAGGAGGCTCTGACCCATGGGTGAACCTGTTAACTCAAGTGGTTGTGCAGTCTGCCTGGAGCGTTCTCACTTACCAGCGAGAGAGATGTCATCCCAGTAAGGGGAGTCGAAGTCATATTCCGCAGCCAGAATTTTGCGGAAGATGCGGCGGTTGTGGCTGTCGGTGTTCTCGTCGTCTGTGTCGTCGTAGAAAGGGGGGTTCCCGGACAGGCTGTTGGGGATGGAGAAGTCATTACTGGGGGCAGCACATGGCTGTTTGGAGCTGAACACACTTGGCCATACCCCTCCCCCAAAAGCACTCCCAGTCCAGCAAGACCTAGCATCCTGGACCCCACATTCTCACTTTACGCATGTGCAAAGTAGAAGAAGAAGAAGAGTTGGTTTTTATATGCCGACTTTCTCTACCACTTAAAGAAGAATCAAACCGGCTTACAATCAACGTCCCTTCCCCTCCCCACAACAGACACCCTGTGAGGTAGGTGAGGCTGAGAGAGTGTGACTAACCCAAGACAACCCAGCTGGCTTCGTGTGTAGGACTGGGGAAACAAATCCAGTTCACCAGATTAGCCTCTGCCGCTCACATGGACGAGTGGGGAATCAAACCCGGTTCTCCAGATCAGAGTCCACCGCTCCAAACCATCTTTCTTAACCACTACATCACGCTAGCCGTTCCCCCTTGCAAACCCAGCTCACAAGCATCCGGTTTGTTTCTAAGGTGGCATGGGACTACAGACAAACACTCAATTCCAGAAGATCTGATCCACAGTTAAGGGGTTGCAATCTGGTGCCTAAGGCTGGAGAATATAATACTACTGTAATACTAGGGGCTTTTATGCACGGCTGTTTCCCTCGCCGTCACCCCACCGATGACTTCCAGTCTTTGGTTGGATTATGCATGCCGTTTCCGACTGTCAGAGGTCGCCTCGGTCTCCACCTGCATTTCCTCGCATTTTGCCTGGGTTTTCAGGGACCTGTTTTATCTTGAATTTGAAAACGCAGGCAAAATGTGGGGATATGCAGGGGGAGAGCAAAATGACCTCCCACGGTAGGAAACGGAATGCAAAATCAAAGCAAAGACCCGAAGCAGTCGGAGGGGTGACGGCGAGTGAAACAGCCAGGCGTAACAGACCTTCCTATTTAAACAAGACTTAAGAGAGAAGCACTTCACATGGATGATCTTGCTGTACACCGTGACGCAACCCTGTAAGGCAGGTGAGGATAAGGTCTGTATGTGTAGGGTTGCCAACCTCCTGGTGGTTGTGTTACTCAGAAAAGCGTAAGCTACCACTACACAGGCAAACTTCAACCACCAGACTACTATGTGGCATTAAGAAAACAACAAGGCTGAAGAAGCCATCATTGGTGAAACGTCTATTACCTGGAAGACGTTTCCATTCTACTATAAGTGCCAGCTTGGTCTCCTTTTGAAACACCTGCTGCACATAGCCAGTGGATATAAAAGTCTGATTTCCCACTTGGACTCTTGGAAAATCTGTAGGAATTCTTTCTACTTTCGGGACCAGCTCTTACAAAGACTGAAATTGTACTGGAAAGTCTAAGACTCAAAGAGAAACATTAGACATAGATTTGTTGTATATATTGTTCTTTGACTTGTCTTTTGATATTTTTGTATAATGTTCTCTTGTTTGACCGTCGCTCACCTATAGATACTGCTTGCACTTCGTTTTGTATTGACTATCTCCTTTTGAATATATGTTAGAAGTGAGCCTTGTGTGGATTGTTTTTGCATAACCTCCAGGTGGTGGCTGGAGATCTCCCGCTATTACAACTGATCTCCAGCCGACAGAGATCAGTTCCCCTGGAGAAAATGGCCGCTTTGGCAATTGGATTCTATGGCATCGAAGTCCCTCCCCAAACCCCGTCCTCCTCAGGCTCCACCCCCAAAATCTCCAGGTATTTCCCAACCTGAATTTGGCAACCCTATATACGCGGGATATAGGGATTGAATCACTCCTGTGCTGAAAGATAGATTTTACTGGGCCGAATACGAAGTCTTAAAGCTTGGAATCTGCCCAGCTCAGCAGATAAGCATTTCATCTTAAGGCCTTCTTTCTGTCTCCCCACCTGTGGATCTGGGGGGGGGGGAACAACTATAGATGGGGCTTTCTCAGTGGTGGCACCCTGATTGGGGAATGCCTATGTTCGCCAACCTCCAGGTGGCACCTGGAGATCTCCTGCTATTACAAATTGATGTCCAGATGGCCCCGATCCGTTCCCCTGGAGAAAGAGGCTGCTTTGGAGGCTGGATTCTATGGCCTTGTACCCTGCTGAGGTCCCTCTCCTCCCCAAACCCCCGCCCTCCCCAGGCTTCACCCCAAAAATCTCCAAGCATTTCCCAACCCAGAGCTGGCGACCTTAGGAATGCCATTCCTGAAAATGCTTTTATGGCCGGCTATTAATCTGTGGTTGTTTTACACTGCTGGTTTTATTGACTGGCTACTGATTTCAAACATAGATCGGGACAGTTTTACTACTGGAAGATGGATTTTATTGGATTGTCTTTACACAACTGTATTCGTGCGTTGTTTTAAATGTGTATCTTTTATTGTCAGATTTTCTTCTGTTAGCTACCTTAAGCACAAATCTGGCGTGGCAGGGCATCGATGGCCTAAACACATATTGCCCCCATATCACCAACTGGGAGAGAGGGCTGAGAGAAAGTGGTCGAAGGCCTCCTAGATAGTTCGTAAAAGAGGCGAGATTTGAATGGGTGTTTTTTTGTTTGTTTTTTAATCCGCTGCCTTGGCCATCATAATACACTAACTCAACACTGCACAAATGCAACAAAATAAGTTGTCTCCTCCTGGATATTTTACAGCCAACATATTTCTTTAATTGCTTTTTTCCCAACCCTACATTTTTCACTCTACACGGCACCGTGTGTAATCTCTGGATTACTAAGGTCTTCCCTCCATAACCTCACAATCCCCTAGAACAGGGGTCTCCAACCTTTTTGAGCCTGTCGGCAACCCCAAAATGGCCACGGTGGAAGATGGAGCTACAGAGAGAGAGAGAGAAAGAAGCCCAAGGACCCTGGGAAAGAGGAAGAGAATAAAGCCAACATTGTATCTAGGGTTGCCAGCTTTGGGCTGAGAAATACCTGGAGCCTGAGGAGGGTGGGGTTTGGGGAAGGGTGGGGTTTCAATGGGTACTAGGGTTGCCAGGTCCCTCTTCATCACCGGTGGGATGTTTTTGGGGTGGAGCCTGAGGAGGGTGAGGTTTGGGGAGGGGAGGGACGGCAATGCCATAGAGTCCAATCGCCAAAGCAGCCATTTTCTCCAGGTGAATTGATCTCTATCGGCTGGAGATCAATTGTAATAGCAGGCGATCTCCAGCTAATATCTGGAGGTTAGCAACCCTAATGGGTACAATGCCACAGAGTCCACCTTCCACGGCGACCATTTTCTCCAGGCGAACTGATCTCTGTCGCCTGGAGATCTGTTGTAGCAGGAGATCTCCAGGCGACAGAGATCAGTCCGCCTGGAGAAAATGGTCGCGGGTTGCAATAGTGGGAGATCTCCAGCCACCACCTGGAGGTTGGCAACCCTAACTCCCTAAGCGGGAGGTGCCATCAAAATGCTATTTTAACCTGCACCGATGTCCAATGGCCTTGCTGGGCAGGAATCCCCCGCCCCACTTTCTAAAAACGCTTGGCAGGAGCCATGGTACCCACAGGCATCATGTTAGGGTCCCCTGCCCTAGAATCTCTGATAGTCTTCGAATGTTCATATCAAACACTGAGATAACAGCAAACAGGATTTTGACGAATGCAGAGGAACTAAGAACGACTGTGACGGTTCCTGTCAGTTCATTCTAATCCTTCGCGTTCCACCTCGCTTTATTCCCAATTTAATTTCCCTCTCCCCAACTCAGCCACATACATTCGGACCACGGTGGAACTTACAGAATGAACATAATAACCCCCACAGCCCAGCAGTCCACAGGACGTCCATAGCGCTGCCGGGCAACCACCTCGGGCGCTGTGTGGGGAAAGACACAGGGGTCATAGGGAAGTTAAGAGAAAAGTTACAGGCAAAACACAATCCGCAGAGCTGGGAGGCAGCGTCACATTTTTCTTCCCCCCAAGACAGAGACCCGGCATAAGAACATAAGAAAGGCCATGCTGGATCAGACCAAGGTCCATCAAGTCCAGCAGTCTGTTCACATAGTGGTCAACCAGGTGCCTCTAGGAAGCCCACAAGCAAGACGACTGCAGCAGCATGATCCTCCTGCCTGTGTTCCACAACATGTAATAGAATAGGCATGCTCCTTTGGTCCTGGAGAGAATAGGTATGCATCATGACTAGTAGCCATTTGGACTAGTAGCCATGGATAGCTCCATCCTCCATAAGAACAAAAGGAAAGCCCTGCTGGATCAGACCAAGGACCATCAAGTCCTGCAGTCTGTTCATACGGTGGCCAACCAGGTGCCTCTAGGAAGCCACAAACAAGACGACTGCAGCAGCATTGTTCTGCCTGCGTTCCACAGCACCTAATAGAATAGGCATGCTCCTCTGATCCTTGAGAGAATAGATATGCATCATAACCAGTATCCATTTGGACTAGAAGCCATGGATAGCCCCATCTTCCATAAGAACATAAGGAAAGCCCTGCTGGATCAGACCAAGGCCCAGCAAGTCCAGCAGTCTGTTCACGCAGTGGCCAACCAGGCACCTCTAGGAAGCCCACAAGCAAGACGACTGCAGCAGCATTGTCCTGCCTGTGTGCCAATTCACCTAATTTAATAGACATGCTCCTCTGATCCTGGTACAAATCGGTATGCGTCATGACTAGCGTCCATTTTTACTAGTAGCCATGAATAGCCCTCTCCTCCACGAGCATGTCCACTCCCCTCTTCAAACCTTCCAAGTTGGCAGCCATCCCCACATCCTGGGGCAGGGAGTTCCACAACTGAACTATGCATCGTGTGAAGAAATACTTCCTTTTATCTGTTTTGAATCTCTTTTCAGTTACATGAGAGAGGCAGAAATCCAACAGGTACTTTCCCCTGCCATAGCTCCACGACAGGAGAAAAGCTGCACCTGTTGGAATCCCCCTGCCAGGCAATTCGTAAAAGCCTAGGGGATGCCAAGAACAAAATATGGCAGCTCTACACAGCTCCTAGTGGACGTGGCATGAAGCTGATACAGGGAAGAGGAAAAACCCTGGGAAGACGAAGGAATGTACATACCCAAGTATTCGGGAGTCCCGCATGGCTCTGTGATGGCCCCATTCTCAAAGCGTGAGAGATAAAAATCCCGCAACACCACCTTGGAACGGTTATTTTGGTTGTAGTACATGAGATTCTCCAACTGAAGGAAGCGAAGACATGTGGAGGGGGAGAGAAAACCCAGAGTTAATAACCTTGCGTTAGATGGCTGTAACATTTTACTTTGCCACCAGACGTCAACAAATCTGTGTTTCCTCTTTCCAATCCTAAAGACTAACAGCGTTTATTTCCATACGAGCGCCTGTGAGTCACAGCTCACTTAGTCAGATAGTCGTGGCGATATCTGTCTGATGAAGTGAGAGGTGACTCACGACAGCTCATATGGAAATAAATGTTCACAATGGGTATCTGCGTTAGTCTGTCAACATCAGTAGAAAAGAGCAAGAGTCCAGTAGCGCTTTAAAGACTAACAGGATATCTGGCAGGGTGTGAGCTTTCTCAGAAGGAGACTGAGACTGGGAAGGGCAGCCATGAAGGAGCTAGCAAAGATTCTTAAATGTAAGGATGTGTCACTGGCCGCCAAGATCAAGTTAATTCATGCCACCGTGTTCCCTATTACTATGTATGGGCGTGAAAGCTGGAAAATGAAGAAAGCAGATAGGAAGAAAGCAGGTTCCTTTGAAATGTGGTGTTGGAGGAGAGTGTTACAGATACCATGGACTGCCAAAAAACCCCAAATCAGTGGGGGTTATAGATCAAATCAAGCCTGAACTGACCCTAGAAGTGAAAGAAGAAGAAGAGTTGGTTTTTATACGCCAACTTTCTCTACCACTTAAGGGAGACTCAAACCGGCTTACAATCACCTTCCCTTCCCCTCCCCACAACAGACACCCTGTGAGGTAGGTGGGGCTGAGAGAGCTCTAACAGAGCTGTAACTTGCCCAAGGTCACCCAGCTGGCTTCATGTGTAGGAGTGGGGAAACGAATCCAGTTTACCAGATTAGCGTCCACCGCTCATGTGGAGGAGTGGGGAATCAAACCGGGTTCACCACTCCAAACCGCCGCACTTAACCACTACACCACGCTGGCTCAACTGAGGCTGTCGTACTTGGGTCACATTATGAGAAGGCAAGAGTCACTGGAAAAGGCAAACATGCTAGGAAAAGTTGAAGGCAGCAGGAAAAGAGGAAGACCCAAGAAGAGATGGGATCGGCTCTATAAAAGAAGCCACGGCCCTCAGTTTGCAAGACCTGAGCATGGCTGTTAAGGATAGGACGTTTCGGAGGACACTGATTCACAGGGTCACCATGAGTCGGAAGCGACTTGACGGCATTTAACACATACACACACTTTCCGTCTGAGCTGTCTCACCCAAGACCGCTAGATTTCAGGGGTTCCCTGAGAAGGACTCCCTGGTTCTCTCCTTACCTTAAGGTTGCGGTGAACAATGTGCAGGTTATGTAAATAGGCCAACGCTTCCAGCACCTGCCGGATGACGTTGCTAGCGTCCTTTTCCGTGTAGTAGCCCTGATCCAGGATCCAGTCAAACACGTCTCCGCCAGTGGCGCTGCGAGGAACACAGAGAACAGGCTTGAGATGAGGAACAAATTGAGAAAACGCTCTTTCAGTGTCCATTTCTCCTTGCTAAACCTTGAGAGAACAAGGGTCGGAGTCAGTGTAAGTCAGCTTCATGGGTGCCCCGGTCCAGCTCTCTCCCTGGGCAGCCCCACAATTCACCCTCTTCCTGCAGCTGCAGGTTTCCCCAACATGGTGCTCACCAGAACTTCCCCTGGCACCGGTCAAGGTAGGCTTACCAACCTCCAGGTGGTGGCTGGAGATCTCCTGCTATTACAACTGATCTCCAGCCGATAGAGATCAGTTCCCCTGGAGAAAATGGCTGCTTTGGCCTCAGGGGCCAACCAGATGCCTCTAGGAAGCCCACAAACAAGACGACTGCAGCAGCACCATCCTGCCTGTGTTCCACAGCACCTAATATAATAGGCCTGCTCCTCTGATCCTGGAGAGAATAGGTATGCATCGTGACTAGTATCCATTTTTACTAGTTGCCATGAATAGCCCTCTCCTCCATGAACACGTCCATCCCCCTCTTCAAGCCTTCCAAGTTGGCAGCCATCACCACATCCTGGGGCAGGGAGTTCCACAACTTTGGACTAGCGTTCACCAGTGTAGGGCTGCCAACCTCCAGGTGGGGCCTGGAGCTCTCCTGGTATGGCAACCGATCTCCAGACGACAGAGATCAGTTCCGCTGGAGAAACTGGCCCCTCCGGCAGATGGGCCGTGCGGCATTACACCCTGCCGAGGTCCCTCCCCTCCCCAAACTCTGCCCTCCCCAGGCTCCCCCCCCCCAAAATCTCCAGGTACTTCCCAACCCGGAGTTGGCAACCACCACCTCTTAAAATTCCAAAGGTGCCAGAAGGCTAGAAAAGGTTGGGGGCCCCCGTGGTGCTGTTTCTTGGAGCCCGAGATTGTTCCTCTGCACCTTGTGGGAAAACTCACAGTTCTTGGATGATGTAGAACTCTTTCCGTGTCTCAAAGGTGTCAATCAACTGCAAGATGTTCGGGTGACTCACCCTGGAAGCAGAGCACAGGCATTCATTAGCGTCCCGTTCCCCCCCAGCTACATCCCTCCCCCCTCCGCCAGACAATTATAAACCTCATTTTTTCTGAGGTTCTGTGCGGTCCTCAAGACCTGTGCGGTCCTCAAGACAGGCAACCCCCATTTGCCAAGACCTTTCTGCGTTGCCCGTTCCCCGCTGGTCCGGTTCTTTTGTTTGCCTCCGACAAAGACCAAAGTCAGCAGAAATCCCAGCCTGCCCCTGAGGTCTTATCAATAATTCACACCTGGCCTTTCAGCCTTTAAAGAAGATAAAAATGGCTCTTATGGTGTAGGGCTGGTGTGGGGGGAGAAGGTGCCCGGCCTTGATGGCTGACCGCAATTTAAGACGAGGGTCCCCCGCCTGTTTCATCTTCACTGCCCCCGATAGCCGCCTGACTCACCGAAACGTTGGCTAACCTTCCTTTCAAGCCAAACTATTGTTCCTTTGTAAATACAGATCTGATGGCTGGGTGAGTTATAGCAGCATAAGGACGGCGCCAGACAATTTGTTTAGAGAAAACCAGTGGGGTGGAGTTCCTGAGGGGCTAGCCACCAGGCCACACAGGGTTTCCCCCCCTCCCGTCACGATTTCAGTGTCCTGCCTACCCCACCGCACCAGTTTTTCCCAGCAGGAAATTTAAAAGAATATAAACTGGGGTCTAGAGAGCATGATCTAGGCCTGGGTATAAATCCACCCAAGCGGGAACCATCACTAAGGTAAAACTGACCGGCACAAAATGTAGGCACCGCAGTTTAAGAAGGATGGAGACAAGCTGGAACATGCCCAGAGGAGGGCAACAAAGATGGTGAGGGGGCTGGAAACCAAGTCCTATGAGGAAAGGTTGAAGGAGCTGGGTATGTTTAGCCTGAAGCGGAGAAGACTGAGAGGGGATATGATAACCATCTTCATGTACTTGAAGGGCTGTCATAGAGAGGAGGGTGCCAAGTTGTTTTCTGTTGCCCAAGAAGGTCGGACCAGAACCAACGGGTTGAAATTAAATCAAAAGAGTTTCCGTCTAGACACCAGGAAGAATTTTCTAACAGTTAGAGCGGTTCCTCGGTGGAACAGGCTTCCTCAGGAGGTGGTAAGCTCTCCTTCTCTGGAGGTTTTGAAGCAGAGGCCATCTGTCAGCAGTGCTGATTCTGTGACCTTAGGCAGATCACGAGAGGGAGGGCATCTTGGCCATCTTCTGGGCATGGAGTAGGGGTCACTGGGAGTGTGGGGGGGAGGTAGTTGTGAATTTCCTGCATTGTGCAGGGGATTGGACTAGATGACCCTGGTGGTCCCTTCCACTCTATGATTCTAAGATGGTTTACAAAATTAAAAAGAACAAAGTTAGGCCATTTGTGCACAGTCTGTTTCCACAGGATCTGCTGCTCTCTAACGGCACAGTATTTGCAGCCGAATTCTCAAAACACTATGCGCAGTGGCTTCCCCCCCTGAAGAAATTCCAGAAGTACCTTGTGATCAATTATGCATCACCAGTGAAAATGCTGAGCTTCCGAACCACGTGTGACTCCCTCCCCCTTGAAAACGCTGCTTTGTAATTGGCTGTAGTGTATCCTTTTTGAAATATGTCACTAGCCCCCGCCCCGCCAGCGTTCTCTCAACTGTTCGATCTGAAACTGACCCACACTCGCTGTGAAACTGACCAAATAAGCAGCCTCATGGTATTCCTGCATTATTCTCTCTCTAGTGCACTTGATAGTGCCTTCGAGAGGAGAGGTTGGATGAGGGGGTCAGACAAGTGGGAGGGAGAAGCGAGAATGGTCGTTGGGAGAAAACCCCAAAGTGACAAGTATGCACCCGACCCACTTTCGATTTGGGATCGAGGCAGACTTTAAACTCGGGGTAAAACAGCATCCTGAAAACACAGGGAAAACGCGAGGGGAGAGCGAGGCGACTTCCAAAGGTCAGAAAATACATACATAATGAAAACAAAGCCCCGAAGTAGTTGGAGAGTGACGGTGACAGGAACAAGTCATGCATAAAAGGTCTTTATTTAGCAAAAACACACTACTTTAGATAACTGATGACACTGGATGACCTTGCTATTGTTATCCTGTTAACCTTCCATCTTCAGGAAGTATGAATTTTATCACTATGGAATAATCAAAAGTGGCAACTCAGGTGCCAGGCCTAGAGTTGCCAACCTCCAGGTACTGCAGGAATCTTAGGCTATAGTTACTACAACACAAATGAGTGAGACATCAAAGTGTAATCAATGCATACAATAGTGGAAAGGGACAAACATACAACTATATACAATGGTATTTCAATAATCCACAAAGGTATGTATAAATGTGTTTTTTTCAATAGTCCATAAGGGTACATAGATCCAAGAAGATTCAAATTGTTGGTCACAAGACCTCAGCAGATGTGTAAAAGACTATTATGAAAGGAAGACGATCGTTTCATTCTTCATCAGTTCCATTCAATTCATGCAATTCAAAAGGTATACAAGGTTCAAAAATTAATTTCTTCCCCTTAGGGATAAATCTTATAACTATATCCATTGGCAAATGTAATAGTCCATATGGCTTAAAATCTATAGAGGATATAGTTGGAATAAACAGAAGTCATTGCAAATGTAACAGTTCCACAAGGGATACACAAGGTATCCCTTGTGGAACTGTTACATTTGCAATGACTTCTGTTTATTCCAACTATATCCTCTATAGATTTTAAGCCATATGGACTATTACATTTGCCAATGGATATAGTTATAAGATTTATCCCTAAGGGGAAGAAATGAATTTTTGAACCTTGTATACCTTTTGAATTGCATGAATTGAATGGAACTGATGAAGAATGAAACGATCGTCTTCCTTTCATAATAGTCTTTTACACATCTGCTGAGGTCTTGTGACCAACTATTTGAATCTTCTTGGATCTATGTACCCTTATGGACTATTGAAAAAAACACATTTATACATACCTTTGTGGATTATTGAAATACCATTGTATATAGTTGTATGTTTGTCCCTTTCCACTATTGTATGCATTGATTACACTTTGATGTCTCACTCATTTGTGTTGTAGTAACTATAGCCTAAGATTCCTGCACTACTTTCCTTATCCTTGATATTAGTGCAGAGGTGTTGATTTTGGTTTGCTCAACCTCCAGGTACTAGCTGGAGATCTCCTGGTATTACAACTGACCTCAAGCCAATAGAGAACAGTTCCCCTGGAGAAAATTGGCGCTTTGGTAATTGGACTCTATGGCATTGAAGTCCCTCCCCTCCCCAAACCCTGCCCTCCTCAGGCTGTGCCCCAAAAACCTCCTGCCGGTGGCGAAGAGTGACCTGGCAACCTTAGGGGGGGAGGGACCATAGCAGTGTATGATGCCCATCCTCCAAAGCAGCCATTTTCTCCAGGAGAAGTGGAATATATGTTCAAAAGAAATAAATTATCTATGTAGTCGGTTATAATTCTGGGGGAGCTCCAGCTCTCACCAGGAGTTTGGCAACCCTATGGTGCAGTGCTGGGGAAAGCTTTACCAGTGGCATTTCCGCCTACTGTGCAATTGGTAAAGGCACAAGAGACTTTCTGGGGAGGGGATGTGTGGGAAGCAGGTGGCGATTTTATCTCCTTGCCAGATTCGCTCCCCTGAATGTCTCCCATTTTCCTCCGGCCCCTCCTGTCTTCTGTTGCTGAACATTTACCCAGGAGCTTAACTGTGACCATTAGCTCATTAAGCATCTTATCTGCTTGGCAGCTGCTCAAAACAAGCTGCAGAGAGGGCCATTATTTACGGCAGCGCTGCCCGGTGCCTCGGCAGAACGGAGAAACGCACGCCAGGTTCTTGCGTTGACTGGGGCCGAAGGAGCTCCCGCGGACGTGACGCACGCCCCGCGAAGGTGGGCAGGCCGGCGCACGCTGGCACGCACGCCTACGGCAGGCACCTACATCTTCAAGATGAGGATTTCGTTCTTGGCCGCCCGTCGCACCTTGCGCCCGTCTTTCTTAAGAAACTTCTTGCAGATGTACAGTCTTTCCGTCTGGCGTTCGCGGGCCACACAGATCTCGCAGAACTCCTTCCTGCGGGAGAGCGGAAGATACAAAAAAAACCACATGATCCACTGCTGAGTCGGGCCAAAAACCCATCTAGGCTAATATCCTATTGCCTACAGTGGCCAGCCAGGTGTTTTTTTGGGAAGATCACAGTACTGCTTATTATTTGTCCCCAGAGGGTATACTGCCCTTAAACATGGAGGTTCCATTAAGCTATCACAGCAAATAGCCATTAACAGCGGGATACTCCATGCCTGGGTTTGTGGTCTAAGGAAGCAAAGCCAGCAAGAGCCAGCGTGGTGTGGTGGTTAAGAGCGGTGGCTAGGAGCGGTGGAACCGGGTTTGATTCCCCACTCCTCCACATGAGCGGCGGAGGCTAATCTGGCGAACTGGATTTGTTTCCCTGCTCCTCCACATGAAGCCAGCTGGGTGGCCTTGGGCAAGTCACACTCTCTCAGCCCCACCTACCTCCCAGGGTGTGGGGAAGGGAAAGTTCATTGTAAGCTGGTTTGATTCTTCCTTAAGAGGTGGAGAAAGTCGGCATATAAAAACCAACTCTTCTTCTTCCTGGTACAAGCTTGAGAAGCGATTGTGTTGGGTGAAGAATGTTGGCTGGGCTGCCCTATCGAATGGACCACCGAGACACTGGTCAAGGGTGCAGCCTGGAAGGGGATAGACACCAACCTTCTGTCATCTCTCGCAACAGCCAGGAGTGCCTCATTCCCAGCCTGCCTGCTTTGCAAATGCAAGGCTATTTCCTTCCTCTCTCGCTCCTGGCCAAGTGGCTGACCTGCCATCGGCCGAAATGAGAACAACCAGCACAGTAGCCACTACAACAATGTGCTGTGTGGTAGGTGTTGAAAACCACAGCGGGTGACAGAGCAGAGGCTGGCAATGGAAGGGGATGGAGATCCATGCCCAGACAGAGAGTGAACACAGTCATGGGTGAAGCGTACAAAGAGCAGAGCTCTGTCCCATTTAGAAAGCCCTGCTATTTAGGTTCAGACATGGGAAGGATGGTGGCACAATCCTTCTGGTGGCACAGCCATGCAAGAAGACGACGATGAAGAAGAAGAGTTGGTTTTTATATGCCGACTTTCTCTACCTTTGAAGGAGAATCAAACTGGCTTACAATCGCCTTCCCTTCCTCTCCCCACAACAGATACCTTGAGAGGTAGGTGGGGCTGAGAGAGTTCAGAGAGAACTGTGACTGGCCCAAGGTCACTGTCAAGAGATTATATTGTGATTTTGAGTTAAAATCCTGTATGTAAGTGTCTCAGGATCTGTCCTTGTGAAGCATAATTATGCACCTGTATCTGTATGAGGTTAGTTCTAGCCTCATGTAATTCAGCTGGGAACTGTCAGAATGTGACTTTGACAGGAGAAGATCTACATGGTGTCAGTGGTAATAAATGTTTGACCGTTGGTGATCTAGATTGAAGGTTGGCCTAAGCTTGTCAACTTATTAAGAAAGTAATTAAGTAATTAGTGGGTAATTAACAATACGGCCAGGTGTATATAAAGAGTAGGATCACAACAGAAAGAGAGAGCTTGGTCTTGGCTTAGCTTGGATGCTGGCTGGGACCACACTTGGTGTGATTATCCAGAAAGAGGCCTGGAGAACCAGAGGAGTTGGAAGAATTACCTTCTGGACTAAACAAGGCAAGGAATTTTACTTCAAGGCTGAGGAGACTTGTTTTGCCAATATCTTGCAGAGGCGGCACATTGTTGTTTTGTAAGTTTTTATTTTGTAAAACCTTTTTTCTAGATTTGCTAATTAAAGGCTTATACTTGGAAGTCAAGACTTTATAGTAATAGGAAGTGGCATCTAGGTGTTTATGGAGACGACGACCTCAGGAAGCCCCCAGTTACCAGTGAGTAAGGGGCGAGGTCATCACAGTCACCCCGCAGGCTTCATGCGGAGGAGTGGGGAAACCAACCTGGTTCCCCCCGATTAGAGTCTACCACTCTACTACACCCCGCTGACCCCACAACTGTATAATTTTGCCACAAGAGAGTTGGTGTCAGGCCTTGCTCCCTCCTGCAGGAGTAAAGGCTCTTGACGTGAGTTAGGCTACATGTCAAGTCCTGGTTCTCATGCCTGTTAGCATCTGTGTACAGTCTCGCTCGTCCTATTCTCCACAGCTGTGCTGATGTTTAGTCTCCCATCCTGGGAACCGCTTATCGCAGGGCTGCTTGGCCATGTTTACTTTCACAGCCTGTATTGCCTTTAAACATGTGTAACCTGCCTATGTTTCCTCATTGCTAGCCTCACCTGCCTCTAGGCAGTCAGTCCTTTAATCTGTCCTTTTGCTCCTAATGAAGTATTACTGCTTCAGGAATACCTGCCTGGATGAGTTTGCTTATGGGCTGCTAGGGACAGACGCCTGATCCTGACAGTTGGGAGGGTTGTATGAGAGGAACGCAGGAATTGTTTTTTTAGTGTGGTGGGGGGCAATTTTTTTCATGTGTTTCAAACTGCAGGAGAAGGGAAGACCCATACCCGTAACCACACACCTCTCAAGAGGTTGTGTTCCTTGGCTGCTTAAATATGCATGGCCTCCTAGGAGTGGCCCCGGGAACTAGGACGGTAGTTAAAAGTATGCTGCCTACTTACGCCCGCAGCAGCTGCCCGATCTCATACTTGTCCGTGATGTCAGAAAGGCTGTTGTAGCTCTTTTCATCTCGCAGTCCGATGCAGCCAAACGGCATCCTGGGAACAAGGAAAGCGGGCGGAAATTATTCCTCGCCTAACTTTCCAGAGCTCCTTTTCTCCGCTTTCTGAGGTTATGGGTCAGGGATGTGTACATTTCTGCATGAAGCCTCTTAATGCATTACAAGATCTAAGCTTACGCGCTTCATAATCGTTAATTTTTAGAGCAGCCGCATGGCTGTGCATGTTTATATGTGGAACTAGGGTTGCCAGCTCTGGGTTGGGAAATATCTGGAGATTTGGGGGCGGAGCCTGAGGAAGGGGGGTTGGAGAGGGGAGGGATTTTAATGCCATAGAGTCCAATTGTCAAAGCGGCCATTTTCTTCAGGGGAACTGATCTGTATTGGCTGGAGATCAGATGTAATAGCGGGGAAATCTCCAACCACCACCTGGAGGTTGGCAGTCCTATGTGGAACCCCAAATAATGGATTCCACACAGTGGGTATTAATGGACAACCAAAACAAAGCAGGCAACGTTGCGCAAATTGCTGTGCTTAGCAGATTTTGCCGAGGGTTTCCTGTGGACAGAATTTGGAGATGTGTGTTTAATGCACCAATTTACGGTTGTCAACCCCCGGTTGGTGTCTTTGAGATCGCTCCAATTTACGGTTGTCAACCCCCGGTTGGTGTCTTTGAGATCGCTCCAAATGACAACTGATCTTCAGACTAGTTCCCCTGAAGAAAATGGCTGCTTTGGTGGGTAGATTCTACGGCATTGTGTCCTAGTGTGGTGTAGGGTTGCCAGGTCCCTTCATCCCCACAACAGGAGTTTCTTTTGGGCAGAGCTGGGGCGAGCGATTTGTGCACCATACCATCACTTCTGGGTTTACCCGGAAGTGCCGGCATTGCGCGGGACGCTCTAACCATTTCCTCCAAAAATTCTATGGTTTCCATACAGTTTTTGGAGGAAATAGCTAGAGCATCCCACACGATGTTGGCACTTCTGGGGTAAAACCCAGAAGTGACGGTATTGCGCTGGGAGCACACGTGCGGCGATCACTCTACCCTTCCTGCTTCCGCCCACCAAGCATCAGCTGGTCGGCGGGCAGCCCGGTTGATTGGCAGGCAACTGCCCGCCACAACTGGGCAGTGGGGAACCCTACTGAGGTCCCTTCCTTCCTCAAATCCCCCTCCCCAGACTACACTCCCAAATCTCCAGGAATTTTCCAACCGGGAGTTGGCAACCCTACTTTTAACATACTTCCTTCTCATGAAAGATTCCATATTTCTTTTCTTTAAAAACAACAACGTTATTTGTTAAACCAAAAAAAGGAATACAAATGGTTAACTGGGAAACTATTTGGGGCAAGTAAATGCGTAATCCAAATAAAGGACTAAATGCTAATAAATACAGCAAGAAACGAGCTATCTCATTACAACCAAGTGTCTAAAAAAGTCTAATGGCAATATCTAACTGCAAAGCAAAGCAGGAATTAATGCAACAACAAGCAACAAAAATCTAATCACAACAACCTAAGAAATAAATGATGGTACACAAATTAAAACAGTGAGTTTTAAACAAAATGCGAAAACCAACGGCTAAAAAACAAGGGGGGGATCCAGCGATTTCAACATATATATAAAATGTAGAAGGTGGGAGAATAGGGTTGCCAGGTCCCTCTTTGCAACCGGCAGGTGATTTTTGGGGCAGAGCCTGAGGAGGGCGGGATTTGGGAGGGGAGGGACTTCAATGCCATAGAGTCCAATTGCCAAAGCGCCCATTTTCTCCAGGGGAACTGATCTCTATCGGCTGGAGAGCAGTTGTAATAGCGGGAGATCTCCAGCTGGTACCTGGAAGTTGGACACCCTACGGGAGAATCTCAACAATTGAGGTTCTCTAGCAGAACACATGGTTTTTGAAATCACCTCCCCACACACAAGTCCATGAGAGCCAGGTGGATGCCTCCCCCCTTGTATACAAGAGGTCAGTCCTTGGGGAAAACTGTGAACCCCTCCTCCTGGTATCCAAGTTGGAGGGGTGAGGGCAATAGTGGAGGAGAGTCAGCTTTTAGGTTTGCTCCCCCTCACATTCTTACAAGAACACCTATACCAGCCAGTGACGACTGGCCAGCGTGTCAGTAGGGTTGCCAAGTCCCTCTTTGCAACCGGCAGGAGGTTTTTTAGGGTGGAGACTGAGGAGGGTGGGGTTTGGGGAGGGGAGAGACTTGAATGCCATAGAGTCCAACTGCCAAAGCCGCCATGTTCTCCAAGGGAAGTGATCTCTATCGGCTGGAGATCGGTTGAAATAGCAGGAGATCTCCAGCTACAACCTGGTGGTTGGCAACCCTACATGTCAGCTTGCCCGGTAGCAAGCGGGCCCCTGATGAAGTGGGGGCCCCTTAAACATTAAACAATATATTTAAAATGTTAATGACCTTTTAGTAATGTGAAAATATAATAGATTTATTTAAAAATTATTTATTTATTTATTTTTAAAAACTCAGTTATAACAATCTGTATCTACATTTAGTCTCTACTGCATACTGCCGGTAATGTGAACAAATACATGCACACTGTAATTACTAAAAATATGCATTTATTTAGCGAAAATTGTAATTGTACCTTTTTTTCACTTATGTACTTTTTGGGGGGGAAATCATTTCTTATAAAAAAAAAATTTAAATGATAGCCTCGTAGTTGTGGGTGGGCCCCTCTTTGTCTCTTGGCCATCCATCTTTTTAGCCTTGTCTCCTTGCGAAGCAATACAATGCCCCACACTGAGCCCTCAAAGTGGTCCTTAAGCAGAACTGACACCCTTCAGAAGGGAGAGGATGGGACCATCGTGCTGGGGATTCATCGCATGCACGACCCTCTCCGCCTGTCAGAATTCCCTTCATGCCTCATTAGCGCGGCCTTCACACTTCAGAGGCAGAGAGGCGCTCGAGCGGAAGAGCGAGCAATCTCCTTTCGGGCCCGGGGAGGGGCAGAACCCTCCAGGCCTGCCCCCCCCACCTCCTGCCCCCCAAGTTGCACCTTCCGCTCTGACCCCCTAAGCCCCAGGTCTCACCTGAGGCGAAAGGGAGAGCCGAGCATCCCACGATAAGTAACACTGCGTGGGAACACAGGGATGATACTGGTGGGTCCCCAGGCCCGGAACAGCTGGGTGGACCCCCTCCCCTCTTTGTGGCTAGGGTTGCCAGCTCCGGGTTGGGAAATACCTGGAAATTTTTGGGGCGCAGCCTGAGGAGGGAAGGGTTTGGGGAGGGGAGGGACTTCAAGGTAGGGTTGCCAACCTCCAGGTAGTAGGAGCAACATGAACCGATCTTCTGTATGTTTCTGAACCTGAAGAAAAAAAGGTTTTTTTTCCTGCAATCCGTGCAAGAGCACAGCAACAAAATAGCGCAACGACATTCAGTATTTCCATTTATTTATGGACGTCTATTACGGACTTTGTGTATTAACTTACTATTTATTGAGTAGTTTCATTGTTTATCTCATCAGGTTTGGAACAAAGGGATTTTCCCCCCCTAGCTTTTTGGGCATGTATATTTCTTTCTTGTAGGTGTTGGTTTGTTCATTTTTGTTTTGTTCTTGTTGCTCTGCATCTGTATATTTGCCCAAGTGATTTATTACAATTTATGTCTATATTCAATACTATATTGTCATTTTGGTGCTGTTTTTTCCTGTTGCCTCAACTCTACAACACTTAGCCTTTTTTTCCATTTTGGTGAACCTCCAGGTAGTGGCAGGAGATCTCCCGCTATTACAACTGATCTCCAGCCAATAGAGATCAGATCACCTGGAGAAAGAAGCTGCTTCCCATCCAAGCAGCAGAGAGGCGCCGAGGTGATCTTTCTCTCTCCCCCTCCTTTCCCTCCTTGCTCGAAGCAACATAGAAATCTGGGACTGCGTTAGCGTTGCCAGCTCTGAGTGAGTCATCTCAGGAACAGATCCATACCGTTTTGGCTCCAAACGGCACTTCAGCATCCCAAATGAGGCAGTTGTATTTTACCCCAGAGTAAAACGTCTCAGCCTTTATAGAGCTCGCGTGTTTTCCGCTCCTGACACACACCGACTGAGCAGTGCCTGAGGCTTGTTTTCTTGACCCGCTGCCCGTTCTTTTCAATGGATCTTTTTTTATATATATATAACTACCGCGCTAAACGTCATGGAAGAAGTGACACAGGGTTATATCTGCAGGTACAAAAATGTTTGTCATCCTTAAGGAAGAGAGATTTTCTAGGAATCAGATAAGAGATTTGCTTCCAGATCTCCCCAGCATCGCTGCCGCTAATCATCCAGACAAGATTATTATTTTTTAGCTGCCAGTTGCTACTTACTGTAGTGGTGAAAGTGTTGCATGAGGATTTTGGTGACCCAGGTTCAAATCTCCACTATACCAGTCACTTTCAGCCTAATTGACCTCACAGGGGTGTTGTGTGAGTAAACTGGGGGAAGGGAGACCCAGGAGGGTTGCCAGCCTCCAGGTGGCGGCTGGAGATCTCCTGCTATTACAACTGATCGCCAGGCGACAGATCAGTTCCCCCAGAGAAAATGGCTGATCTGGCAATTGGACTCTATGGCATTGAAGCCCCACCCTTCTCCAAACCCCACCCTCCTCAGGCTCCGCCCCCAAAATCTCCAGGTATTTCCCAACCTGGAGATGGCAACCCTAAAACCAATTTATGACATTTTGAGCTCCTTGGAGTAAGGACAAAATAAAAATGTATTAAATAAATAAATACTAGATACCTGGACCATGGTTAGGGTGGCCGGGTCCTTCTTCGCCACCAGCTGGAGGTTTTGGGGGTGGAGCCTGAGGAGGGTGGGGTTTGGGGAGGGGAGGGACTTCAATGCCATAGAGTCCAATTGCCAAAGCAGCCATTTTCTCCAGGGGAACTGATCTCTGTCGGCTGGAGATCAGTTGTAATAGCAGGAGATCTCCAGCTAGTACCTGGAGGTTGGCAACCCTACTGGGAATAGGGAACTAACTGGGAACCAATTTTTGGGGTGGAGCCTCAGGAGGGCGGGGTTTGAGGAGGGGAGGGACTTCAATGCCCTAGAGTCCAATGGCCAAAGAGGCCGTTTTCTCCAGGTGAACTGATCTCTATAGGCTGGAGCTCAGTTGTAATAGCAGGAGGTCTCCAGCTAGTACCTGGAGGTTGGCAACCCTAACCATGGTTTGTTTCTTTTGAGTGAGAAAGTTGAAGAGAGGTCATGATGGTGTTCTTTTTCCTCTTAAGAGATACGAGTGAGACAGTCATCTTAAATAATCAGAATTAGTTCTCGTACAAAGACTGTTTATCAAATAGAGTTTAAAATGCCTACTCCCTGAGTATTTGCATGTTTCTCATCCCCTCGGCTCTCAGCTTGCTATTGTAGTGTTACGGAACGTTCCACAACATTCTGACTAGACGGGGGAAACAGTTGACATGGCAACTGTTTATAAACACTGCCGTTTTTGGTGGGGAACGATAGTTCAGCTGTGAAAAATGGCATAAGGCTCGGAAGAAGGAGCTGTGTGCTACTGCGTCGACAGGTAGAGGAGATGGAAGGTTAGGAAGCTGAATGGTGCAGGTAGGGTTGCCAGCCTCCAGGTACTAACTAGAGCAAACCTGTAGCACTGTGGCTAAATAATATTACATAGAATTATCCCAATACAAATACTAGTCCCAATTTTGTTGTCTATTACACATTAGAGAGTCCATGGGCTGTCAGTTCTGAATGAAGACTTCTATTATCGCAATTCTTAATGAAGACTTCAAAAATATAGGTTTCTTGTATCAATACACATTACCATATTAGCAATACAAAGGATCAAACATTAGGCATTCACAGCACAGCGCTTAAGCATAAAGAATGCAAAGGGCAAGGCGAAACAGGCAGCCGGTAAATGACCTATTTCACATCAAGGTTTCTTCAGTCGCTGTTGAATTTGCACACATCACAAGCTGTGTTCAGCGCTGGCACATGCACACCAATGCAAAGCTCAATGTGTAATATCATATCATCAAATGCAGGGGCACATGATCCATAATCAAAAGTAGCAACTCGGGTGCCAGGCCTAAGGTTGCCAACCTCCAGGTAGTAGCTGGAGATCTCCTGCTATTACAACTGATCTCCAGGCAACAGAGATTCGTTCACCTGGAGAAAATGGCCACTTTGGCAATTGGACTCTATGGCATTGAAGTCCCTCCCCTCCCCAAACCCCGCCCTCCTCCGGCTCTGCCCCAAAAACCTTCCGCCGGTGGTGAAAAGGGACCTGGCAACCCTAGGTGCAGGTGATAGGGAATGGGGAACCCAAAGGCAAGATGGCCCAAAGACGTGTTTCGGCCTTTTAGAGGCCTTCCTCAGTGATCATACACAATTTCACAATACACATCCTGCCGTATACACAAACATTGTTCAAGAAAAAATAAACGCCTTTTGAAAGAAGAAAGCCGTGTTGTAAGACACATGGACTAACTATATTTCACACAAAGCCACACAGAATAAGAGGTAAACATGTAATTTCAATATTTTTAAAATAAAAAAAAACTTCCGGTTATATTGTTAATTAAGGTAATACTAACTGGATTTTTCACCCCTCCTTCCCTCCTCCTTCCAAAAGGCTTTTATTTTTTCTTATCTGAAACCTTCATAGCTGCTATTTTCTCCAGGGGGACAGATAGGGTTGCTAACCTCCAGGTACTCTTATCCACGGTTCACTGAACCAATATTCTGTCTTAGACTCTGGGGAGATCATACTACATGGGATATATTTGATCTCAAGGAGCACCACAAGACTCAGATTGGACTCTAATTAACAATTATTTCATTGTGGACATTTTTCTGCACATGTTGGTTTTGGATTGTAATTATTATGGTTTCTGTATATATGGTGATCATATTGTTATCTAGGTCACACAATACAAGATTTTGATACGCACATTGCTAATGTTTTTGACATTGTTGTGTAAATTTATGTACTGCTGTATCTTTGGTTACTAATCTACTTTACAGCAGGCTAACTTGGTTTGCTCAACCTCCAGGTACTAGCTGGAGATCTCCCGCTATTACAACTGATCTCCAGGTGACAGAGATCAGTTCCCCTGGAGAAAATGGCCGCTTTGGCAATTGGACTCTATGGCATTGAAGTCCCTCCCCTCCCCAAACCCCACCCTCCTCAGGCTCCGCCCAAAAAAACTCCTGCCAGTGGCGAAGAGGGACCTGACAACCCTAGGGACAGATCTCTGTAGACTGGGGATCAGGTGGAATTCTGGGAGATCTCCAGGCCACACCTGTAGATTGGCAACCCTGCTAAGAGCATCTCTTTCCTCAAAGCAAAGGGCTGCTCCCTGCTTTCCTCCCCCTCCTCTGTGCAGATGCTATGGATTGGACAGGGGAAGGGCTTTGATGAGCAGCTGTTACTGATATTTCAAAGCGAAGATCAAAGCGATGTGTTTTTTTCCAATGCAGTTTCAAATTTGATTTGTACCAATTAGCAGGTTTAAGCGTCCCCCCCCATTTTTCCAACCTGAAATGGAATCGGGGGGGGGGGGTCATTGGGAAGCTTATATGCACAGTCCATCCACACACGTTATTTCTTTAACCGGAGCAATAGAACACAAACACACGCCAGTTGCCAACCTCCAGGTGGTGGCTGGAGAGCTACTGGAATGACAACTGGTCTCCAGGTTGTAGAGATCAGTTCCCCTGGAGAAAATGGCTGCTTTAGAAGGTGGTCTCTATGGTATTATACCCTACTGAGGTCTCTCCCCTCCCCAGGCTCCACCCCTAAAATCTGCAGGAATTTCCCAATCTAGACCTGGCAGCCCTACATGGTTTCATTGGGAAAACTCTCTCTCTCTCTTCCCCCCCCCTCTCTTTGTGTGTGAAGGCTTAATAAATTTGCAGCGCATGTCTGATGGCCTTGAACTCGGGAAGACACAAAGGGAAATGGAATCTATGGACAGTAGGTAGTCCCTCAGTGGGTCATAGGGTTGCCAGGTCCCTCTTCGCCACTGGCGGGAGATTTTTAGGGCGAAGAGGGACCTGGCAACCCTAGTTTATAGGGCTTTTGACTCTTTCCTTCACCCTTTTCTGGCAGGGCTGCTTGCCTTTAATAGCTGTATGATAAGCAGAACTCCTGAGCAGGTAACAGCGAAAGAAACATCATCTGTCCAATCTGTTAAAGGGACAGGCAGTCTGCCAGGAAGGGGAGGGGAAAGGTGATGCCAGCCATCCGGGCCGGTTGCCCTATGAGGCAGTGTGTGGCAGGGACCGCAAGTGGCAGATTTGGGGCATCTTGATAGGCAGCAAATTCTCACCCGCTTCACCTTGGCCATCTTCTGGGCATGGAGTAGGTCACTGGGGGTTTGGGGGTGAGGTAGTTGTGAATTTCCTGCATTGTGCAGGGGGTTGGACTAGATGACCCTGGAGGTACCTTCCAATTCTATGATTTTATGATTTTTTTTTTAACTGCAAGGTGGCAGGCAGGAAGGCAGGGAAAAGCCATTTGGATTACCTTTCTGTGTTGTCCAGCAGTGCGCACATGAACGCACATGAAGCTGCCTTCTACTGAACCAGACCCTTGGTCCATCGAGGACAGTATTGTCTACCCAGACTGGCAGCGGCTCTCCAGAGTCTTAGGCAGAGGTCTTTCACATCACCTACTTGCCTAGTCCCTTTAACTGGTGATGCCGGGGATTGAACCTGGGACCTCCTGCATGCCAAGCAGATGCTCTACCACTGAGCCATGCTTCCCCAAATACCCATGAAGTTGCCTTCTACTGAATTGCACTGGCTACAGAACAGGTAGAGTGGCCAACAAGCTTTGGGGAAACCGTGTCGGCTTCTTCCTGCAGAAGGAATGGGGAAGGGCCGTGGCTCAATGGTGGAGCATCTGCTTGGCATGCAGAAGGTCCCAGGTTCAATCCCCGGCATCTCCAGTTAAAGGATAAGGCAGCAGATTAAGTGGAAGACATATGAACACATGGAGCTGCCTTATACTGAATCGGACCCTTGGTCCATCAAAGTCAGTATTGTTTACTCAGACGGGCAGCGGCTCTCCAGGGTCTCAGGTAGAGGTCTTCCACATACCCTACTTGCCTAGTCCCTTTAACTGGAGATGCCGGGGATCGAATCTGGGACCTTGTGCATGCCAAGCAGATGCTCTACCACTGAAACACAGCCTCTCCCTAGTCCTAGGCCCTCCTAAAAGCAGAGATGGACCCATGGCTACTAGAGATGGTGACTAAAGGGAACCTCCACATCCAAAGGCAGTCAACCTCTGAATACCAGTGCCAGGAAGCAGCATCATGGGAAGGCCTCATCTTCTATGCCCTGTTATTGGCCCAGCAGAATAACTTGTTGGATTATGCTGCAAATGTCTTGCATCATTTCTGGGGAAATGTATTCTGAAGCACGGCAGGTTTTTAACAATGGGAAAAAGCAGTTTCAGGAAACAAACAAACAGTGTTTGGAATATTAAAGGCAGTAGATTGATAGTGTATATGAAATAATCTAGATTAGAGCAGCAGATGAAGAATAAAAATAAAGCATAGAATGGGGGTAATATGAATTGTATTAAGTACTGCATTGATAGACAGCTTGAAGAGCAGTGGAAATATTATAAAGGACTTAGATTATTAATTAAATTAAACAAATATCCAGTATGATATGAACGATTAACTCAAAATGAACTCCCTGGAAGATTGAATGAATGATTTTATTATTACGGCAATACCTAGATAAGCTGCAAGCCCTGGAAGATTGATTATACTGTATGCATGTGTATGATTGAGTATGTTATATGTGTTTTTCTTTTCTTTCTTTTTTTAAATCTTTAATTAAAAATAATAATAATACGTGTTTGGAATACATCCCACTGTTACTTTGGTGGGCGCCCAAGAGACTGCGCGTGCCTTCGGACGCTGTGATGCAGACAAAGCTCGCGAAGCAAATGGTGGAAATCGAGAACAACGAGTAGCAATGGTTTCAAAGTTTTGGTACGGATACGATTCGGGACCCTTGCGAGGATGCGGACCCCCCTGCTTTCCGCCAGAACCTGGCCTAGTTTCTCCTCCGCCGCTTTCTAGAGAGACGTTACACAACCTCCGCGATCACGTGTGCCAGATGTTTTTCGCACACTTCCTCGAATTTGGGACCCCGGAGCAGAAATCTGCTTCTCTGCTTTCATCTCTCTGCAGCCACATAGATTATTATACAAGCTCTCCTCTCTACAAAGTTTGGGGGGGGGGGTTTGGCCTGTGTGTTCAGCCCCTCTTGCACCACTAGGGGGTGCCCATGTACAACCAAACCTCTGTCTAATCCCAGTTGAAGGTTTTAATGGGGGGGGGGGATGTATGTGTAGAATCTCAGCATTGTGGTTTGGGATTGAGGGATGGTGTGTGTTTGTGTGCAGGTGAGCATCTGGAGTTGGCAAGCAGGCGAGCAGGTGAAAAATTTATTGCCGCGCTTCAAAAAAAAACCATGAAGGCGATGCTGCTGGGGCGGATTTGCCGGAGGGGGGAGGAGAAGAGGGGGGAAAGAGAGATCACAGCAAGGAGATCAGAGGGGTTTTTTGATGTGGCAATCCCCCCCGACACCCAAAGCCTGCTTAGGCTACTGGGAGTGGGGCACTCTCTTTAGATGCAACACAAAATTGTGCAACCGCACTCTCTCCTTTAGGACACAGCTCCCCGCCTTTCCCCCTTCTCTGTTATCGTATTATGGCTGTCCTCAACGCATAGTCTTCTATGCAGAGCCCAGGATGCTTAGAACCTGTTGCTGGCAGAAAAGAGCCCGTGGGAAGTTCCTATAACCCTGTTATTGGTGCCGCAACAAGCCCCCCCGCCAAGAAGCCAGGCGTTACCACAGCAACGCAGCAACACATTAGCAACGTTAGTGTCGGATACCTTAACGGGCAAGGATGGATGGCAGGCCCAGCCCGCACCCAGCCAAAGAGAGAGCGTGTGTGGCACACGCACAAACACATGCAAACAGAGGCAGACACATGTAAGGAAGGAGATGTGCACACGGCACACCACTCTGTAACTGTACGCTGCAGGAGACGCACACTCCCCGGTGGCACGGTAGATGCGCAAGAAGGTAACCGAGTAGCAACAGCAAATCATGCAAATGTCAAGGTACGGAAGCTCCCGAGCGCATAGCCGTGCGCAGCTGCCCCCCCCCCCCGGGGCACGTGTCCGTGGCAAGGCTCCACACCCACATGAATTTTTTTGCTTGGGTGTATGTGCACCGCTGAGGCCGTCGTGCGCAGCTGCATCGGCAGCTCGTTGGCATGCGGACATTTGCATGCGGGCCCAGCCATAAACAAACATGCTCAGCTGCACAAACATACGAGGCCAGGCGCTTCGGCGCCACTCGCGTGCACAGAGGCGTCGTCAGTCGGGAACACAGCGGCCACACGTCAACAGACACACCGGCTGAGATGCACATAACCCCCACCTGAACCAGAGGATGAACCACAAACATGCCGAACCAAAAAAGCATATATCGTCTGTGAACACACCGAGTGAGCGTTCTTAGAATCATAGAGTTGGAAGGGACCACCAGGGTCATCTAGTCCAACCCCCGGCACAATGGAGGAAATTAACAACTACCTCCCCCCCACACACACCAGTGGCCCCTACTCCATGCCCAGAAGATGGCCCAGATGCCCTCCCTCTCATCATCTGCCTAAGGTCACAGAATCAGCATTGCTGACAGATGGCCATCTAGCCTCTGCTTAAAAACCTCCAGGGAAGGAGAGCACACCACCCTCCCGAGGAAGCCTTTTCCATTGAGGAACTGCTCTGTCAGAAAATCTTCCTAATGTCTAGGTGGAAACTCTTCTGATTTAATTTCAACCTGTTCTTATGATGCATGTTATTTGTGCGTTTGAACACGAGAACACATGAATTTGCCTTACACTGAATCAGACCCTTGGTCCATCAAGGGTCAGCGTGGTCTATTCAGACCGGCAGTGGCTCTCCAGGGGTCTCAGGTGGAGGCCTTTCACATCACCTCCTGCCTGGTCCTTTTAACTGGAGGTGCCGGAAATCGAAGCTGGGACCTTCTGCATGGCAAGCAGATGCTCTACCCAGGGCCGGATTTAGGTTTGATGAGGCCCTAAGCTATTGAAGGTAATGGGGCCCTTTATATGTCCAGGTGTCCTTTGTCAACAACACATTGTCACTGTTTTTTGTGTTGAATATATGCTATATGGTAATTTATGGACCTAATAGGTATCTAAAGCCATTTGCACATAACAAAATATGTATTTTATCAAAGTAATTGTTGAACTGAAATACCGCCAGAATAACTCGTTGGTTGTTGTGTGAGACAAGATGCGGGACTAGATGGACCACTGGCCTGATCCATCTTGGGGACTGAGCATGGGGCCTTCTGCACACAAAGCAGATGCTCTACCACTGAACCACAGCCCCTCCCCAATTCTATACAGTCCTAAAAGCAGAGATGTACTCATGGCTACTAGCAATGAAGGAGAAGAAGAAGAAGAAGAAGAAGAAGAAGGGGAAGGAGAAGAAGAAGAGTTCATTTTTATATGCCACCTTTCTCCACCACTTAAGGAAGACTCAAACCGGCTTACAATCACCTTCCCTCCCCCTCCCCACAACAGACACCCTGTGAGGTAGGTGGGGCTGAAAGAGCTCTAAGAGTTGTGACTAGCCCAAGGTCACCCAGCTGGCTTCTTGTGTAGGAACGGGGAAACAAATCCAGTTCACCAGATTAGCCTCCGCCGCTCATATGGAGGAGTGGGGGAATCAAACCCAGTTCTCCAGATCAGAGAATGGTGATTAAAGGGAACCTCCACATCCAGAGGCAGTTAACCTCTGAATACTAGTGCCAGGAAGCAGCAGCATGGGAAGGCCTCAGCCTCTATGCCCTGTAGTTGGCCCTCCAGAATAACTTGTCGGTCACTGTGTGAGACAAGATGTGGGACTAGATCAGGGGTCTCAAAACTGCGGCTCCAGAGCCACATGCGGCTCTTTGGCCCGTTGAGTGCGGCTCTCCGAACTTGGTTCAGAGCCCCTGCTCTTGCGCCCGCTCGTGCCGGCAGCCGGGCTGCGGAGCCGGCACGCCTGAGAGAGCGGGCGCACTGTCTCCCCCCCACACACACCGTGGAGAATGGCCGGGTCCCCCTTTCCCTTTCCCTCAATGGTTGGGAGGCTAAAGCCTCCCCTCCCCTCTAGCCGCGCGATTGCTGGGCGGGCAGCTCGGCGGTTCCTGGGCCCCCACGCCTATCAGCTGTTGGGCGGGGCGGGCTTCCTTTGGTAGACCTGGCCTCCAGCTGAGTCCCATTGGGAGGCCATGTCTACCCACTGGCTCTCTTGGCGGTACACCTGGACTCCGAGGAGGGGAAAAAGTCCCCCTTCAGAGGCCAGGTCTACCAATTGGCTTCTATGGGCCTCCGGAGGCAAGGTCTACTGCCAAGAAAGCCAATGGGTAGACCTGGCCTCCCAATGGGACTCAGCCGGAGGCCAGGTCTACCAACAGGCTTTTATGGCGGTAGACCAGGCCTCCAGACGAGGACTCCGGACGGGGAGGGGGAAATGGCAGGGACTTACAATGTAATTTTTATCAATAAATAAGATCACTATTCAGTATGATATCAAGTTTTATTCAGTGTACCTATAGTTTAATTAAGACTTAAAACTTTAATTAAAGTTTATTAAGTTAATAAACAGTGTACCTACCTATATAGTTTAAGTTTAAGAAATTTGGCTCTCAAAAGAAATCTCAATCGTTGTACTGTTGATATTTGGCTCTTTTGACTAATGAGTTTGCCGACCCCTGGACTAGATGGACCACTGGTCTGATCCATCTCGGGGATTGAGCATGGGACCTTCTGCACACAAAGCAGATGCTCCACCACTGAACCACGTCCCCTCCCATTTATACCCCATTTGTCCTTCATGGCTCAGGGCGGCTTGGTGGCAGTAGAAAGTGCCGGCAAAGTCACAGCTGAATTATGGCGGCCTTGTAGGTTTTTCAAGGCAAGAGATGTCTGGGGGTGGTTTGCCATTGCCTTCCTCCGCGTGGGCTGAGAGAGTTCAGAGAGAACGGTGACCGGCCCAAGGTCACCCAACAGGCTTCATGTGGAGGAGTGGGGAATTGAACCCGGTTCCCCAGATTAGAGTCTGCCGCTCTTAACCACTACACCACGCTGGCTCTCAATAAGAGGCCATTAGGGGATCCCATTACTCGGAAGTAGAGATTTGTGGGCTTAGGAAAAAACAGGAAAGGAGTGGGGAATCAAACCCAGTTCTCCTTACTTTTTTTAAAAAATATATATATTTTATTTTCTTCTAACATATCAACATAAAAACAATATCCAATACTAATAATAATAATAAAAAAAACAAATAACATCATTAATTTGACAATAAAATGACTTCCCCCTCTCCCTCTTCCATCTAAAAATAAATTGTATAAACTTTTGCTAATGGAACTAATCCCAATATTATTTTAATTAACCTGTTCTTATCCTATCTAACATTATTAAATCAATACCTAATATAAAATTAGTACAAAGTATATTTTAGTTAATATAATCTTGTCCTATCGAACATTATTAGATCAATACCTAATATAAAATTAATAAAAAACGTAAATATGGAATTAGATCAAAAAGTGTTCTTTAAAAGTTAAATTTTTCCAAAGATATTAAACACATAGTTTAACAAACCCAGTTCTCCTGACGATGCCCAATTAAAACCATTCACGAGCCAAGAAAACCCCGGGACTACCTTCGCTGCAAGAAAAGGCCTGCGGTTCAAAGCCCCGTAAAAGCCCAAACAAATACAACAACCTTGCAGTGCTGCCTTAAAACTTCCAGGGAACCCATTCCACAAGGTGTGGCGCATTCTGGACAAGTCACGGTCTCTAGTTGATGTAGGGTTGCCAGCCTCAAGGTACTAGCTGGAGATCTCCTGCTATTACGACTGATCTCCAGCCGATAGAGATCAGTTCCCCAGGAGAAAATAGCCGCTTTGGCAACTGGACTCTATGGCATTGAAGTCCCTCCCCTCCCCAAACCCCGCCCTCCCCGGGCCCCACCCCCAAAACCTCCCGCCGGTGCAGGAACAACCAGAAGGAGGCAGTCAGAGGTTGCAACTGGCACATGGGAACACACACACGCACGCACGCGGAGAGAGAAAGTCCTTCAAATTAGACCCACTGGAAGACATTATTTTCACGTCCCAGAGATTTTATTTTGCCGCTACGTCACATCTGACTCATGGCGACCCCTGATGGGGTTTTCAAGGCTAAAAATTCATCTGTATTCTGGAGGCTAGTTACTGGTAGCAATTGCAAGGAGAACTCACCTTTAGACTCACATGTGGCCGTGGATAGGTGGGTCATATTCTTTCAGAGCCTTCATGATGACGTGCATCCTTTGGCTCCTTATAGTCCTGACCTGTCAAATATTCCCTCCTGGCCACCTGTCTCGTTAAATGAGGTCAAATCCCATATTCACCAGCTAAGACGGGGTAAAGCTCCTGGATATGATGGTATCCCCCCAGAGTTTATCAAGGAGAACATAGATTGGTGGGCTCCCTTTCTATCCGCACTGTTTACCTACATAGACTCCACTGGAAGAATCCCTAAAGACTGGGGGCTGGCAATAGTCGTCCCCTTTTATATATAAAAAAAAGGAAGTAGAAAGGACCCTTCCAACTATAGGACATTAGTCTCATGACTGTCATCAGCAAATTATACGCAAGCCACCTGCTAGATAAATTAACCCTTTGGCTCAATCAAGAGGATATTTTGGCAATAGAGCAGGCAGGCTTTAGGGAAGGGAGAGCAACGATAGAGCACTGCCTTGTCCTGCAACATCTAGCAGAGAAATATTGTAATAAGGGACAACCCTCTTTATATGCGGCATTCATTGATTTTAGTGCAGCATTTGATTCGATTTCCGGACCTTTACTCTGGGACAAGCTTGAAGCCTCAAATGTAGATAAAAGGCTCCTGTTGATGCTGCAAGCCCTACATGAAGGGACAGCGCTGAGAGTCAGGTGCAATAGAAGAGGACATCTTACCGTCCCCATAAACACCTATAGAGGAGTTAGGCAGGGCTGTTTACTCGCCCCCCCCCCCCCCCGCTATTGGCTATTATATAAATAACATAGTTCCTTGAACGCACCGGATTTACATCCACCTAAACTAGCGGACAGGCATATTCATATTCTGCTCTATGCCGATGATGCGGTACTTCTTTCAAGAACCCCAGTTGGCCTAAGGAGGGCGCTAGTGAGAGTGGGAACGTTCTGTGAGAAGGAACGCCTGACTATTAATTATGACAAAAGTAATGGCTTTTGGTAATCGCCCTAATTATAGGAGGTGGAGCATAAATGGCCATAGGTTGGAACAAGTAACCCAATTCAAATATCTTGGAACGACAATCCAGGCATCTGGCTCCAAGCTGGCCCATTATACCTATGTTTGCCAATTTAGGGGAAAGATCAGCCCGTTCAATAATACATTTTCTCCGGACCAAAGGGGCCCACTATATTCCAGCCACCCTTAAACTTTTTCAGGCGAAAACTCTAGCACAAATGTTATAGGGAACACAACTTGACTCTCCACCCTCATGTCTTATTCCCATGGAACGAGTGCAATCCAAGTTTCTTAGAGCTGCCCTGCAACTGCCAAGATGTGTATCTAATGCTATGATCCATTTAGAAACTGGCATGATGAAGGTGGAGGCAAGGGTTGTCTTGTCCTCACTTTATCTCTGGCTGAAAATTAATTTCAACCCCAAGGGTCTTCTTCCACTGATTCTTTGTGATACCTTTAGGTCAAAGCGGATAATAGCCATTGAAGCCATTGAATAACCTGGGTTTTACCCCCATAGCTCTACTTCAGTTAGGGTGGGATCAAGCTAAATCAACTATAAACCAAAGGGTTAAAGATATCGAGCGACAAGTAGATCTAGCAAGAGTGCCCCTATTTATGGCTCCCCCCACTCCAAATTTATCCTTGCACCGGCAGCCTATCTCTGTTACTTAGAGATAAACAAATATAGGAGGGCTTTTACCTTGGCTGGGTGCGCAGCCTTACCCTCTGCTATGTTAGAGGGGAAATTCAAGAAGATACCCAGGGCAGAGAGACTATGCCCCTGCAAATCCGGGGATTTAGAAACCACTGAACATGTTCTCTTGAACTGTAACATTTTACACTATACCCCGTTCTAAGTTTATTGAGCCCCTCATACTGAGAATGGGACCCGTCAGGGAAAGAGAAAAGATAGAAAAGCTCCTACAAGGAGATAATCCCTCAATCACCTCTCAGGTAGCAAAATTTTGTACGGCTGCCATGAAAATTCGTTGCCACAGAGTAGTCTCTTAGACTTAGTCCAAATGGCAGATGTAACTTGGATATTTTTAAATAATTTTTTTAAGTGACTTAAGACTCGGACTGTAAACCTTTGTCGGTAAGACCATTTTAGTCCATGTATCTTGTTTTATCTGGCCAAGGGCCGCAAATAAACTATCTATCTAAGGCAAGAGACGTTCAGAGGTGTTTTGCCATTGCCTGCCTCCGCATCATGCCCCTGGTATTCCTTGGTGGTCTCCCCTCCAAATACTTGCCAGGGTTGACCTTGCTTAGCTTTTGAGATCTGATGAGATCAAGCCAGCCTGGGCTATCCAGGTCGGGGCCCTGTTGTTGGCCCTCCAACCCAAATTATTATTATTATTATTATTGCAATCAAGTCACATCTGAACACATGAACACATGAAGCTGCCTTCTACTGAATCAGACCCTTGGTCCATCAAAGTCAGTATTGTCTACTCAGACCAGCAGTGGCTCTCCAGAGACTCAGACAGGGGTCTTTCACATCACCTACTTGCCTGGTCCCTTTCACTGGAGATGCTGGGGATTGAACCTGGGACCTTCTGCATGCCACGCAGATGCTCTACCACTGAGCCAAGGCCCCTCCCCAATATATCAAAGTCAGTATTGTCTACTCAGACCGGCATTGGCTCTCCAGGGTCTCAGGCAGGGGTCTTTCACATCACCTACCTGCCTGGTCCCTTTAACTGGAGATGCCGGGGATTGAACCTGGGACCTTCTGCATGCCACGCAGATGCTCCACCACTGAGCCACGGCCCCTCCCTTTGTGCTCCTTTGTGCTGAGTCTCTGAAAAATTCCCATCAGGGTCCTGCTCGTCTTTACAGGATTCCCTGAAAAGATAGGTGCATTCAGTCCTGCACACTTAAATACCAGAACCAGCTTATCAAGTCAGGAATAGTTCGCTAGGTCAAGTCACAGCCCTTGAGGTTCCTGGATTCTCTGACATCGACAGCAGCACACATACAGATTCCATGGCAGGGGGAATCAAAGAGGAATTTGGAGCATGGACAGGCACAATAGACCTCTGAGCACTGGATGTCTCAGCTTTCCCGGATTCTACATACCCGTCCTGATAGGCAAATCTGTTAAAGTGGGGGGAAAGACAATTCACGCCGAGATTGGGCCAGATTCTCCCTCCCCTCCCCTCTGAATTTCCAAGGGGGAAGCTCCAGGTCCCACCTGGAGGTTGGCATCCCTAGCCTGGCTAGCGGTCTTGTGTCGGTAGGGCTGACCCATTTCCAAATGAGGCTTTAGAGGCGAGAACGGTGATTTCCTCCGAAGGAACTGCTCTGACGCTCTTGCCTGGGCCAAGTGCCGCCGTGTCCTTAATTTAATGACTATGAATTATTAGAATAAACGTAATAAGAAATGACATACTACTCCGCTGAGCAAAAATTAAAGCCTCCCCACCCCTCCCCAGATCGTGTCTCTTCTCCCAGTAGAAGAGCCACGTAATTTGGATGAAGTCTCCTCAGACTGTAAGAACGTCCTCTAGCCTAAGATAAAGACGTGCAACTATTTATACATTTAAATAATGCCTTCCTTAACACTTGTCCTTTTTGAGAACCTGGTCAGGCTCGTAGCTAAGGCAGGATTTTTTTTCAGGATCCGCTTTAGCATTACAACTAGGGTTGCCATATGTCCTGGAGAATGAAGTTGCCAGGGCCCTTTTTGCCACCGGTGGGAGGTTTTTGGGGTGGAGCCTGAGGAGGGTGGGGTTTGGGGAGGGGAGGGACTTCAATGCCGTAGAGTCCGATGGCCAAAGCGGCCATTTTCTTCAGGGGAACTGAACCTTCGTCTGTGAAAGGGTTCAATTGCCCATTCCCACAAGCGAAGCCTCTGTTAAAAGGACAGGCTGCTTTTCTCTAGGACAGTTGGCAACCCTACTAGCTACGATCGAGAAAATGCCACCCTGAGCAGGGAGTCCCTTAGGTGGGCAGAACTGGGTGGGTCAGATGGGCAGACTTTGGCGCTCTTCTATTTGAGGGACTGGGCATCAGTTGCCAGCAGAAATGTTGCTGTTCTAAATACATTATTGAAATGAAACTATGATGTCATAGCCTTAATAGCCTGTTTCCCCCCAAAAAAAATCTTAGGAAGGACAAACTGGTGCTCCAGGTGTGTGGGGGGGGGCATGCCCTGGCCAGGGCTCTGGATAGGGTTACCAACCTCCAGGTGGTGGCTGGAGATCTCCCACTATTACAACTGATCTCCAGGCAACAGAGATCAGTTCCCCTGGAGAAAACGGTCGCTTTGGCCATTGGACTCTATGACAGTGACGTCCCTCCCCTCTCTAAACCCCGCCCTCCTCAGGCTCCACCCCCAAAATCTCCAGGTATTTTCCAACCTGGAGCTGGCAACCCTAGAGAGCAGGCACAGGTAGGGTTGCCAACCTCCAGGTACTAGCTGGAGATCTCCTGCTATTATAGCTGATCTCCGGCAGATAAAGATCAGTTCCCCTGGAGAAAACGGCTTCTTTGGCAACTGGACTCTATGACATTGAAGTCCCTCCCCTCTCCAAACCTCACCCTCCTCAGGCTCCACTCCAAAAACCTCCAGGTATTTCCCAACCCGGAGCTGGCAACCCCTGGCCTAGAAGGTAGAGAGGAAATTAAGACAAGATCTGGTAATGGGATGGAAAGGAGAAGAGATGGGCTGTGGGAGAGTGGAAGATCTAGAGGGTGGGGTTGAGGGATGACCGAGGCCAAAGGGTTGGAATGAAAGCCAGTACTTCACAGGATGCCAGTATAGGGTTGCCAACCTCCAGGTACTAGCTGGAGATCTCCTGCTATTACAGCTGACCTCCAGCTGATAGAAATCAGTTCCCCTGGAGAAAATTGCCGCTTTGGCCATTGGACTCTATGGCATTGAAGTCCCTCCCCAAACCCCGCCCTCCTCAGTCTCCGCCCCCAAAACATCCCACTGGTAGTGAAGAGGGACCTGGCACCCTACCAATATACAAAATGGTTGGTAGGCAGATCTCAGGCTTGCCGCTACCAGACTGTCGGGTTGGTTACCGATACGGATTAGTCATGGCACAAAAACGGCCTCACTGGATCAGATCAAAGATCCACACAGGCCTGCAAAGAGTAGCCAACTCAAGATACTCCTAAGAAACTTACAATCGTCAGGGCGGCCAGCCTCCAGGTGGTGGCTGAAGCTCTCCCACTATTACAGCTGATCTCCAGGCGATAGAAATCAGTCCCCTTGGAGAAAATGGCCCCTTTGCCCACTGGACTCCATGGCATCGAAGTCCCTTCCCTCTCCAAACCCCGCCCTCCTCAGGCTCCGCCCCCAAAATCTCCAGGTGATTCCCAACCTGGAGCTGGCAACCCTAACAATCGTGCAGACTGGCTGACGGATCATCCCAGGTCTTTTCCACCATCTGGCAATCAGAAGTATAATAACTCAGCCCGTGGAGAGTCCAATCTTGGCTCTCAAGGCTAATAGCCCTAGACCTAGCCTCCATTTCCTTGCCTTTAACAAATATCAAGTCATCTAACCTAGAAGCCATCACAACATCTTGCGGCGAGGAATTCCTCAAGTTAACAAAACACTGCAGGAAAGAGGGCTTCCTTTTGGTGGGTCCTAAACCTATGGTTGATTAATTTCATTGGCTGATCCTAGGACTGGGTGAACACACAATGCTGCCTTCCGCAGAATCAGACCCTTGGTCAGTCAAGGTCAGTATGGCCTGCTCTGGCTGGCAGCGGCTTTTGGGGGTCCCAGGTGGAGGTCTCCCGCCTCACCTACCTCCTGATCTTAAAGGGGATTGAATCGGGGACTTCCTCCCTGCAAAGCGGATGCTCTACCACTGAGCCATGGCCTCATGGTCTTAGATTTGGAACAGCCCATTTACACACGCACCAGTCAACCCTTGATATTGCATCCATGGGGGGGGAGGAGGAGGAGGAGGAGAAGAGTTTGTTTTTATATGCCAACTTTCTCCCAGATTATAGTCCACCGCTCCAAACCACTACACCATGCTGGCTACACCACGCTGGCATGACCATGTTAATTGGCTGCTGGTGTTTTGGGTGAGTGAATGAGTGAGTGAGAGAGAGGAAGGGGGGGGGGAAGAGCCAGAATAATGGATTCACTCAATACTGTTCCTAATGTTTATAAATGGCTGTGATTTCCCTGTCCTAAAAAGCCCCACATTCTTAAGCCTTTCCTCGTAAGGAAGATAATTCCCCACGCTCTCTATCTGATGTATTACATGTAAAGGTCCTCGGTTCAATCCCCGGCATATCCACTTAGAAGGCTCTCAAGTAGTAAGTGCAGCAAAACACCCGTCTCTGCCTGACCTCTGGGACAGCGGCTGCCAGCCCGAGCAAGCGGCGGCGAGCCGGTCGGACCAACGGTCTGACTCAGTTTGACATGTTCATTTTGCTAGTCACGGCGACGGCTTGTTGAACCGCCCGGCGTTCTCCCGCTGCTCCACTCATTCCCAGCTGAAGTGTTTACACAGTTGCCATAGGGCGACTGCTGGTTAATCTCGAGCTCTTCAAGAGCGGAGTTCGCTTTGTCACGGAGGTAAAAGAAAGCAGGGTCCACAATATGTGTGGAGCAGGAAGTTCAACAGTGGTGGAAACTGCTGTCAAGTTTCATCCAGTTATTGTGACCCTGTAGGGTTTGCGAGCGACAAGCCAGGGTGGTTTGCCATTGCCTGCCTCTGCATAGCAACCCGGGGCTTGCTTGTTGGTCTCCCATCCAAGAAAGCCAGTGTAGTGTGGTGGTTAAGAGCGGCGGACTCGAATCTGGAGAACTAGGTTTGTTTCCCCACTCCTCCACGTGAAGCCAGCTGGGTGACCTTGGGTCAGTCACAGTTCTTTCCGAACTCTCTCAGCCCCACCTACCTCACAGGGTGTCCGTTGTGGGGAGAGGAAGGGAAGGAGATTGTAAGCCGGTTTGATTCTCCTTAAAAGGTAGAGAAAATCAGCGTATAAAAAACAGTTCTTCTTCTTCTTACTAACCCGGGCTGACCCGGGTTCACATTGCAGGCAGAAAGGTACCAGCTGGAGATTAGGAAAAAACTTTTTTACAGTAAGGGTTGTTCGAGAGTGGAATCGGCTACCTAGGGAAGTGGAGAGCTCCACCTCACTGGCAGCCTTTAAGCAGAGGCTGGACAAGCACTTGTCAGGGATGCTGAAGGCTGATTCTGCATTCAGCAGGGGGTTGGACTAGGTAACCTGTATGGCCCCCTCCAACTCTATGATTCTATTCTATGAACAAATAATTCAGGCTGTCCCCCAGGTGTGAACAAGCTCATAGCTCACTAAACGTGGATAAATCTAACGTTTGCACCCCAATAAGAGGGCATGTCATTCTATCTTATGCTGACCTTGATGGCCCAGGCTAGCCTGATCTCATCAGATAAGCAAAGTCAGCCCTGGTTAGTACTTGGATGGAAGACCACCAAGGAAGTCCAGGGTCGCTATGCAGAGGCAGGCAATGACAAGCCACCGCTGTTAATCTCTTGCCTTGAAATCCCTACTGGGTTGCCATAAGTCAGCTGCAACTTGTCAGCAGCCCTGGATGCCACCAAGGAAGACCACCAAGGGAGACCACCAAGGAAGTCCAAGGTCGCTACACAGAGGCAGGCAATGGCACACCACCTCTGTTAGTCTCTTGCCTTGACCTGGATGGCCCAGGCTGGCCCAAACTCATCAGATCTTGGAAGCTGAGCAGGGCCAGTCCTGGTTAATACTTGGATGGGAGACCACCAAGGAAGTCCAGGGTCACTGCGCAGAGGCAGGCAATGGCAAACCACCTCTGTTAGTCTCTTGCCTTGAAATCCCTACTGGGTTGCCAAAAGTCAGCTGCGACTTGATGGCACTTTGCACACACACACACACACACACACAGAGGGATGTATGGAATGGCTGGGTAGGGGTGGACCCTGATCCCCCAAGTTCCAGGAGGAGTCCATTCATATTCTGCAACCCTAGATTTAAGGTATGCGACCTGCAGGAAATTTCCTCCATTCACTACATCTATAGTGATGGACATGTAAAGAACGAAAGAATCCCAAAGGAAATAACCTTCAGGGGGCAGAACAGAAAGGTTTTGTCTGAGTCCGCAAGGGAAGGGGGTCTAAAAAGCTGCTCTGCCTGGGCGAAGCCCAATTCTGCCGCCTCCTAAAAGCTGTGTTGCTAGACCTGGAGCGTCAGGCCAGCTCCTGCTAAAACGTCCGGTGATCTCATCCTCTTCCAGAGCCAAGTCCGTTATGATCCGCCAGCTTTCAGCATCCGCCCACGATTTGGAGTCACCTGGGGCGCGCACACTTTCCAGAGCTCTTAGTGTGGAGTTGTGGTTGCCCTTATCACCCTTCCAGACACTTTAAGAGAGTGCTCGCTGGATGAGCAGTTGAGATTCCCCCTCCTCCCCGGTGCTCTCGATGCACATTTACCTGTGGTGTGGCTCGATCGGTGCATGCCTGAGCAGAATTGCTCTGCTCTGAGACCCTAGCCTTCAGTGGACATAGACTGGAGCAACCCTGCATAGGATCAGGGCCGTCTTAACCCATGGGCATGCTGGGCACTTGCCCGGAGGCCACATGAGCATAGGGGGCCCATGCTAATCTATGTATGTTGCGACTTGCTGTCAATGAATAAATAAATACTATACTAAACCCTAGAAGCTAAAATGACTAAACTGAGGCTATGGTATTTTGGTCACATGATGAGAAGATAAGAGTCACTGGAAAAGACAGTCATGCTAGGAAAAGTTGAGGGCAGCAGGAAAAGAAGAAGACCCAACAAGAGATGGATTGACTCAATAAAGGAAGCCACAGCCCTCAATTTGCAAGATCTGAGACTGTTAGATAGGATGTTTTGGAGGACATTGATTCATAGGGTCGCCATGAGTCAGAAGCGACTTGACGGCACTTAACTCACACACACACACATAACACATAAACTATAAATATTTGTTATTGGAAAATGCATATTTAACATGTGTTTTACTAAAGACAATGAACAATATTAATGTTAATTTGGGTTTGGATTAAGAATAAATACTGAAATATAATGTAAGATAGGACTTGTTCATTATGGAAGCACTAATAAATATACAGAATCATAGAGTTGGAAGGGGCCATACAGGCCATCTAGTCCAACCCCCTGCTTAATTTAGCAGGATCAGGCTAGAGTATCCCTGACAATTGCTTGTCCAGCCTCTGCTTAAAGACTTCCAGTAAAGGGGGAGCTCACCACCTCCCTAGGTAGCTGATTCCCCTGTTGTAACAACTCTTACTGCAAAAAAAAAAAAAATCCTAATATCCATCCTGTACCTTTCCGCCCACAATTTAAACCCATTATTGCGAGTCCTGTATTCTGCTGCTGACGGGAACAACTCCCTGCCCTCCTCTAAGTGACAGCCCTTCAAATACCTAAAGAGAGCAATCCTGTCTCCACCTCAACCGCCTCTTCTCCAGACTAAACGTTCCCTGAGGGCTTGGTCTCCAGGCCCCCCATCATCCTCGTCGCTCTCCTCTGCACCCGCTCGATTCTGTCCACATCTTTTTTGAAGTAATATCTTCAATTTTATCAACCATTTACATGTTTATTCCTGTGAGTGGTCGTGTGGGTAGGGGCCCCAGCGCACTGCTTTGCCGCCGCCCCCCCCTGTAATGCTGTTAAGATGGCCCTGCGTAGGACTGCATGTCCCAATTCAGCAACCAAGGAAGTTAAATCCCAAGCACCAGAATACACCATGCTGTTTCCCTCTCCCAGATAACGTAGATGCCATTCCATCTAATAAATCGACTTGCGCTGCGCTAGTCTCATGGAGCGGAAATGGTAATAGCTTCTCGAGAGAGAAAATCAGTTAGATAAGAACGGAACTGGATGGAGGGGAACGGGAGTTACATGGGGAAAGACTCTCTACCTGTCGCTTCCCCCCTCCCCAGGTCTTCTAAAGTGTCGTTCCACAGAGAAGAAGGGGAAGAAGGGGAAGAAGAAGGGGAAGAAGAAGAATTGGCTTTTATATGCCGACTTTCTCGACCACTTAAGGAAGAATCAAACTGGCTTACAATCACCTTCCCTCCCCCTCCCCACAGCAGACACCCTGTGAGGTAGGTGGGGCTGAGAGAGCTGCAACTAGCCCAAGATCACCCAGCTGGCTTCATGTGGAGGAGTGGGGAATCAAACCCAGTTCTCCAAATTAGAGTCCGCTGCTCATGTGGAGGAGTGGGGGAATCAAACCCGGTTCAGTCCACCGCTCCAAACCACCGCTCTTAACCACGACACCACACTGGCTCTCAACGCACACACTCAGCTCTAGAGGCACCCAATTAAAATGACCAGCCCATCTCAGAAGTCTAGTGGATTACCTGAATACCATCTTGGAACCCAGCTGATCCCCCAGTCGTGCTTTTGTGAGCATGTCTCTGCAGTCAGCCATGGTTATTCTCGATTCAATGATTTGCAATAAAAGAATGTGTGGTTTGGGGGTAAGGAAAGAAGCCTGGGAGAGTATTACCTGTCCACATGTGGGTCTGTGGACACACAATCCAGTCAGAGGCACACAGACTGTACCCTGCAACCAAGCACACATTTGTAAACCTGGAGAGTTTGTGCAAAGGGGATGGAAAGGCTCCTAGAACTGGCATGAGCAAGACACAAAGAGCCACCTAAACCCGGGGTGTGCATGAGCACATAGGTAAAACACACGAGCGCCACTCCAGACGCGTGCCCATGGATTCATACCCCACCTGTCCAAAGATACACATACCCACAGACAACAAAGGTGCACAATAAACAAATATGTCTATATTAGCTCACAGGAATGCGCTCGCATGCACCCACTGGCCTGGGCATTTCACAACACAGAGACTCGAGGATTTAATGGGTGGATATTATAAACACGCACACATTATGCACTCGCTCATGCCCACGCCAACAAGCCTAGCTGTATTGTAGTCGATCTCTAGCTTTGCGTGCCTTCGTGTGTCTGACAATCGCCCCCCCCCCCATATAGGGGAGTTAGCTTGCACAAAACCCTGGTTTTTAATTGCATTACTCATACTGGATGAGGTATAAAACTGCTTTCCCCCTGTTTGTAAGCACGTGCAAAAGTGAATTTGGGTGCCATCCCCTAGCCCGTGGCTCCTTTTGTTCCCTCTCGCACAAACCAGAAGCACACCTGTTCGGTTTCGTCTCCCCATGCCATCCCCCCCCCCCAATTCAGACAGAACAGCTCAGCCTTCCCCACATGGTCCTACTTCTGCCCTCTCTCCCAAAGATCCTCCCCAAAGTTTCCAGTCCCCCCCAGGGCGAAGAGTCCTCTGAGCGGTGGTCCACCTGGCCAGAGCGTCCCCTCCCCTTTCGCGGCAAGCGTCCCGACCCGCCCAGCCCTCCATCCCAGCCCGTGGTCCATCCATTCCTGCATCCCGTTCTCCCGTCTCCCTCCATCCCTGCAGTTCGCTCTCCATCCCTCCCGGGCAGGCGAACTCCTCCATCCCTCCGACCCCTCGCTCTTCCCCACCCCAGCCGCATCCTACCTGGGGGGGCGCTGGGTGTCCCTCCCCCGCCTGGGGCTGGCCGGCCGAGTCTTCACGTTACAGCTGGCGGCGGGGCAGGGGGTGGGCAGCTCGGGACGGCGCGGCCATGGCACGGCAACCGCCTGCCTCTGCGCTTCCCGGCAGAGCGTCTGAGCGCTGCCTGCCCTGGCGGGGAGCCCAAGTGGCGGAAGACAGGGGCGGGAGCGGCTGGTGGGGTGGGTGGGGGGGCGCAGAGAGGGTGGAGGGACCCAGAAACACACGGAGAGCCCAGGGCGGAGGACATGTGATTCTGGGGCGGGGGGGGGGGAGAGAAGAAGAAGGCATGAAAACGGGCATGTGTGGTTTTTTTTTGCAAAGCACCAGGAGTGAGCATTGTACTGGAGCATTGCACCGGAGCATTGCACCGGGGTTGGGCATTGCACCGGAGCATTGCACCGGGGTTGGGCATTGTACTGGACCATTGCACCGGAGCATTGCACCGGGGTTGGGCATTGCACCGGAGCATTGCACCGGGGTTGGGCATTGTACTGGAGCATTGCACCGGAGCATTGCACCGGGGTTGGGCAATGCTCTGGAGCATCGCGCCGGAGCATCGCGCCGGGGCTGGGCGCCCGCAGGCGTCTCTGTGGCATCTGCACATCTGGCGCTCGGCGTGGAGTATGCGTGTGTGTGTTGTGTCTTTGCACAGCTGGGGCGAAGCTTCCTCCCCCCCCCCCGCCCGCTGCAGCTGTGGGAGACGACTCGTGGCTGGCGTGCTTGTGAGTCAAGGCGCGTTGGGCGCATCGGCGCGCACTGGCGCGCCTGCCTGGAAGTGGGGGGCGTGCGGCGGCCCCTCGAAGGAAGGGCTGGGAGCCTGGAGAAGCCTGGCTGGGAACTGGAAGGAGGCTTGCCTTCCTTTGGAGCAGCAAAGGGCTGCCAAAATTATGGGCAAGTTCTGGGCATGGGCGTGCTTGCGCCTCTGCCAACTGTCCATTTCGGGGAGGCTGGATAGATCAGATTCATAGAGTTGGAAGGGACCACCAGGGTCATCTAGTCCAACCCCCTGCACAATGCAGGAGATTCACAACTACCTTCCCCCCCCACCCCCAGTGACCCCTACTCCATGCCCAGAAGATGGCCAAGGTGGAGGGTTGCCAGGTACCTCTTGGCAACCAGTGGGAGGTTTTGGGGGCAGAGCCTGTGGAGGGCAGGGTTTGGAGAGGGGAGGGACTTCAGTGCCATAGAGACCAATTGCCAAAGTGGCCATTTTCTCCAGGTGAACTGATCTCTATCAGCTGGAGATAAGTTGTAATAGCAGGAGATTACCAGCTATTACCTGGAGGATGGCAACCCTACCAAGGTGCCCTCCCTCTCATGATCTGCCTAAGGTCATAGAATCAGCATTGCTGACAGATGGCCATCTGGCCTCTGCTTAAAAACCTCCTGGGAAGGAGAGCCCACCACCTCCCAAGGAAGCCTGTTCCACTGAAGAACCGCTCTAACTGTGAGAAAGTTCTTCCTAATGTCTAGTCGGAAACGCTTTTGATGTAATTTCAACCAGTTGGTTCTGGTCCTACCTTTTGGGGCAACAGAAAACAACTTGGCATCCTCCTCTATATGGCAGCCCTTCAAGTACTTGAAGATGGTTATCATATCCCCTCTCAGTCTTCTCTTCATGCTCAGGGGTGGCTTTCTGACTTTGGCATCAGGCATTCCCTCCGCCCCGCTTTGCAGATCAGACTAGCAACTGGCTGTAGGGTTGGCTACACACATGAATACATGAAGCTGCCTTATACTGAATCAGACCCTTGGTCCATCAAAGTCAGTACTGTCTACTCAGACCAGCCTCGGCTGTCCAGGGTCTCAGGCAGGGGTCTTTTGCATCACCTACTTGCCAGGTCCCTTTAACTGGAGATGCCAGGGATTGTACCTGGAACCTTCTGCATGCCAAGAAGATGCTCTACCGCTGAGCTACAGTGGCACACACTGGTCCCGGGTTCAAACCCCGGCCTCTCCAATTCAAAGGATCGGGTAGTGGGCGATGGAAAAGACCTCTGCCTGCATCCCCCAAGAGCTGCTGCCAGTCAGAGTAGGCAATACCAACCTCACTAGAGCAAGGATCTGATTCAGCATAAGGCAGCTTTGTGTGTTTTTATCCTTTTCTTCTTCTTCTTAGTTTGGATGACCTGCATCCTGTACAGGTTCACCCATAGCTTCCCTCGAACACATGAAGCTGCCTTATACTGAATCAGACCCTCGGTCCATCAAAGTCAGCATTGTCTACTCAGACCGGCAGCGGCTCTCCAGGGTCTCAGGCAGAGGTCTTTCACACCACCTACCTGCCTGGTCCCTTTAACTGGAGATGCCGGGGATTGAACCTGGGACCTTCTGCATGCCAAGCAGATGCTCTACCACCGAGCTACAGTGGCGCATGCGCGAGCACACACACACACGCACACCAGCTTGGATGCACCTCATTCCCTCTTGCTGTGCGAGTGGCCCTGGATGTCAACATGACACCTGACGGATGCTTTCACAGAATCCTAATGCTGGGAAGAAAATAGAAAGCCCCTTTGCTCAATCCCCTGCAGGGATAAAGTAAAGGCAGGAGGGAAAACAACCAGAGAGAGGAAGTTTGGCTGTCGAAATGGATGGATCAGGCATTAGCGGCGAGAGCATGAGATGCTGGGAGTCGGGATGCAGGAATGGATGGACCAGGGGCAAGAACTGGAGTCAGGAAAGGCAGAGCAGCGGTTTCCCACAAGGCCGCTCACATGTAACAGGAATCCTGTGTGGTTCCCTGTTTGTGTGTGTAGACTCTGGGGTGCTTACGAGCATCCTCGCTAGCATACCATTCTTGCCATAAACCGCTGGGCCTTTTACTTCGCCGGTGGCCTGTGAGAAGACCACAATGCTGGGTTCTTGTAGAGCAGAATGCATGCCCTCTGGGGGGCATGCCTAGCTGATGCCCACCCAGTGTGTGCATTTATATGAGCCTCACATGAATACATGAACGCATGAAGCTGCCTTCTACTGAATCAGACCCTTGGTCTATCCAAGTCAGTCTTGTCTACTCAGACCGGCAGCGGCTCTCCAGGGTCTCAGGCAGGGGTCTTTCACATCACCTCCTTGCCTAGTCCCTTTAACTGGAGATGCCTGGGACCTTGCGCATGCCAAGCAGATGCTCTAACATTGAGCCACAGCCCCTCCTTATGTATACATCTCTACACTGATAAACAAGTCAGGTTGAGTAGACATTTCAGCCTGTCTGTCAGGTTGCTCCTCAGAGAAAGGGGCTTTGCATCTACCACACATTTCCTAAGGGGTGTGCAGACCTTTCTGCGGAAGCGCCGCGTGTCCCCCTGCGCACAGTGGCTTGGCGCGGGGCTCCGTCTCTGCGAATGTGTCATCCGCAGATCTATTTGTACAGCAGGCTTCTCAGCGGGTGTGAGATACACCGCCGGGCCCCTCTCGCAAGGTGGAGGGGAGGCAGGCAGGGCTCTCGGATTCTCTAGGCTTCAAGTCAGACAGGAAGGACGGTGGGGGGGGGGGGAGAGACTCGTTCCTAGAAGGCTGCCCGGCATCTCCAGTTAAAACAGGGGTGTCAAACGTAAGGCCCATGGGCCGGATCCACCCCCCTGAGAGCTCTTATCCGGCCCGCGAGCCGGTCGAGGCAGCTATTCCCCCCCCCCTGCGCTCTCAGTCCTGGCTGGCAAGGCATGGCCCGGCCCACCCAAGTGACATTTATATCCAGCCCTTGTAACAAATAAGTTTGACATGACTGAGTTAAAGGGACTGGGCTGGTAGGTGATGCGAAAGACCTCCACCTCAGACCCTGGAGAGCCGCTGCCGGCCTGAGTAGACAATACTGACTTTGATGGACCGAGGGTCTGATTCAGCAGAAGGCAGCTTCATGTGTTCATGTGAGCTTGTGACTTCGATATCACAACAATTACGCTGGCTATCAATCCACTCCCACGCCCAATTCAAGGTGTTGCTTTTTTAGGGGAGGGGCTGTGGCTCAGTGGTAGAGCATCTGCTTGGCATGCACAAGGTCCCAGGTTCAATCCCCGGCTTCTCCAGTTAAAGGGACTAGGCAAGTAGGTGTTGTGAAAGACCTCTCTACCAGAGACCCTGGAGAGCCCCTGCCAGTCTGAGTAGACAATACTGACTTTGATGGACCAAGGGTCTGATTCAGTAGAAGGCAGCTTCATGTCTTCATGTGAGACGGCGAGTGCTGGGATATAAAACCAGGAATACCAACTCTTCTTCTTCTCCTCTACATCCTGACTCCCATCTTTGCTGCATTCCTCCCTCCTTCAGACTGGGATAGAAGGACGGAGGGGTCTCCATTCCTGCTTGTGTCTGATGAAGAGAGCTTTGACTCTTGAAAGCTCACCCCGCACCCAAAATCTTAGAACCACAGAGTTGGAAGGGGCCATACAGGCCACCTAGTCCAACTCCCTGCTTAATGCCTAGATCAGCCTAGAGGATTCCTGACAAGTGTTTGTCCAGCCTCTGCTTAAAGGTTATCAGTGAGGGTCTTGTTGACCTCTAAGGCACTACTGGGCTCGAATCGAGTTGTTCTTTTGCTGAACTGTGTCACTTCTGGTTATGGGGGGGGGAACAGGGGCAGAAGGGGTTGGATCCAGACGAAATTCCCCACTCACGCAAGGCCCTTTTGTTAAATTGTGGGACTCCCTGCCCCAGGATGTGGTGATGGCTGCCAACTTGGAAGGCTTGAAGAGCTTTGTTTTCCTGACACCTCCACATGGGCGGTGGACTCTTCTCTGGTGAATCAGGTTGGTTTCCCCGCTCCTCCATATGCAGCCTGCTGGGTGACCTTGGGCTAGTCACAGTTCTCTCCAAACTCTCTCGGCCCCACCTACCTCACAAGGTTTCTGTTGCGGGGGGTGGAAGGGAAGGCGAATGTAACCCACTTTGTGACTTCTTACGGTAGACAAAAGTGGGGTATAAAACCCAAGTCTTCTTCTTCTGTCCTCTCCAGAATGTGCCCCCTCCCAACAAGCAGGGGCTGTGGCTCAGTGGTACAGCATCTGCTTGGCATGCAGAAGGTCCCAGGTTCAATCCCCGGCATCTCCAGTTAAAGGGATGAGGCAAGTGGGTGATGTGAAAGTCCTCTGCCTGAGACCCTGGAGAGCAGCTGCCAGTCTGAGTAGACAATACTGACTTTGATGGACCCAGGGTTGGATTCAGTATAAGGCAGCTTCATGTGTTCAACAGCCTCTGCCAAAAATAAAGGACCAAGCTCCAGAACTGGGCCATGGCAATCTAACTCTGGGGTCCCAAAAGTCGTATCTGTGGGCACCATTCCAACCACCGACAGAAACACAAGTTTGTTTTCTTTCAAGTACCTTCCTTCCTCTCTTTTATTTCAGGTTTTTACTTCGTCGCCTTGGAAGAAAGGTGAGACGGAAAGGGGGAATTGAATGATATCATGTATTTTTGTTTGGGAGGACGGGGCAGGGGGGGCGGAGTGAGGCCTACGGCTGAAGATGCATCTCTGTGTTTTGAGCAGACTTTGACGGACCGAGGGTCTGGTTCAGTAGAAGGCAGCTTCATGTGCTCAAGCAATGCGTAACCGGGGATGCAAAAACCTATACAACCCCCCCCCCCGTTTCTTCCTTTTCCTCCTCCATCTGCCCGTGTCTTTTTTCGCACCTCTGCATGCAAACCCAGGATGCAGCCACCTCTGGGGCCAGCCTGGGAAGAGAACAGCAGCCACGGGGCCGGCTTCGTCGCGCTGGCAAAGAGACGCCTTTCACAGCTCCAGCAGGGCTGTGAATGGAGATTAGCACCCTTTGCTGAATGGGAACAGCTGTGCCCGATTTAGGAGCTGCGATTCCCAGGGAGAGACGGCAGCGGAGCCGCTCAGGAAGGCAAAGGCAGATCGGAGCCAAGGCTGGAAGACAAGAAGAAGAAGAGTTGTTTTTTATATGCTGACTTTCTCTACCACTTAAGGGAGAATCAAACCGGTTCACAATCTCCTTCCCTTCTCCTCCCCATAATGGGCACCCTGTGGGGTAGGTGGAGCTGAGAGAGTGTGCCTAGCCCAGGGTCACCCAGCTGGCTTCCTGTGTAGGAGTGAGGAAACAAATCCAGTTCTCCAGATTAGCCTCCGCTGTCCATGTGGAGGAGTGGGGAATCAAACCCAGTTCTCCAGATCAGAGTCCACCACTCCAAACCACCGCTCTGAACCACGACACCACGCTGGCTCGGAGACGGTGGGAAAGAGCTGGGAGCGTTAAGTTACAGGCTTGGCTCAGGGAAGGAAACAAGGGGGTAGTGGGGTGCCCCAGAGTGCTCTGCCAGTGACCACCCCACCCGCCTGCCTGGCATGCGCGCATGAGGGTGAGTCACATTTGCACTCCGAGACTCCGGTTCTCTCCCCCCCTCCCTCCAGAGGAGATGCGCAGCTCAGGGAAGGATCCAGCCACAGGCATGGAGGCATTGTTGGGAGTGGGTAAAAAGGAGGCCGAACAAAGCTCTTTGCAGCAACTGAAGAAAACCAACTGAGGAAAATCAAAACCGAGGGGAGGGGCTGTGGCTCAGCGGTAGAGCATCTGCTTGGCCTGCAGAAGGTCCCAGGTTCAATCCCTGGTATCTCCCGTTAAAGGGACTAGGCAAGTAGGTGATGTGAAAGACCTCTGCCTGAGACCCTGGAGAGCTATGGAGAGGGGCTGTGGCTCAGCGGTAGAGCATCTGCTTGGCCTGCAGAAGGTCCCAGGTTCAATCCCTGGCATCTCCCGTTAAAGGGACTAGGCAAGTAGGTGATGTGAAAGACCCCTGCCTGAGACCCTGGAGAGCCGCTGCCAGGCTGAGCAGACAATACTGACTTGGATGGACCAAGGATCTGATTCAGTATTAGGCAGCTTCATGTGTTCAACAGCCTCTGCCCAAAATAAGAGACAATCACCTTCCCTTCCCCTCCCCACAACAGACACCCTGAGAGGTAGGTGGGGCTGAGAGCTGTGACTAGCCCAAGGTCACCAAGCTGGCTTTATGTGGAGGAGTGGGGAAACCAACCCGGTTCTCCAGATTAGAGTCCACAGCTCCAAACCAGCGCACCAAGCTGGCTCTTATCCGGCTTTGATTCCCCACTCCGCCACATGAGCGGTGGAATCTAATTTGGTGAAACAGGTTTGTTTCCCCACTCCTCCACATGAAGCTAGCTGGGTGATGCTGGGCTAGTCACAGCTCTCTTAGAGCTCTCTCAGACCCACCTACCTCACAGGGTGTCTGTTGTGGGGAGGGAAAGGGAAGGAGATTGTGAGCCGGTTTGAGTCTCCTTTAAAAAGGTAGAGAAAATCGGCATATAAAAACCAACCCTGCCTCTATTGACAGGATTGTTTTTTTGTTTGAGAGACCGTGTGGCATAGTGGTTAGGAGCAGTGGACTCTTAAGTTTCTCTTAAACATTAAGCCTGCTGGGCGAGTCACAGTTCTCTCCGAACTCTCTCAGCCCCACCTATCTCACAAAGTGTCTGTTGTGGGGAGGGGAAGGCGATTGTAAGCCGGTTTGAGACTCCTTAAAGGTAGAGAAAAAGCAGGGTATAAAACCTCTGCTTCTTTATTATTATTTTTTTAAAAAAACCTTCTGAACCACCCATTCCAGCCTACCAGTGCCGTCTCCATGTCCAAAACCATGAGTGAGCACAATCCTACTGGCAGGAGAAGGTCCGTGTTCATCTAGCAGCTTCCCCCATTTAAAAAAAGATCTCGGGGTGAGTTGTTATATTTGTGGCCAAGAGGCCTTTCTCGATTGTCTGCTCAGAAGCCTTTTACTAAAGCCGCTCCCCCCCCCCAAAAAAAATCAGGGCCGCTGCGCTTACTGAAAGCTGCAGGATAGAAACGGAAGAAGTCAGGCTCTTGTTCCTCGGCACAAAGGATAAGTGACGGGGGGAAAAAAACTTTCATTGGGTAGATTTCACAAGGCTGCTAAAGATCCGAGAGCCCTGCTTGGAAACTATTCTTCTGGCTTAGCGTTTGTCTCTTTTGACCCCCTGAGGATGCATGTATAACAATCGCTGCTTTCGAATGCACAGATGTTCAAGAGAAAGGGGGGCACTTATTGCACTCCCCTTCCCGCATGTGGCACAGCGTGGTGTAGTGGCTAAGAGCGGAGGACTCTAATCTGAAGAATCGGGTTTGATTCCCCAATCCTCCAAATGAGCGGCGGACTCTAACTTGGAGAACCAGGTTTGATTCCTCTCTTCCACACGAGGGGCGGACTCTAATCTGGTGAACCGGGTTGGTTTCCCCACTCTTCCACATCAGCGGCGGACTCTAACTTGGAGATTCAGGTTTGATTCCCTTCTCCGCCACATGAGCGGCGGACTCTAATCTGGAGAACCGGGTTTGATCCCCATGTTTCCCCGCTCCTTCACATGAAGCATGCTGGGTGACCTTGGGCCAGTCACTCTCTGAACTCTCTCAGCCATTGCCTTCCTCTGCAGAGCCTTGCTTGGTGGTCTCCCATCCAAGTACAGACCGTACTTAGCTTCCGAGATCTGAAAAAACTGGGCTACGTACCCACCTCATGCTGGGTGACCTTGGGCCAGTCACTCTCTGAACTCTCTCAGCCCCACCAACCTCACAAGGTGTCTGTTGTGGGGAGAGGAAGAGAAGGAGATTGTGAAGTGTTTGAGAGCCAGCATGGTGTAGTGGATAAGAGCGGTGGTTTGGAGCGGTGGAGTCTGATCTGGAGAACTGGGTTTGATTTCCCACTCCTCCACACGAGCGGCAGAGGCTAATCTGGGGAACTGGATTTGTTTCCCCGTTCCTACACACGAAGCCAGCTGGGTGACCTTGGGCTAGTCACACTCTCTCAGCCCCACCTACCTCTCAGGGTATCTGTTGTGGGGAGGGAAAGGGAAGATGATTGTAAGCCGACTGGATTATCCCTTGTGGCAGAGAAAGTTGGCATATAAAAACCAACTCTTTTTCTTCTTAGCCGGTTTGAGACTCCTTAAGGATAGAGAAAATCGGAGTATAAAACCCAACTCTTCTTCTTCTTCGCCGGTTTGAGACTCCTTAAGGGTAGGGAAAACCAGAGTATAAAAACCAACTTCTTTATAGAAGAACCCTAGTAAAGGACCCAGCCCTGGATCCAGAGAACTGGGCTCCCAGAGCCAACACCAGGCATGCGACAATACCAGGCTACGCAGGCGCCAATTTGATGCTCCATGAAGGGGACACAGGATGGGCAGCAACACGGAGCTAAATATAGCGCTCCACCGCACAGCGCAGGGCAGTGCCATCTGCTCAGGGCCTGGTTTGGACCAGCCCTGCGTAGTGTCGCCAAATACTACAATATCCAGGGAGCACAGAACGTTGCAGGAGGGAAGGCTGGGTATGTAGACCTGTTTGTTCAGATCTCGGAAGCTAAGTAGGGTCGGTACTTGGATGGGAGACCACCAAGGTAGACTCTGCAGAGGAAGGCAAAGGCGAGCTCCCTCTGCCTCCCGCTCGCCTCAAAAGCCCCTTGCCGGGCCGCTGTAAGTCGGTTGCAGAATTCCAAAACCTCCCCGTTTCTCTGCCCACAACAAAAAGGGGGAAAAAAACAACAACTTAACCCTAAAAACAGAAGACTTAAGTACCCTAAGGTCAAGAGACAACATGCACAAGGAGCCAAAATGAAAACTAAGTATAAACGATCTTATGAAAACGTTATCTAATATATTACAGTAAAAATCAACAACTTCTCTAAGGCCCTAATATAGCCTCTATAAATATACGGTTGAATGTATTCAGATTTGAGGACATCTTTATGACTGGGATACTTTGATTATTGCAAAATTAAAGGCAAGGAATTCAATACCTCCCAATTCAAGAGGTTTTTGCAAAAGAAATTAAATTTTCTGACTTATTGAAGCCTATAATTGAACAAGCATAACCTGCACTTTTACTGTATATTTGATAAACTCCATTTTAAACTCAGTCATAAAGATTGGTTATACTGACACATATTTTTATGTAATTGCATTCTGTATCGTATGCATGTAGACCACTGAAGAAGGCCACATGGCCGAAACGCATGTGGTCACACTTTTGATCTGAATGTTTGGTTGTTACTTTGTGTCTATTTGTGTTATATGTTCATATGGACAACAGAAATACAGAGGCTATGTTAGGGCCTTAGAGAAGTTGTTGATTTTTACTGTAATAAATAAATATATAAATGGGGAGGGGCTGTGGCTTAGTTTGTAGAGCATGTGCTTGGCATGCAGAAGGTCCCAGGTTCAATCCCCGGCATCTCCAGTTAAAGGGACTAGGCAGGTAGGTGATGTGAAAGACCCTTGCCTGAGACCCTGGAGAGCCGCTGCTGGTCTGAGTAGACAATACTGACTTTGATGGACCGAGGCTCTGATTCAGTATGAGGCAGCTTCATGTGTTCATTTCCATAAGATCATTAATACTTAGTTTTCATTTTGGCCCCTTGTGCATGTTGTCTCTTGACCTTAGGGTACTTAATACCTCCTAGTTCCTCCCCCAATAGGAAAAGCCTCGAGTTCCACCAATGAAGCCGTTTCAATGCTATGAATGCAAGAGGAAAAGGAACCGGTCCTCAAAGAGAGTCTGCAGGTTCTCTCCTGGCTGTGGGCCATGGCTGAACGCTCACCACTACGCTCCCCTTTTGATACCACGCATGCACAGTTATCAACTAAATGCAGCAACTGGGGCACTAGCTGCTACTGTTGTGGGGAGGGGAAGGGAAGGGGATTGTAAGCCGGTTTGATTTTTCCTTAAGTGGTAGAGAAAGTCGGCATATAAAAACCAGCTCTTCTTCTTCTACTGTGGCAGCTGGAATGTGGGAAAGGCAATGCCCTGGGTGTGGGGGGGCGGGGGGGGCACCATAAATTACATTCCTTCCAGGCAGCTTTGTGTTTTGGTTTTCTCCTAGCCAGCTTGGTGTAGTGGTTAGGAGCAGTGGACTCTAATCTGGTGAACCGGGTTTGGTTTCCCCACTCCTCCACATGAAGCCTGCTGGGTGACCTTGGGCTAGTCACAGCTCTCTTGGAGCTCTCTCAGACCCACCTACCTCACAGGGTGTCTGTTGCGGGGAGGGGAAGGTGATTGAAAGCCGGTCTGATTCTTCCTTATGTGGTAGAGAAAGTCGGCATATAAAAAACCAACTCTTCTTCTTGCGGTTTTCTTGTGTTTCTTATCCCTCCAGCAGCGTCTGACTGATGAATCGCGTATGTATATTTTGATATAGCTGTGTCAGAGTGGTGTAGTGTTTAGGAGTGGCAGACTCTAATCTGGAGAACCGGGTTCGATTCCCTACTCCTCCACATGAGTGGCGGACTCTAATCTGGTGAGCCGGGTTGGTTTCCCCACTCCTATGTATGAAGCCAGCCGGGTGACCTTGGGCTAGTCACAGTTCTCTCTGAACTCTCTCAGCCCCACTTATTTCACAAGGTGCCCGTTGTGGGGAAAGGAAGGGAAGGAGGATTGTCAGCCGGCTTGATTCTCCTTAAAAGGCAGAAAAAGTCGGCATATAAAAACCAACTCTTCTCCTAGCACCCAAAAAGAAAGAAGACGGCAGCAAGGCACAGATAATCTGGAAAGTTTATTCTCAGCGTACAAACAGGCTCATTCCTCGTCCTCCGGGGGTAGCACGATCGTGCTGGGGTCGTAGTAGTTGGGGTCGAGGAGGGGCAGTCCACGTGCCTCCCGCTCTTTTATCTTTCGTTCGGCTTCCCGCTGGGACCACTCCTGCAGCCTGTAGGGGGAGAAGAGAGAGAGACAAGAAAACGGAAAGAGTGGTTGGAAAAATATCAGCCCTGCTGCCCTAGAAATACAGAGGAGAACGAGGACATAGACTCAAACGGGGGCCTGGCTCTTACCACGGAGTGGTCAGAAAGGACAGGTGAAGAGCAGGCTGCGGAGAGATGAGTGAGGAGGCCAGCCAAAGCCCAGCAATTATTGTTACTTTTTTTGAAGCAAGCAACTGGAAATCTAGGCCAGAGCTCCAAACGGAAAACCCAGATTTCACCCCAAGGAAAGCAACCTTTCTAGCCATGGTATTTTTCAGCCACTGGCTCTGATGATGGACCCTGAACAAGGTATTTCTTCTGTGTGTGTGTGTGTTAAGTGCCGTCAAGTCGCTTCCGACTCATGGCGACCCTATGAATGAAAGTCCTCCAAAATGTCCTATCCTTGACAGCCTTGTTCAGATCTTGCAAATTGAAGGCTGTGGCTTCCTTTATTGAGTCAGTCCATCTCTTGTTGGGTCTTCCTCTTTTCCTGCTGCCCTCAATTTTTCCTAGCATGACTGTCTTTTCCAGTGACTCTTGTCGTCTCATGACATGACCAAAATATGACAGCCTCAGTTTAGTCATTTTAGCTTCTAGGGTCAGTTCAGGCTTGATCTATAACCCACTGATTTGTTTTGTTGGCAGTCCGCGGAATCCGTCACACTCTCCTCCAATACCACATTTCAAAGGAATCTATTTTCTTCCTATCAGTTTTCTTCACTGTCCAGCTTTCACACCCATCCACAGTAATAGGGAATACGATGGCATAATTTAATCTAGTCTTGGTGGCCAGTGACACATCCTTACATTTAAGAATCTTTGCTAGCTCCTTCATGGCTGCCCTTCCCAGTCTCAATCTCCTTCTGATTTCTTGGCTGCAGTCTCCCTTTTGGTTGATGGTGGAGCCAAGGAATAGAAAGTCTTGAACAATTTCAATTTCTTCTAGGGGAGGGGTTTATGACCCCCAGAGTCCAGATTTCCTAGAGAAAGGAAAGGTGTGTGTGTGTAAAGTGAGAAGAAGGAGAAGGGGAGGAGGAGGAGGAAGAAGAGCTGGTTTTTATATGCCGACTTTCTTTACCTCTTAAGGAAGAATCAAACCGGCTTACAATCACCTTCCCTTCCCCACAGCAGACCCCCTGTGAGGTAGGTGGGGCTGAAAGAGCTGCGACTAGCCCTAGGTCACCCAGCTGGCTTCACGTGGAGGAGTGAGGAAACAAATCCAGTTCACCATTAGCCTCCGCCGCTCATGTGGAGGAGTGGGGGGAATCAAACCCAGTTCTCCAGATCAGAGTCCACCGCTCCAAACCACCGCTCTTAACCACTACGCCACGCTGGCTCTCTACAGCATACACCCCTGCCGTGTGGAAACCCCACTTCCTTCCTACGCGGCACTGCCCAGCACAGCGCCCTCTAGCCGCACGTCGCGGCAGTGCCGGCAAACGAGTGCACTCCCAGCTGCTCGCCTGCCACTGGCTTGACGTCCCCTTGGCGGAGGGAGTCGGAGTGCGAACCCAATCAGAGCGGCGGCGTTAATTACAGCGTGCCGAGATGAAGTGCCAAGCCGCTTGCCTTAATTAGTGCTTCGTTAAGGAGTCACCAGCCCACCGCCAGCGAGACACACAACTCCCCCTTTTCGCCCAGCTCCGTTCTGCTTCCAGTTCGGGGTGTGTGTGTGTCTCTCGTCAGGGCTTGTCATAACGACAGCGGAGCAGCTTTGAAGGAGAGGTTGAACACATGAAGCTGCCTTATACTGAATCAGACCCTCGGTCCATCAGAGTCAGTATTGTCTACTCAGACCGGCAGCCGCTCTCCAGGGTCTCAGGCAGAGGGCTTTCACATCACCTACCCGCCTAGCCCCTTTAACCGGAGATGCCGGGGATTGAACCTGGGACCCTTCTGCATGCCGAGCAGATGCGCTGCCATTGAGCCACAGCCCCTCGCCTAGGTTTCGAGCCCAACCTCTAAGCGGCCAGGGTCCAATCCTGCCAAGCGTCACCCACACCCAGTCGCAGCTGGGCCTGCGGACACTCGATGAGACGTGAGCTCCGCTTGAGGGCTTCGCAAATGCTTCTGGCAAAGGGGGAGCCAAAAAGGCAGAAGCGGCTGGGTTGAGACACGGTTTTATATAGAGAGAGATTTTAAAAGTTACAAAGAGCCAGGCTGCCAGCTGCTTTGGTGGTTCAGAGAGCAGCCACGGGGCCTGGCCTAGATTGCAGCCCCCCCCCCCCCCCGGCTGATATTTCCATCTCCCCATCAAAGGGGCAGCATGAAGTCAGGCGAGTCTCAACACAGGGAAGGAGAAAGAGGGCTCTTTAGACTCTTCCGGCTCTCATAAGAACGTAAGAAAGGCGATGCTGGATCAGGCCAAGGCCCATCAGGTCCAGTGGTTTGTTCACACAGTGGCCAACAAGGTGCCTCTAGGAAGCCCACAAGCAAGACGACTGCAGCAGCAGCATCCTGCCTGTGTTTCACAGCACCTAATATAATGCTCCTCTGATCCCAGAATGGAGCTCAGGAACGAGAAGACCGCACTGCCCTCTTCTGCTGGTATGAGTAAGCCCTGTCTAAGCCGGTGTTTCTCGGACTTCGAACAGGGACAGGGACGGGGCCCCCCTTCTATAAATTTGCTTCCTCGGGCAAAGGAGCACATGTGATTCTCGTGCACCCTCCCATGAGCACACCTGCTGGGGCATGTAATTCCGGATCGGGCCCCTTCTGAGGTCTAGCTAAGGGCACCCCTCTTAAAACCAGCCAGCAGAGGAAACAGGCAAGGGGAGGAAGAAAACCCGCAGTGGCCAGAAGCTGGCATGGGCTACCTGCCTCTCGGCGGCTTCCGTTGTTCAATAGATCACGCTTTATTGCTGGAGCCAAAGACCATTGCAAAAAAAAAAAAAAGGGGGGGGGAAGAGGTTCAAATTGTTGGAATGAAAAATCAAGAAGGACCGCACAAACAGATTAAACTCATTAATAAAATACAGAAATCGTGGACGTGAGCCGTATTAGTCAGAGGTATCACAGCCTGTGCTCCTGAGAGGAAAATGCCCTTGGTGTTGCCGCCGGCTCTTCTCTCTCCCTGGAACTCCGTGTCCCCCTCCAGCTGTCTCGTGCCCGCCCCCCCCCCTGGAGGAAGCCAGGGGTGTTGGTGGTCCATGCCATAGTTTGAAACCACTGATTAAAGCTCTCGTTTTGCGACAGCCCAGTCTTGGCAGGACGGAGAAGCTTTGGGGAAAAGGGCATCCGAGGCACGGCCATCTGGAAAGAAGCGGCCCACCAGCCGATTGCTGGGCGCTCGCCAGAAGGGCTTGGTTTGGCTTGCGCCCTAGCTGCAACTGCAGTTTTCACTGTTGGGGAGAAAAGTGGGGTATGAATGACGTTAACAAATGAACGTTCAATGGCGCACTGGGGGAGTCGGATGTACAGCTAGAATTATCCCCAGCGCTCCTGGTGAGAGAACATACAAAAGGCCATGCTGGATCAGACCAAGGCCCAGCAAGTCCAACAGTCTGTTCACACAGTGGCCAACAAGGGGCCTCTAGGAAGCCCACAAACAAGACAACTGCAGCAGCATTATCCTATGGTCCACAGCACCTAATAGAATAGGCAAGCTTCTCTGATCCTGGAGAGAATAGGTATGCATCATGACTAGTATCCAGTTATACTAGTAGCTATGAATACCCCTCTCCTCCATAAACATGCCCACCTCCCTCTTAAAGCCTTCCAAGTTGGCAGCCATCACCACATCCTGGGGCAGGGAGTTCCACAATTTAACTATGCGTCATGTGAAGAAATACTTCCTTTTATCTGTTTTGAATTTCTCACCCTCCAGCTTCAGCAGATGACCTCGCGTTCTAGTATTACGAGAGAAAAGCTTCTCCCTGTCCACTCTCTCCATATCACACATAATTTTATAGACCTCTACCATGTCTCCTTTGAACAGCCTTCTTTCCAAGCTAAACAGCCATACCTGTTTTAACCGCTCCTCATAGGGCAGACCGCTTGCATGCAGCCTGATGGACTGGGGAGCAGGGGAGAGAATCCTGCCCGATAAAACCTAAATTCGGCAGCCGGAGAGGTAGCAGCGGAACAATTAGGCTCACTTCAGCTTACTATTTATTTATTTATATTTATTTATTTCATTCAATTTGTACCAGGGCCGGGCTCTTAACCACTACACCATGCTGGCTCTCTCAAATGCAGGATGTGTGTGTTAAGTGCCGTCAAGTTGCTTCCGACTCATGGCGACCCTATGAATCAATGTCCTCCAAAGTGTCCTATCCTTAACAGCCTTGCTCAGATCTTGCAAATTGAGGGCTGTGGCTTCCTTTATTGAATCAATCCATCTCTTGTTGGGTCTTCCTCTTTTCCTGCTGCCTTCAACTTTTCCTAGCATGATGGTCTTTTCCAGTGACTCTTGCCTTCTCATATGACCAAAATATGAGAAGTTTAGTCATTTTAGCTTCTAGGGTCAGTTCAGGCTTGATTTGATGTATAACCTACTGATTTGGTTTTTTGGCAGTCCATGGTATCCGTAACACTCTCCTCCAACACCACATTTCAAAGGAATCTACTTTCTTCCTATCAGCTTTCTTCATTGTCCAGCTCTCACACCCATACATAGTAATAGGGAATGCAATGGCATGAATTAACTTAAGACACTTTCACACAGCCCAAATAATGCACTTTTAATCCATTTTCAATGCACTTTGATGGTAGATTTCACTGTGTGAACTAGCAAAATCCACTTGCAAACAATCGTTAAGGTGCACTGTAAGTGGATTGAAAGTGCATTATTTGGGCTGTGTGAAAGTGCCCTTAATCTTGGTGGCCAGATCCTTACACTTCAGAATCTTTTCTAGCTCCTTCATGGTTGCCCTTCCCAGTCTCAATCTCCTTCTGATTTCTTGGCTGCCGTCTCCCTTTTGGTTGACGATGGAGCCAAGGAATAGAAAGTCTTCAACAATTTCAATTTCCTCATTGTCAACCTTAAAGTTGTGTAATTCTCCTGTAGAGACTTACACAAATTACAAATGCAGGATAAAGCCTATCAATTATCCATAATTTTAATCACCATGTCCCTCTTCCCTCCCCTTCAGTACTGAACCACCCTTAGCAGATAATCCTCCCCTCCCCAACAGAACCACCTGAGCAAGTCAGAAAGTTCTCCCCGACTCATTTCTCCAGCACCGTTAAGCTCACGACCAAGACAGACGCCGGCCCCCAGGGGAAGTTTAATTTTTCACACCCTTCTCTCCCCCCATCCCCCCCCCACTGGAGAGGATGCGATCTGCCTCCCCAGCTCATTAAGTGGAATATAAAGTGGAATATAAACGGGCTGGCAGCAGGCTTTCATCTGGTTGACAAATGGGATTGCGGCGATTCCTCAAGTGGGGGGGGGGCAGGCTTAGAAGAGAAGCCAAAGAGGTGACCCCACCACCACCACATGGGATACACACTGGCAGTAAAAGAAGGAAAGAATGGGGGGGATTGATTGCACATAGCCCTAGGCTTCCAGAGGGTGAGAAATCTAGTTATAAGACTCTTTCAAAACAGAGATCAATGGGGGGGGGGGGAAATACTCTTCTCAGTCCAGTGCACCTTAGAAGAAGAAGAGTTGGTTTTTATAGGGCCACTTTCTCTACCTTTTAAGGAAAATCAAACCGGCTTACAATCTCCTTCCCTTCCTCTCCCCACAACAGGCACCTTGTGAGGTAGGTGGGGCGGAGAGAGTTCAAAGAGAACTGTGACTGGCCCAAGGGTCACCCAGCTGGCTTCGTGTGGCGGAGTGGGGAAACCAACCCGGTTCACCAGATTAGCCTCCGTTGCTCATGTGGAGGAGTGGGGGAATCGAACCCGGTTCTCCAGATCAGAGCCCACCGCTCCAAGCCACGACACCACGCTGGCGCTCCTTAGAAAAAAAAATCCTGCAGATACTAGATCTCTGTATGGTAAAGAGATCCCAAGTTATGCACCTTAAAAGGTACCAAGTACAGATGGGCAGTATTGCCCCACAGTCAGGGAAACAGGTGGTGATAGGGAGCCCGAAAAAATACGCAGAACAAAACGAGGATGAGGCCCCACTGACTCAAGATCTAATACCACCGAGGAACTGTCCAAGGGTCACCCTATCCCAAAAGAACAAAATCCATGTACTGCCTTCGATTAAGACAAACCCAGTTTAACACCAAACGTGCAAGAATTCATCCTCATCAGAACTCTTCTTCAGACCCACATGTGACAATATAAAAAGACAGAGGAGGGGACAACAGATTTTGTTCAGAGTGCCTTACGACCCATGACCTGGAAAAAAAATCTGCTCCCCCGCCATCTCTTTGCATTTTGTAACATCAAGCCAGAGGAAGAGTTCTGGTAAGCTTGTAAGCTTGCATAATGGTTTGTGTTACTTGGATAGGCCTGAATAAAAAGGTATTAACATGGATTTTTGTTTTTGGATTTTGCGTGGATCAGTATGGCTGATCGCTGCTTTTTTCTCGGTATCCCAACCCTGGCTACAGATCACAAGGAAACTTCGGTCAGGTCAGCTCACCCTCTACCTACCCCCCTTCCACATTTATAAAACAGGAAAAGTGACTGAGCAATCCTACAGAGACAAAAGTGTATTTGTTTACTTCATTTGTACCTCTCCTTTCTTCCCATTGAAGACCCAAAAGCGACTTACGTAATTCTCCTCTCCTCCATTTTATCACCATAACAACCCTGTGAGGTAGGTTAGGCTTAGAGAGGGTGACTGGCCCAGGCACGTGGGGAGCTTCCATGGGACGTGGGGATTCAAACCCGGGTCTCCCAGATACTAGTCTGCCACTCTTAACCACTATACCACACCGGCTCTCTAAAAAAAGTTGTGTTTGATTGTTTTCATCTGGATAACCAGCGTGGTGTAGTGGTTAAGTGGTGGATTGGAGTGGTGGACTCTAATCTGGAGAACCGAGTTTGATTCCCCACTCCTCCACATGAGCATCGGATGCTAATCTGGTGAACTGGGTTGGTGTCCCCTCTCCTACACATGAAGCCAGCTGGGTGACCTTGGGCTTGTCACAGCTCTCTTAGAGCTCTCAGTCCCACCTACCTCACAGGGTGTCTGTTGTGGGGAGGGGAAGGGAAGATGATTGTAAGCTGGTTTGATTCTTCCTTAAGTGGTAGAGGAAGTCGACATATAAAAACCAACTCTTCTACACACAAAGCCAGCTGGGTGACCTTGGGCTAGTCACAGCTCTCTTAGAGCTCTCTCAGCCCCCACCTACCTCACAGGGTGTCTGCTGTGGGGAGGGGAAGGGAAAGTGATTGTAAGCCAGCCTGATTCTTCCTTAAGTGGTAGAGAAAGCCCGCATATAAAAACCAACTCTTCTTCATCTTCTTCTTCTTTGTCTTCATCTTTTTCATTCAAGCAGCAGGTATCCTTGTTCCAATGTGCATTCATCCTCTCCCCCCACCCCCAGCTCTGCTTGCTCCAGCATGCATTCATCCTCTCCCGTCCCCGGCTACTAAAACGTAGCCGGCCCAGCTCCCCAAGGGCCCGGCCCCCTCCCCTGTCTCTGTAACTCCGGCAATCAGCGGCTCCTGCTGCAACGGCAAAGTTCATTAGCAGCTCCCCGAAGACCTGCTTAATGAGACCCCCCATCAATTAGAGAAGAGTTATGTCTTGCAATCGGGCGCCTCTCTGGAACGCCGAACTGAGGCAGCTGGCTTCGCACCACCGACGGCGCCCTCAGGAAGGAGAGACGGACCCCAGACTTTCCCCCAAGGACCACTCCCGCACAGGGGGGGAAGAGTGGCGGCGAACCAGGCTACTGGTCTGATATCTCGGTCCCAGTGTTTCCAAGAAACCAGTTAAAAGATGCTTCCCAACGAGGACGCAAAGCAACTGTGTAATTTTGTACACTGACCCTGTGAGTGTAGAGACCTGCTGTTTGAGAGCCAGCGTGGTGTCCTGGTTACGAGCGGTGGACTTTAATCTGAAGAACCGGGTTTGATTCCCCGCTCCTCCACATGAAGCCAACTGGGTGACCTTGGGCTAGTCACAGCTCTCTTACAGCCCCACCAAGCTGACTTATGGCAATCCTGTTTTCAAGGCAAGAGACGTTCAGAGGTGGTTTGCCACAGCCCGCCTCTGTGTGAGCTGAGAGAGTTCGGAGAGAACTGTGACTGGCCCAAGGTCACCCAGCAGGCTTCATGTGGAGAAGTGAATCATAGAGTTGGAAGGGACCACCAGGGTCATCTAGTCCAATCCCCTGCACAATGCAGGAAATTCACAACTACCTCCCCCATACACCCCCAGTGCCCAGAAGATGGCCAAGATGCCCTCCCTCTCATGAACAGCCTAAGGTCATAGAATCAGCATTGCTGACAGATGGCCATCTAGCCTCTTCTTAAAAACCTCCAGGGAAGGAGAGCCCACCACCTCCCGAGAAAGCCTGTTCCACTGAGGAACTGCTCTGTTAGAAAATTCTTCCTAATGTCTACATGGAAACTCTTCTGATTTAATTTCAACCCACTGGTTCTGGTCCGACCTTCCGAGGCAACAGAAAACAACTCAGCGCCATCCTCTATATGACAGCCCTTCAAGTACTTGAAGATGGTTATCATATCCCCTCTCAGTCTTCTCCTTTTCAGGCTAAACATACCCAGCTCCTTCAATCGAACCCAGGTTCTCCAGATTACAGTCCGTGGCTGTTAACCAAAACACCACACCGGCTCTCATATCTAGTCTATCCATCCATCAATCCATCCATCATCTGCAATCTATCTATAAAACAACAAGTTTCTAATCCTCATTGTTAAACAAAAACAAAGGCAGAATTTGCATTAAAAACTATACAGGATTAACGGGCATCTGAGAAAGACTCTGCAATGAAAAGGAGCTCCTGTCCATCCCTGGGGACCAAAGCTTGCTCTGCATCTCCATCAGCTCTTTGCCAGTCTGGCCAAAGCTGTGCCTCAGTGGTAGAGCATCTGCTTGGCATGCACACAGTCCCAGGTTCAATCCCCGGCATCTCCAGTTAAAGGGGACTAAGCAGGTAGGTGATGTGGATGACCTCAGCCTGAGACCCTGAAGGGCCGCTGCCAGTCTGAGAAGACAATACTGACTTTGATGGACTGAGGGTCTGATTCAGTATAAGGCAGCCTCATGTGTTCAATTCTAACTGTATCTTAGGGGAGGGGCTGTGGCTCAGTGGTGGAGCACCTGCTTGGCATGCAGAAGATCCCAGGTTCAATCCTCAGCATCTCCAGTAAAAGGGACTGGGCAAGTAGGCTATGTGAAAGACCCCTGCCTGAGACCCTGGAGAGCGGCTGCCTGGTCTGTGTAGACAATACTGTCTTTGATGGACCGAGGGGCTGATTCAGTAGAAGGAAGCTTCGTGTGTTCAAAAGCAAAGGTAAGAAAAAAACAAAACAAAACAGACACCCAGAGGAAGCAACAGCAGGGCCTCCCACTGTTCTTTCCCTACAGATGCTACTAATTCACACCACTACTTCGCGTGCTGGTGACAAAGATGGAGTGGGAAAGCCAGGGCCGCGTGCCAAGGAACGCCCTGCCCCGCCTCTCCAGGCTCTGTTCATTGGGAAGCTGTCAGTGGTGGGCGACAACCCCCAGAGACTGTAGTCATTGCACATGACTGAAAGGAGACGCAGTGGACGTGGAATATGGTCCGCCTCACTACCTGCATGCCTGCTGCTGTAGATAAAGGCAGAAAAGCGACACGGGTGCTCTACACATACAGACATTGGGAGCGAATCAGGGACCAGGAAAGTCAGGGAAGAAGTGAAAACGGCTTGGTTCAAGAAAGGCTCTTTTCAAAGGATGGGGGTCCTAAGGAAGGAAGGACACCTGGTGCGTGGTGAGGATGGGGGCATACTCACGATCAGGAGGCAAGGTGGCGGGAGAGAGTATGAGAAGTTGAGGGGCTGTGGCTCAGATGCAGAGCCTCTGCTTGGCATGCAGGTTCAATCCCTGGCATCTTGTTAAAAGGATCAGGTAGTAGGTGATGTGAAAGACCCCTGCCTGAGACCTTGGAGAGCCGCTGCCAGTCTGAGTAGACAATACTGACTCTGACGGACCGACAGTCTGATTTAGTAGAAGGCAGCTTCATGTGTTCATGGGAAGCTATGGGTGAACCTGTGCAGGGTGCAAGTCATCCAAACTGAGAAAAAAAGGGACAAGCCGGACAAGAACACATGAAGCTGCCTTATGCTGAGTCAGACCCTTGCTCTAGTGAGGTTGGTATTGCTTACTCTGACTGGCAGCAGCTCTCTGGGGACACAGGCAGCGGTCTTCCCCATTGGCGATTACCTGATTCTTGGAATTGGAGATGCCGGAGTTTGAACCCGGGACCTTTGGCTCACGAAGCAAGCAGATGTTCTACCGCTGGGCCTTTGACCCTCCCCGAGTCAATTCAATTGCGTAGGATCGGTACCGCAGTTCTTCTGTGTACCTGGACTCGCAGAAGATCTATGTGCATCTGAATTCTCGATCAAGGTAGACCAAACCCTGTAGCAAGGAAAGATCAGCTCGGCAACGTACCAGCGTGGTGTAGTGGTTAAGAGCGGTGGTTTGGTGGACTTTGGAGAACCGGGTTCGATTCCCCGCTCCTCCACATGAGCGGTGGAGGCTAATCTGGTGAACCAAGTTGGTTTCCTCACTCCTACACCTGAAGCCAGCTGGGTGACCTTGGGCTAGTCACACTCTCTCAGCCCCACCTACCTCACCGTGTTTCTGTTGTGGGGAGGGGAAGGGAAGGTGACTGTAAGCCGGTTTGAGTCTCCCTTAAGTGGTAGAGAAAGTCAGCATATAAAAACCAACTCTTCTTCTACATAACACGTTTTGCTGTTGGAATCCATTGAAAGGCAGGGGTCTAGAGCTACGCAGAGCACTGAGATTCCATCCCTCCACCTACTAGGAAGGTTGTCAGCTCCCGCTTTGATTTCTGAGGGCAGAGACACCTTTAAGCCTATTGTCAACATCCTAGAAACTTGGGTTTTCTAAAAAAGGGAAAGTCAAGAGATTCTCAAGTGCAGAATTCCGCACCCAAGATTTCTGCGCTTGGGAGGTATAATGAGTACATCCTGGTCTGAGGATGGCCGGAAGTCTCTGGCGATTGTCTACTGCTCTCATACCCGCTGCCTCCACAGACACATTCTGCCTCTCAACTCACCTGGGCCCATTCACAAGACCCCGTTCCTCTGCAACGTACAGGAGGAAAAGCTAAGCCAGCATGGTGTCATGGTTAACAGCAGTGGCTTGGAGCGGTGGACTCTGATCGGGAGAACCGGGTTTGATCCCCCACTCCTCCGCGTGAGCGGCGGAGGCTAATCTGGTGAACTGGGTTGGTTTCCCCACTCCTCCACATGCCACCTGCTGGGTGACCTTGGGCTAGTCACAGCTCTCTTAGAGCTCTCTCAACCCCACCTACCTCACAGGGTGTCTGATGTGGGGAGGGGAAGGTGATTGTAAGCCGGTTTGATTCTCCCTTAAGTGGTAGCGAAAGTTGGCATATAAAAACCAACTCCTCTTCTTCTTCCTTCTTCCCAGCGGCAAGAAACAGGCTCTGGCCTTTGCTCTAGGAAGGAACCAAGGCCCGCAAGACGAGAGGATCAGAGACGGACGGGCTAGGACTCCTGGGTTCTTTTCCCTCCCCAAAAAAGGGGGGGGCAAAGGCTCATTCATTAGTGATGCGCTTCAGCAGGGTCTATCGCAGGCTCTGAACGGACGGGAACAGGAGCTGCGCAAGCCGCTCCCGATCAGAAGGTTCTGTGTGCGTCAGCAGCGGAAAAGCCTGTAACCTGCCCCCCTCCCTGCCAGCCAAAACAGCACAGATCTCAGCTCCTGGCCTCGGTCTATCTATATCCCACTGGCTATATATATATACACCACATACACCTAGCACCAGCTGGCGCACCCCAAAAATAACTCGCAGCGGCTCTAAACTGCAGTGAATTTCCACAATTCGCGCTCTTCTCCCCCCTCCATGAGTCTACCTTTTCTGAAAATGAGTCCTTTCATTAGCTCCATAGGACGAAACAGCCTTTTGGGTTTTTTATTTGGGGGGAGGGATGCTTTTGTACAGCGCACTGCTATAGGAAGAAGAGTTGGTTTTTATATGCCGACTTTCTCTACCACTTAAGGAAGACTCAAACCGGCTTACAATCGCCTCCCCTTCCCCTCCCCACAACAGACACCCTGTGAGGTAGGTGGGGCTGAGAGAGCTGTGACTGGCCCAAGGTCACCCAGCTGGCTTCGTGTGCAGGAGCGGGGAAACAAATCCAGCTCACCAGATTAGCCTCCGCTGCTCATATGGAGGAGAGGGGAATCAAACCCAGTTCTCCAGATCAGAGTCCACTGCTCCAAACCACTGCTCTTAACCACTACACCATGCTGGCTCTGTAACACAGGAGAAAAGGTGGAGGTGGGGAAGGCCGGAGGCAGATGCTGGACCACCTGTCCCTGTTTCGGTACAGCCAGGTATTCTGGCCAGACTGCTGAGATGCCTCTGTACAGTTTTCCTGCCCCCACCCCCAAATAAGCAAGGCTGTCTATACCTTCAGAGCTACCACAAATAATTAGAGTCCATTATTCATCCCCGTTTGGAATCTGGAGAAACTCGGCTTCCTTTAGAAGGAATGAGCGAGAGACAGAAAGAAAGAGAGAGAGAGAGCGGAAGAATTTTTATAGCCCTCGGGTCGCAGAGGAAAATGTGTGAAGTGTAGAACGCTGCCTGGCAAAGGCTGAACAGAGCGTCAGGGGGGAAGGGTGCGATTCTTCTGCTTGTGCCGCACGCACACACACACACACACACACACAATGCCATCCATTCTATTCCCCTTGCCTTCTTTCCTCATAAAAGAGCCAGCGTGGTGCAGCGGTTAAGAGCAGTGGAGGCTAATCTGGTGAACTGGATTTGTTTCCCTGCTCCTACACACAAAGCCAGCTGGGTGGCCTTGGGCTAGTCACAGCTCTCTCAGCCCCACCTACTTAGCAGGGTGTCTGTTGTGGGGAGGGGAAGGGAAGGCGATTGTAAGCCGGTTTGATTCTTCCTTAAGTGGTAGAGAAAGTTGGCATATAAAAACCAGCTCTTCTTCTTCTTGGAGGGTGGTGGAGTCCCCGTCTTTGGAGGTCTTTAAGCAGAGGCTGGATGGCCATCTGTCGGGAGTGCTTTGATTGTGGGATCCTGCATGGCGGGGGGAGGGTTGGGGTCACTGGGGATGTGGGGGGGGAGGTAGTTAATTTTCTGCATTGTGCAGGGGGTTGGACTTGATGACCCTGGTGGTCTCTTCCAACTCTATGATTCTTCTGCCTGCCCTCCTCTAAGTGACAGCCCTTCAAATACTTAAAGAGAGCAATCCTGTCCCCCCTCAACCTCCTCTTCTCCAGACTGAACATTCCCAACTCCCTCCGCCTTTCCTTGTAGGCCTATCGAATGCAGCAGATTGGGGTTTTGACCTGGAGCCAGGGTTTCTGCACCTCTCTGGGTCAGAGGGGAGGCTGCGTTGACAACCTGGCTGGTCAAATCCACCCCCTACCTCCAAAGGATCTTAGAGTTACTGCAAGCAGTGGATTCAGGGGCCTTTGATTATTTCCCCCCAACCGCTTTTCTCCCTTTGCTAAGCCTTTCTCTCTGATCACCTCGAAGCAGGAAGCGTGCTGCACCATAAAACAAAGGGTGTGTGTGACAACCGCACACTGATACAAAGCGGGCTTTGGATGTGCACGGGGAGCGGGGACTCAGTGAATCACACAAATGCTCAAAATCCCCAATGCCTTGTGGGGTATTTAGACTTCCTTTGGGGGAAAGTCTTGGGGAAATTAAAACCTCCATTCAAGTTGTTACGGGAGACTGGCTGGATGCACGTTTTGGAAAGCGCGGCGGTAGTTATAAAGCTCCGTCTTGCACGCATTTATGAAAACCCTGTTTCCTGACGCGTCTGGGGACGCTAAAAAAACATTAAGAAGGCAACTTTAAAAAATCTGAATGTCTGACAAGAGTAACAATATATAGACAAGGGAAAAAAAACACAACAGCAATCATAGCTCGCTACAGAGAGAAAGAGCAACCTCTCAAAGAATATTGAAATGCTCCCCCCTCCTTTTCCAAGAAGCGTGTTATGTGGCAACATTCCCATTATAGTTCTAATGAGGATATTTATCTTTTTCCTTACAAGATATTCCCTTGAAGAAAGGCTGCAAAGCCTGGCAAGCATTGACGGTAAATCTTCTGTGAACCTTTAAAGCTCTGATTTGCATTCCCATAAAAAGCATGTGCCTATGCACATGTGCGTGCTTCCCCCCCCCCCCCCCCCCGCAAAAGGTCTCCTGTGCAAGTACCGGGGCATTCCTGACCCATGAGGTGACATCACATCCCGACGTTTTCTAGGCAGACTTTTTTTGTTTACGGGGTGGTTTGCCAGTGCCTTCCCCAGTCATTTTCCCTTTACCCCCAGCAAGCTGGGTCCTCATTTTACCGACCTCGGAGGATGGAAAGCTGAGTCAACCTTGAGCCCGCTACCTGAAACCAACTTCCGTTGGGATCGAACTCAGGTTGTGAGCAGAGCTTAGACTGCAGTACTGCAATTTACCACTCTGCGCCACGGGGCTCCTCCCCCACCCCGTGTGTGTGTGTGTGTGTGTGTGTGTGTGTGTGTGTGTGTGTGTGAGAGAGAGAGAGAGAGAGAGAGAGAGAGAGAGAGAGAGAGAGAGAGAAGTGCCGCCAAGTCGCAGCTGACTTATGGCGACCCCTGTTAGGGTTTTCATGGCAAGAGACTAACAGAGGTGGTTTGCCAGTGCCTTCCTCTGCACAGCAACCCTGGTATTCCTTGGTGGTCTCCCATCCAAATACTAACCATGGCTGACCCTGCTTAGCTTCTGAGATCTGACGAGATCAGGCTAGCCTGGGCCATCCAGGTCAGGGCCCCCCACCCCATACCCTAAGCTTACTAGGAGCGAGTCCGTATAATTCAAGATGGAGTGGGAGATAATTACGGTCCTTGTTATCCAATACGCCTTTGCACTGTGCACCTGCCCCCTGGCAGAAGAGAAGGGAGCACTGTGCTTGAAGTTCAGCACGATCGAGAAAACTCGTCGGCAAACCGGAATACCAAAAGCGTCTGAAGTTTTCAGAGGAAATATGGTCCTGGCGAAGGGCGGGAGGTGGCAAGGGGGCTGTTTCAGGCTCAGAAGCGCTTTTGCCCTAGCCTTTGAGGATGCAAAGGGCAAATGAAGATTCTTGCAGGATTCTTGCCTCCAGAGAAGGCATTTGCTGCTCCCAAGACAACAGATTATTAGGAAGGGGGGGAGTTTAGTCACCCTTAAGAACAGAGAGCAACAGAGGTTTCAGCACAGGGGAGAGAGACAGACAGACAGAGACTATAGTTTCATGAGGCAGCAGGACAGGAGTAAGCAGCAGTGTGATGCGGTAGCTAAAATGTGATCTTGGGCTGTATCAACAGAAGTATAGTGTCCAGATCACGCAAAGTGATGGTATTGCTTTACTCTGTTCCGGTTAGACCTCACTGTGTTCAGTTTTGGGCACCACAATTTAAGAAGGATGTAGACAAGCTGGAGCATGTCCAGAGGATGGCAACAAAGATGGTGAGGGGTCTGGAGACCAAGTCCTATGAAGAAAGGTTGAAGGAGCTGGGTATGTTTAGCCTGGAGAGGAGAAGACTGAGAAATGATATGATAACCACCTTCAAGTTCTTGAAGGGCTGCCATATAGGGGATGGTGCTGAGTTGTTTTCTGTTGCCCCAGAAGGTCGGACCAGAACCAACGGGTTGAAATTAATTCAAAATTCCGTCTAAATAGTAGAAAGAACTTTCTAGCAGTTAGAGCTGTTCCGCAGTGGAGCAGGCTTCTGAGCTCTCCTTCCCTGGAGGTTTTTAAGCAGAGGCTAGATGTCCATCTGTCAGCAATGCTGATTCTATGACCTTAGGCAGATCATGAGAGGGAGGACATCTTGGCCATCTTGTGGACATGGAGTCAGGGTCACTGTGTGTGTGTGTGTGTAGGTAGTTGTGAATTTCAAGCATTGTGCAGGGGGTTGGACTAGATGGCCCTAGTGGTCCCTTCCAACTCTATGATTCTATTATTCTAAATAGCTTGGAGGTGGGAAATGAGACAACAGGATTCAGAATGCGAGACAGAAGGGAGAAATGGGGGAAATTAGCTTTGGGAGATGTTCGGGTGGGGAAGTACAGAACTGCTGAGCTGGAGAAATTGCTCAGTCCACGGCAGCCGGGCCGAGAGTTACTACATGAGAGACGGAAGGCCTGAAAAGAACTGTACGACAGGGAGAGGAGCCTCACAAACAGATCTTACCCTCGGTCCGGCAGGTAGTGTACAAAGGCGGTGCCCACAACAATGGTAAGGGATATGCCGAAAAAGAAAGCCAGTCGCATGTTCCACAGATCGACAACAGGATCATCATGAAAGCCATGGTAATCTGGATTCTGGAAGGAAAAGGTGGAGTTAGCCTACAGTCATCAAAGACCAGACCCTTTATTTCGGGACACACTAACCACACCGTCAAAAGCCCCGGACATCAATTCAAGTTCAACTTCTGCGCACCGTTTTATTCCATTTTCCATTCCTTTTTCATCCCACCCTTCTTCCCTGGAGCTCAGAGCAACCGTCTCTTCCTTCCCCATTTCATCCTCTAGCACATGAACACATGAAGCTGCCTTATACAAAGTCAATATTGTCTACTCTGACTGGCAGCTCTCCAGGGTCTCAGGTGGAGGTCTTTCCCATCACCTACTTGCCTAGTCCCTTTAACTGGAGATGCTGGGGATTGAACCTGGGTACTTCTGCGAGCCAAGTGGAGGCTCTACAGCTGAGCCACAGCCCCTCCCCTTATGATGGTCACTCTTCCTCTATATCTCAATTTCAGCAGGTCACTCTGTCACTTGAAACAACCTCCTCATAGCTATTAAGACCAGCAATTACGTAACATCTTAGTAGGTATAATGCAGCCAGCTAGATTTATTGTTTTCTTTGCCAGTTCTGCGTATTTGACTATGTAACTTGAATTTTAGTTTGCTTTTGAAATTTCTCTTATTAATAAAGCTTCTTAGACCTTTGAGGTTGTTGAGTCAGTGGCCTAACCCAGTGACCTGGTTACTCTACTAGTACAAGACTGGGACTCAGTCTTGATACTTCAACCAGGTAGATTAGACGGAGACTGTGACCGGACCAAGGTCATCCAGGGAGCTTTCTGGCAGTGCAGGCAGTTAAAACTATTTATTTAGACTTGTATCCCGCCCTCAGTCCACGGCCAAGGCTGGGCTCAGGCCGGGTAACAACAAACCAAGAACAGCAAGTACAATCAAACCATAAAAACCACCTTCCGCTAAAACGATTAAAACCACATAACAATATTAATAAAGAGAACAAGATGGCGCCTAGCCAAACATAGAAACGGCTGAGGGTCCGGCAGAGCACTCAGTAAATAAAAGGTAAAGGTCCCCTGTGCAAGCACCGGGGCATTCCTGATCCATGGGGCATTCCTGACGTCACATCCCAACTTTTCCTAGGCAGACCTTGTTTACGGGATGGTTTGCCAGTGCCTTCCCCAGTCAACTTCCCTTTACCCCCCAGCAAGCTGGGTACTCATTTGACCGACCTCGGAAGGATGGAAGGCTGAGTCAACCTTGAGCCGGCTACCTGAAACCGACGTCCGTCGGGATCGAACCCAGGTAGTGAGCACAGCTTTTGACTGCAGTACTGCAGCTGACCACTCTGTGCCACGGGGCTCCCCAAGCACTCAGTGCCCCCACATAATTGATAAAACTAAGAGTGGGGGGTAGCGAGTGGGGGGAGTAGAGAGGCCAGCACGGATGACAACCTGCGGCTGCCCTCAATTGTAGGCCTGGTGGAATAACTCCGTCTTACAGGTCTCCCAAAGCCCAAACCTGGAACTTACAGGTCTCCCAAAGCCCAAACCTGCTGGCTCTTTGCATCCTTTGAGAACTCGGTCAGCTGAAGCATTACGGACACCCTCCTCTTCGGGAACCACCCTCATTCCCTGTTGTAAATGCAGAACTATATAGCAAGCACAAAATGTCCATCTGCGTGGTGTAGTGGTTAAGAGCGGTGGTTTGGAGCGGTGGACTCTGATATGGAGAACCGGGTTTGACTCCCCACTCTTCCAAATGAGTGGCGGAGGCGTATCTGGTGAACTGGATTTGTTTCACCCACTCCTCCACATGAAGCCAGCTGGGTGACCTTGGGCCAGTTACAGCTTTCCTAGGGCTCTCTCAGCCCCACCAACCTCCCAGGGTGGGTCTGTTGTGGGGAGGGGAAGGGTATTGTAAGCAGTTTGATTCTTCCTTAAGTGGTAAAGAAAGTCGCCATATAAAAACCAACTCTTCTTCTTCATCATCTTGAGGGATGACAGATGCTCCTGACAGAGCACTGTGCCGTTCCCGGCCATAAAGGAGGCTTGTTCGTATGATCCCCCTCTGCCCTCATCTTTTCTTGTCCCCACTGAGCGGATTATACAGTTCGCAGCGGTAACCTTCCCTTACCTTGGTACACCCATTTGTATGAAGGAGAGGAGGATCACGCAAGCTGCTTTGGGTCCCCGTTGGAGAGAAAGGTGGGGTGCAGCTGAAGGAAATAAAGACCAAGCAGGTGAGAGGGTCAGACGTGAAGCCTCTGAGTAGCAGAACAGGCCGAGAGATTAAGGGGAAGGCCGCGGAGGTCAGCTGTGGAGTGACACTCCCCCCCCATCTCTCTGTCTCTCGGGTTATTTCCACCCCCTTTGTAAAAGGACGGGGAGAGGGATGAAGATACATACTCAGCATGACAAGAACTCTTTTAGCCCAGCGCCTGTTCCATCTCAAAAAATAAGCAGGCAAGCAATACGGCGAGGAAGAAGTCCACTGTGCAATTAACTTGCGCACGGAACGGTTTCAGGCTAGAGGCACCGGGGGAATCAATCGCCCCAACAAGTCCCCGGCCCGCTTGACGGAGCCAGGGAAAAATTAAGGGTGTGTTGGGGAGAGAGAGATAATCAACTCTTCCAGAAAGCCTAACCCGTGCAAGGGGAAAGACAGGACAATTACACTGATTTTATGTAAAATATACATAATAGAGGCTGATTGTGAAGAGGGCAGGGGGTAAAGAAGGGAATTCAGCCGCTCCCTTTGTCCGGCGGGAGCGTGACACATTCTCTTACAAGCTCATCCCAAAGCAGGACGCCTGGCTTCCCAGTTGTTTACTGTGGCTGCTTCTCGACTTGGCAGCCCACGGGGTGTCCTCCCTGGCCCCCCAGACACGAACTTGGCCATCTCTCCCTGACAATCGGGCTCCGGCTGCGTCCAAGCCTCATCCTCCAAGACGAACGCCGGAGATCAGCCTGGTATTGTTCGCCCAAAGACAGGTGAAGACAATGCTTCTGGGAGCAGGCATGCCTCCAGCTGTTTCTCCAGCTGCAGAGTGAGAGGCAGCCGACACTCCGCAGAAGCGCATAGTGCCAAAGCCAGGCAACAAAGCACCGTTCAAGAGGCCCTGCAAAGAGAACAGTTGGGGAGCTCGCCCAGATCTGGACGGCAGGGCTCACTTCTATTAAGCGATGCAGGGGCTCCTGCTTAAAAAAAGAAGTTCTCCTCTCATCCCTGTAGCTTCTTAGCCCAAGTGTGTGAACGATTACTGCGGCGCCTCCACAGAAAGGGGGGGGGAAGTATTCTGCTAACGCTCAGATGAAAGCTTTCCCAACCAAAGTGCATGTGCAAAGACAAGTTAGACAAAGACGGTGGCAGGGAAGCCTTGAGAAAACTGCTGTTAACTTTGCTCTGCTTTGCACATATCCAATTTGAGAAAGCAGTATTTTATTTAGTTTCACTTTCTGTCTTACCATTCTTCTGTTTTATCTTGTTATTTTGATACTTCATTTATTCAGTTTCATCTGCCTGCCTCCATATTGATAGTGGGTTTTTAACCACTCGGTAGGCAGACTTTAACTCTCCTGCCAAGGATTAAGATTTTAGGGTTATAAACCTTTATAAGCCCCTAGCATTGTACCATTAGGGAATAGATTCGGAAGTAGATAATTTTAATGTATTTTAAAATATTCAATTGTTTATGGGACTTGAAATTCATAGAATCATAGATCAGAGTTGGAAGGGGCCATCCTCATGACAGCCCTTCAAGTACTTGAAGATGGTTATCATATCACCTCTCAGTCCTCCTCTTCAGGCAAAATATACCCAGCTCCTTCAACCTTTCCTCATATGACTTGGTCTCCAGACCCCTCACCATCTTTGTTGCCATCCTCTGGACTACGCTCCAGCTTGTCTACCTCTTTCTTAATTTGCGGTGCCCAAAACTGAACACAATACTCTAGGTGAGGTCTAGCCAGAGCAGAGTAAAGTGATACCATCACTTCACGTTATCTGGACGCTATACTTCTGTTGATACAGCCCAAGATCGCATTTGCCTTTTTAGCTACCACTAAAATGAAAGGTTAGAATTTTATTACGAATCGTAAGCGCAATTGTCCTTTGGATGATCTTACACCCCCCCTCACCTAAACAAGGTAAGGCAGAAGACCCCCCTTAGATTCGACTATGATTTTGAAACCATTTTGAAAATTTACAACCAGTCCCATATCAATTCTCTCGGTAAAGACAAGATAGATCCAACATAGACAGAAGGTCAACTCTGTAAAGGAAGCCACAGCCCTCAGTTTGCAAGACCTGGGCAAGGCTGTTAACGATAGGACATTTTGGAGGTCATTCATTCATAAAATCATAGAGTTGGAAGGGATCACCAGGGTCATCTAGTCCAACCCCCTGCACAATGCAGGAAATTCCAAACTGCCTCCTCCCCACACCCCCAGTGACCCATACTTCCTGCCCAGAACAGGGCCAAAGTGCCCTCCCTCTCATGATCTGCCTAAGGTCATAGAATCAGCATTGCTGACAGATGGCCATCTAGCCTCTGCTTAAAAACCTCCAGGGAAGGAGAGCTCACCACCTCCCGAGGAAGCCTGTTCCACTGAGGAACCGCTCGAACTGTTAGAAGGTTCTTCCTAATAGGGATGCCGTGAGTCAGAAGTGGCTTGACGGCACTATGCACACACACACACACAATTCCAGTTTGGGGCACTTGGAACTTTCCAGCCACAGCACAGACTAATGCAAGAGATTGCTAAGCCTAGACACTGAAAGCAGGCCTTGGGGTCAGCTCAGGCCGAAATTAAGTCCTCCACATTATGCATTTGTTTTTTTTAGAGAGTCAGAATAGGGACAGCAGAGAATTTACCGCTGCCACAGATTCTCTTAGCCCACTCTGACGCCCTGCTACGGAGTAGTAAATAGGAGATGGTAATAAGTTAACATCTAAATAAAGCTCTCTCTCAGTAATCTGCACAGCAACTTTGTAAAATAGGTCAATATTACCCACTGTTATGACGGGTGGGGGGCACGGATGCCAAATTAACGGCTCGCCTAAGGCCACTGACTTGAGTTCTGAGCAGAGGAGGAATGTAAAACCGGGAAAGTTTGAGAAAGATGCTTCAAACCAGAGACTGTGCACAATTTCCAATTTAGGGAAAAGCTCACGCTCCCCATTTTTGGCTGTGTGTAAGCAGCATGTCCCTCCTTCCGAGTGATCAGAAACAGACCCCCCCTCCCCAACACACACGACCAGGGGACTTTCTGGGTTAAGGCGGAGGCCCCCTTGCGCGGGCACACCAGCGTTTTCACTCTGCTCGGGCAGAAAAAAGAGAGTTTCTCTTGCCATGTTGACGGAATACCCAAGCACTGAAGTTCTGGGTTCAGCCCCCCACCCCCTTGGAACAACCAAGAGACAAAACAGGGAAAGCTTGCAGCGTAAGGAAATTTCAGGGCGTTAACAAAACAGCAGAGATGGGATCTCATTAGGCTGTTGCTTGGATACCCCTGGTGCCCAGCGCTGGGGTTGCGAAGGACAGCTAGCTCGGGTGAGAGACAGCAGTCTCCGAGGAGTGGATTCTCCAGCAGCTCCAGCTGGTCACACGCACATGCAAACATCCCTTTTATTGCCTCCTTGTGCGCAGATCTGCAGCCTTTGAACACAGGAAGCTGCCTTATACTGAATCAGACCTTTGGTCCATCAGAGTCAGTATTATCTACTCAGACTGGCAGCGGCTCTCCAGGGTCTCAGGCTGAGGTCTTTCACATCACCTACTTGCCTGGCTCCTTTAGCTGGAGATGCCGGGGATTGAACCTGGGACCTTCTGCATGCCAAGCAGATGCTCTACAAACTGAGCCACAGCCCCCTCCCCAAACACACAAAGCTGCCTTATACTGAATCAGACCCTTGGTCCATCAAAGTCAGTATTGCCTACTCTGACTGGCAGCGGCTCTCCAGGGTCTCAGGCAGAGGTCTCTCATCTCCTACTCACCTAGTCCCGGGAGATCCCGGGGATTGAACCTGGGACCTTCTGCATGCTGAGCAGATGCTCTACCACTGAGCCACAGCCCCTTCTGGCCTCGTGACCCACAGAACGGTCCAGAGTTTAGTGTTTGGGGGGTGAGGGAGAGGAGAAGAGAGCGGGGTCAGAAGACCAGTTTGGCTGTGTCAGGGCTGCAGGCAGTGAGCCTGCCTACCCACACTGCCACCCTCTCCTCCCACCCCTTCCTTGCACAGTAGGGTTCATTATTCCTTCGCCTACTTAACTCGTTGAGGCTGAGTCACAGTCGGCTCCTGAGTACACGCGCCCCTCCTCCTTTTCATATCCAGGGAGCTATATTCTGCAATGGACACGCGCGCGCCTCTCCCACCCTCCTAGCAGACCTGGGACTACTCGGTTAAAATGTACGTATGCTATTGACAGGGGAGGTATAGGGCAAGGAAAAGGAGGAAGAGGAAGAAAGGAAGAAGAGGACGAAGAAGAGGAGCTGGTTTTTATATGCTGACTTTCTTTACCACTTAAGGAAGAATCAAACCAGCTTACAATCCCCTTCCCTTCCCCACAACAGACACCCTATGAGGTAGGTGGGGCTAAGAGAGCAGTGACTAGCCCAAGATCACCCAGCTGGCTTTCTCTACCACTTGAGAATCAAACCAGCTTACAATCACCTTCCCCTTCCCACAACAGACCTTGTGAGGTAGGTGGGGCTGAGAGAGCTCTAAGAGAGCTGTGACTAGCCCAAGGTCACCCAGCTGGCTTCGCGTATAGGAGTGGGGAAACCAAACCAGTTCACCAGATTAGCCTCCACCGCTCATGTGGAGGAGTGGGGGAATCAAACCCGGCTCTCCAGATCAGAGTCCACCGCTCCAAGGTAAGATGCGCAAGGGCAGCTTCCTCGTCTCGCAGCGGGAAGAGAGACGCACTGACAGCGTCGCCGAGGCTTGGACTGTGGCATCTTTTCCAAGCGGCGCCCAGCACCGTCCCTCCCTATTCCGGTGGCGGAGCGGCATGCGCTCGGGTTCTCGCCACCTCTTCCGGCGCTGTGGTTTGACAAGCAGGGGGAAAGAAACACCCACCGGACCCTGTGCTTTGGAGGTGTCATAACTGTGGAGGAAAGAAGGAAAGAGAAGGGAGAGAGAGAGCGCCAGTAAATTAGCTCACAAGTATGCCGGCAGGCACTGATTCTCCTGCAGGAGCAACACAGTGCATTTGGGGGGGGGGAGGGAGAAACAAGACCACGGCCAGCGTGGTGTAGTGGTTACGAGTGGTGGTTTGGAGCGGTGGACTCTGATCTGGAGAACCGGGTTTGATTCCCCACTCCTCCACATGAGCGGCGGAGGCTAATCTGGTGAACTGGATTTGTTTTCCCCACTCCTGCACACAAAGCCAGCTGGGTGACCTTGGGCAAGTCACAGTTCTCTTAGAGCTCTCTCAGCCCCACCCACCTCACAGGGTGTCTGTTGTGGGCAAAGGAAGGGAAGGTGATTGTAAGCCGGTTTGAGTCTCCCTTAAGCGGTAGAGAAAGTCGGCATATAAAAACCAGCTTCTTCTTCTTCTTCCTCTTAAGGAGCGCTTGCAACGACTTTTCATGCAGCTGGATCGCGAGCCTTGTGCACGCTTCCCTCCTCTCTGAATCTGGGACCGCCTGGCTGCAAGTCCAACTCCAAACCCTCATTGCTAATGTAGACAGGTATCGCCAATACCTTGTAGGCATTCCGTTGGGACACTGGGAGGCAAGCTAGCCCCAAACTTAGCCCCCTGGACCTACAAGCTCTGCTTCTTCGTTCATGGGAAGGTGTGGGCTGAGTGCAGAGGAGGGGGGTGGAGCGCAGGTTCAGAGGCCCTTTATGCCAGAATAGGTTCCTGAGTCACCGGCAGGGGGGCACCGTACAATGACTGGAGACTTTAGGCTGCTGCTGCTGTTGCTGCTGAAGACGATGATGATGAAGATGATGGGGAGGGGCTGTGGCTCAGTTTGTAGAGCATCGGCTTGGTATGCAGAAGGTCCAAGGTTCAATCCCCGGCATCTCCAGTTAAAGGGACTAGGTAAGTAGGTGATGGGAAAGACCTCTGCCTGAGACCCTGGACAGCCGCTGCCGGTGTGAGTAGACAATACTGACTTTGATGGACCAAGTGGTCTGATTCAGTATAAGGCAGCTTCATGTGTTCATGAAGATGAAGAGTTGGTTTTTATCTGCCGACTTTCTCTTCCACTTAAGGGAGAATCAAACCGGTTTACAGTCATCTTCCCTTCCCCTCCCCACAACAGATACCCTTGTGAGGTAGGTAGGGCTGAGAGAGCTGTGACTAGCCCAAGGTCATTCAGCTGGCCTTATGTGTAGGAGTGGGGAAACCAACCTGGTTCACCAGATTAGCCTCCACCGCTCATGTGGAGGAGTGGGGAATCAAACCCGGTCCTCCAGATTAGAGTCTACTGCTCCAAACCACCGCTCTTAACCACTATACCACGCAGGCTTCCTAAAGGGCATGAAGCCATACATTTTAGGAAGGAGAAGATGAGCCGGCCATACCTGTTGACTGAGACTTGTGGGCCCGGGCAAGGAGTAAAGGGTGCACCAAGCCAGTGGGTGCCCGTTGTTTCAGGGAACTCCTTCCAACTGCTCTCAACACATGCTTTCCCCTGCACTTAAGGCTGCCAACACTAGGTTGGGAAATCCCTGGCAATTTGGGTGGGTGGGTGGAGAGCAGGGTCCTCTGCGAGGTATAATGCCATAGAGTCCACCCTCCAAAGCAGCCATTTTCTCTTGGGGCTCGTCTGGAGCTCGGTTGTCATTCCAGGAAATCTCCAGGCCCCATCTGGAGGCTGGCACCATAGAATCATAGAGTTGGAAGGGGCCACACAGGCCCTCTAGTCCAACCCCCTGCTTAATGCAGGATCGGCCTAGGGCATCCCTGAGAAGTGCTTGTCCAGCCTCTGCTTAAAGACTGCCAGTGAAGGGGGAGCTCACCACCTCCCTAGGTAGTCCATGCCACTGTAGAACAACTGTTACTGTAAAAATAATTGCCCTAATATCCAGCCGGTACCTTTCCGCCTGCAATTTATACCCATTGTTGGGAGTCCTGCCCTCTGCTGCCAACAGGAACAGCTCCCTGCCTTCCTCTGAGTGATAGCCCTTCAAATACTTCAAGAGAGCCATCACGTCCTCCCTCAACCTCCTCTTCTGCAGACTCAACGTTCCCAACTCCCTCAGCCTTTCCTCGCAGGGTTTGGTCTCCCTCCCCTCCCTTTCCGGACCCAGCTCCCCGCCTTGACCCCGGCGCCCTGCTCAGGCGTCCCCCTCGGGCCAGGCAGCAATTTCAGGTCACTATGATTTATTAAAGAGCTTGAGCGGCTTTGCCGCTGCTTAAATATTTAAAGAGCCTTTGTGCAGAGAGAGTGGGGAAAGCACGCACGTGCCCGCCCAGAGAGAGAAATAGCAGGTGCTGCGAAAGGCATGGCTCGCCCAGCCCCACAGCCGGGATCGATAAGGGGGCGGATAGGGAGGGATCGACAATCACCCCCCCACACTGTTCCCAGCAGCTGCTTCTGCCACTCTTCTCCAACTCTCCGCCACCCTTGCCATCTCCTGCCTTCAAAGGTCGATGCCCTTTTGGCTCAGTTGTGCACAAGCCTGGCTTCTAACAGTGCACGGCCTCCGCCCGGATCGCCAAGATCACTCACGTCTGGATCCCACGAGAACTGCACAGTTTTGTGACCTGCCAAGCTGAAGGCTGCCTCCCCAGCTATGTAGGACAGTCCTCTAGGGGGCTCAGGAAGGCCTTTGGCTTTTGCTGCCAGAAGCGCAAGAATGGGGAGGCGGGTTCAGAAACACCGGCCAAGCCGCAATATAGGGCTGGTGTGTTCAGAACACACAAAGATATAAGAACATAAGAAAAGCCATGCTAGATCAGTCCAAGGCATATCAAGTCCAACTGTCTGTTCAAGGTGCCTCGAGGAAGCCCACAAAAAAGACTGCAGCAGCATCCTGCCTGTGTTCCACAGCCCCTAATAGAATAGGCATGCTGCTCTGATCCTGGAGATAATAGGTATGCATCATGACTAGTAGCCATTTTGACTAGTAGCCGTGAAATTCCTCTCTTCCATGAACATGTCCACTCCCCTCTTCAAGCCTTCCAAGCTGGCAACCATCACCACATCTTGGGGCAGGGTGTTCCACAATTACACTATGTGTTGTGTGAAGAAATACTTCCTTTGATCGGTTTGGAATCTCTCACCCTCCAGCTTCAGCAGATGACACCATGCATAATTTTATAGACCTCTATCATGTCTCCCCTTAACAGCCCTAAGTTACATAGCGGGCTCTTCGTTGGGTGCCCTCTTGACTATTCTGGTGGCATTCAGACGTGCCCAACATGTCTAGGCAGGAAGGGCACATGGCAACCAAACAGCGCTAAAATTTCTTTCCTCTGATGACTCAAAGCCATTTAAAGTAGGCAACAGAAAGCCAGACTTGGGGTGGGGAATTTCCGCTTCAACACCCCCTGGCTCATCCTGGAACACATGAACACATGAAGCTGCCTTATACTGAATACTGAATCAGACCCTTGGACCATCAAAGTCAGTATTGTCTACTCAGACCAGCAGCGGCTCTCCAGGGTCTCAGGCAGGGGTCTTTCACATTACCTACCTGCCTGGTCCCTTTAACTGGAGATGCCGGGCATTGAACCTGGGGCCTTCTGCATGCCAAGCAGAGACTCTACCACTGAGCTACGGCCCTTCCCCAAAGTCTGCAGGCCAATACTGGGTAAACCTCTTTCCCGGATTTTAGCCTCACGACAGTCTGAGGTTTTTTTTGTAGGAAAGGCAGGATATAAAATAGTACAAGGCCGTAGAACTACGTAGAATGTTTACTGGACAACAATTCTCCCCCCCCCCCCAATAAACAGAATTCTCAACCATTTCAACAAGTGCCGTAAGACCAAGGCTTAGGATTTTTGTGGGTGCGAGTTTTTCCTGATGCCGCTCGCACAGTTTTATGGGATATTTTTATGCGCATTCTTAATACTGTAAAACGCACTCCGGGCTCTGGGGCTGAGCTGATTTAAAATCCTATGAAATGAAGCTGCAAATGTCATCCCATCGTGGTGGGATAGAGACGTATTAAAGACCGCACCTCCACGCACACTTTTATTATCGAACAGGAATTGGAAGCAGCAAATAAAGCTTCCCTCCTCTCTGTCGAGCGGGCGGGCTTTGCTGCAAAAACAAGGCTGGGAGAGGCTCACCCCCCCCCCCGACCAAACCAACACCGATGTAGCTACGGGAACATGGAAATGTTGGATATTCAGACCTCTCCCATAGCAACAGCCTGCGCCAACTTCAATAACCATGGTAGGTTTGCACAGGGTATCCACGACCAATAAACAGAAGGAAACAATTTGATCGTGGTCTTAAAAGGTACCATGGGGGGGGGGATCTCTGGTGATGTACGGTGGGGCCCTTACCCTTAGACACTACTGCAACGAACAACAGCACCTTCTCTGGAGTCAGCTGCCAAGGGTTCCTCGCCGAAGAAGAGGAAGAGTTGGTTTTTATATGCCAACTTTACCACTTAAGGAAGAATCAAACCAGCTTACAATCACCTTCCCTTCCCCTCCCCACAACATACACCCTATGAGGTAGTTGGGGCTGAGAGAACTGTGACTAGCCCAAGGTCACCCAGCTGGCCTCATGTGGAGGAGTGGTGAAACAAATCCAGTTCACCAGATTAGCATCCGCAGCTCACATGGAGGAGTGGGGAATCAAACCCGGTTCTCCAGATCAGACTCCACCACTCCAAACCACTACACCACGCTGGCTCTGCCGGGGATTGAACCTGGGACTTTCTGCATCCCAAGCAGATGCTCTACCACTGAGCCACGGCTCCTCCCCAGACTCGCTTCGCCCCCCTCCCCAGCCCAACTTTGTGTCAGGCAGGCATCAACTTGGCAGGCTAGGAGGCGGGGGTGTCAGCCATGACAAGCTGTCAGTAAGGGCTGATTATTCCATTATGGGGAAATCTCCTGTGACACCTGACCCACCTACCCCCCTTTGCTGAGAGGAGGTGTGCTTCCCTCCCCCCCGCCCAGTGCCGAGTGCGCTACCACTGCGGTGGCAGCGATCCCTACTTCGTGCTTGGATCGAGGCTGACAGCGAGAACCTCCCCTCCCGCCCTTGCTGGAGACTGTTTGGGAAGGAGGTGCTCTTTGAACTGTCTAAAGGTATTCCAGTGGGGGCCGCCAAGCTGTTCGACACACAAACTCTTCAGGCCGAGGAGCTGGCGGGGGAAAAAGCTGTGCTAGGAGGAGTCTCCTTGTGGATGGATCAGGAGACTAGAACAATTCAGGAAGAAAGAATAGACCCCCCTGTCCCGGGCTCAAAAGCTTTTCTTCATCTCGATCCGTTCCCGTTTGGAAATTGTCAGGATGGCTGGGGGTATTCCCAATGTCCTATACAATGTCTTGGGAGCCAGCGTGGCGTAGTGGTTAAGAACGGTAGACTCTAATCTGGAGAACAGGATTTGATTCCCTACACATGAGCGGCAGAGGCTAATCTGGAGAACCAGGTTTGATTCCCCACTCCTCCACATGACCGGTGGACTCTAATCTGGAGAATCGGGTTTGACTCCCTGCTCCTCCACATGAGCGGCGGACTCTAATCTGGAGAACCAGGTTCGATTCCCCGCTCCTCTACATGAAGCCAGCTGGGAGATCTTGGGCTAGTCACAGCTCTCTCCGAACCCTCTCAGCCCCACCTACCTCACAAGGTGTCTGGCTGAGGGGAGGGGAAGGGAAGGTGATTGTAAGCCAGCTGGAGACCCCTTGAAGGCAGAGAAAATCGGGGTATAAAAACCAACTCTTCTTCATCGAGTGACAGTTGGACCCCACTGAAAGTGGGAAGCCCCCTGTCCTTCAGAGCCTCAGCCTTCCCAATCAACATGAGCTCTATCTTGTCAGGGTTCAGATTCAGCTTAGTCACTCTTAGCTAGTCAACTACATCAGTCAGATATTGGCTCAGAGACCAGGTTGAAGGTTTGATTTAATATGTTCTTGCCACATCAAAAAAGAAAGAAAAAAGAAGAAAGAAAAAGTTGTTAGAATGAACCTTTAGAAGGCAAGTAAATTATAAGAGGTCAAGATCTATAAAATGTTCTTTATCTGCACAACGAATCAGGATGTCCAAACCTGTGTCTTCTTGGTACCGAATCCGGATTTCTCAGGTGCAGAATACATACAATCCCTGAGGCCCCTTCACAATGTGAAGATGTGTTTTGTCAGTCCACCCTAGAAATAAAACCCAGCCAACTTGGCTCCCAGCACTTTAGGTTTAAGCTCCAATTTGCTCGCAAACCTAGAGAACGAGTCAATTAATCACTGAAAGCCAATTTCAAACTGGTGAGGCTCAGATAAAGAGCATTCTTGTTTTTTGGAAGCTATTCTGGGCCTGGCATTACTGTAATGGGGAGCAGGGAAAAAAACCACTAGAAGTCAGCTTTCCCTTCTGACAACGCATTTTCATTTATTAAATTTTCACTTCTCTAATCTTCCTTCCATATCTCAAAAAGATTGCCTGTACTGAGGTTCTTGGCGTAGTGCGCATTTATTCAGACCAACGCCATTAAAGCAGATTAATTAAAAAAATTATTTCAGGCAGGAGATGAGCCCGAATTTCTTGCAACACAACAGACCCTTTCCCTACCTGCTCTCTCCTTCCAGCCCGTGACACAGGTATGTTTAGCCTGAAGAGGAGACCACTGAGAGGTGATATGATAACCATCTTCCAGTTCTTGAAGGGCTGTCATATAGAGGAGGGTGCTGAGTTGTCTTCTGTTCCCCCAGAGGTTCGGGCCAGAACCAACGGGTTGAAATTAAATCAAAAGAGCTTCCATCTAGACATTAGGAAGAATTTTCTAACAGAGCGGTTCCTCAGTGGAACAGGCTTCCTGGGGAGGTGGTGAGTTCTCCTTCCCTGGAGGTTTTTAAGAGGTTAGATGGCCATCTATCAGCAATGGTGATTCTATGACCTTAAGCAGATGATGAGAGGGAGGGCATCTTGGCCACCTTCTGGGCATGGAGTAGGGGTCACTGGGTGCATGTGTATGTGGGGGAGGTAGACTGCTGGACCTGATGGGCCTTGGTCTGATCCAGCATGGCTTTTCTTATGCTCTTATGAGATTGTAAGCCGGTTTGATTCTCCTTAAAAGGTAGAGAAAGTTGGCATATAAAAACCAACTCTTCTCCTAAGCTACCCCAGAAATTGATGCATTTTCTCAGCGGCTGGGGGCCAAACTGAGCCAGCCTCTCCCCCTTGTTCTTTTCAGGCAACCATTAGGGGAGGCATCTCCTCAAACCCAAGCCTGGGCTCTCCGAAAAAGTTCTGCAACTGTAAAAATCCAACCCCCAGCCCGAATTATAGACAGACAATTAAAATAGTAATTAATACAACATTAATATAGACTGACAGAACTAAAAACATTCTTGAAAGCTCATATGCTGAAAATCTTGTCTCTCTCTAAGGTGTTACTGGACTTGAATATAGCTGTTCCACTGTAGACCATCATGGCTACCCTCTGAAATACTCTCGCTACAACAGCGAAGGGTTTAAAAAGACCCAGCCCTTTGGAAGGGGGTGGGGTTCAAAAGGCAGGAAACCCGAAAAACCCCAACTGTGCGCGCAAGATTTTTCACGCTCGAGTGCGCGGAGTCGTGACCCCCATCTGCAAGTTGTCATCTTCTCGGGCAGCAATAGCAAATGTACGCGCCTCCGCTGCAGTCGAGTCAGAAATAGAACGAGCGATTCTTCCTATGGGCTCGATCGATAAATCCTCCCATGGCACTGCAGGGCCCAGCTGCTAATGAACTCCGCCGCCCATCCTGGAGGAATCGAGACCTCTGTAGAAAGCCTTTCTCCCCCACCCCTCTGCAAGACAACAGACCCACGGCCTCAAGCCTTACTCAGACTTGCACGGCTAGAGAAATCACTTCCAATCAGCCACTTACAGTAGAATTTGTTACCCTGAAGAGGGCCGAGGCACCCAGCAACAACAACTGATGCTGCCACCTGTACCCGCCTCGCCAAGGATGCCCGGGGCTGTCTCCTTCGACTGTTCTTCAAAATTTGCATATGGAGTTTGAATTTTCTTAGCGCCAAGCTTTACGCATTTTTCTTTTTAACGCACAGCATAGAGACATGGTGATGGCTGCCAGCTTGGAAGACTTCAAGAGGGGAGTGGACGTGTTCGTAAAGAAGAGGGGTATCCATGGCTACTAGTCAAAATGAATGCTAGTCATGATGCATACCTATTCTATACAATATCAGAGGAGCTTGCTTATTATATTGGGTGCTTTGGAACACAGGCAGGATAATGCTGCTGCGCTTGTCTTGCTTGTGGGCTTCCTAGAGGCACCAGGTTGGCTGCTGTGTGAACAGACTGCTGGACTTGATGGGCCTTGATTTGATTCAGCTGGGTTTTCCTTATATTCTTGTGGAAGATAAGGGTATCCATGCCTACTAGTCAAAATGACTGCAAGTCATGATGCATACCTATTCTCTCCAAGATCAGAGGAGCACATCTATTATATTAGGTGCTGTGGAACACAGGCAGGACAATGCTGCAGTAATCTTGCTGGTGGGCTTCCTAGAGGCTCCTGGTTGGCCACTGTGTAAACAGACTGCTGGACTTGATGGGCCTGGGTCTGATCCAGCAGGGCTTTTCTAATGTTCTTAACCCCTGCTGCTACACCTCAGAAACACTCCATCCAATTCTAAGGGTATCTCTCTGTGCTTTTAAACTAGTCTTTCTCTGTGTCTCTTTTCCTTTGTCCACAGTTTCGCTCCTCTGATGTCAACAGGGGAGCTCTTGGGGGGGGCAGCTCCTTCTGGTTCTCATGCTGTTAAATAGAAGAACTGGCACAAAAGGGATATAGATATAGGAGCCGGTATGCCCGCTTTCGCTTATGGAGGAAAACAGGTCCTTGCTGTTAGAGGGTGGGAGGAACAGATCCACTTGGAACTCAGGCTTTCTGCAGCAACCTGGAAAACTGTTTCACACCCAAACAGTTCAAGACAGTAAACTGGGGGACCAATTTACTGCTTAAGGAGGCCCACCAAAGAGATCTGAGGCCAAAGATTAAAGTGAGCTTCATCCCCATAAGCACGACCACATTTACATTTATTTATTTAAAACGTTCACGGGCCACCTTTCTACCTTACGGAACTCAAGGGTGCTTACAATATAAATAGAACATAAAGCAAAATTCCAAGGATGCTTGAACTGAAGACATTCTAATTCGCCAGAGGTGATCAAGAAACCCCTTTCTCTTGAACGTTACCAAGAGGTTGGACAAGCTTCTGCCGGGGACGCTTTGGGCACAGGAGGTCCCTTCCCCTGGCTCCACCCCCGGATATTAGGGGAGGTGCTGTGCTCAGTGGTAGAGCCTCTGTTTGGCATGCAGAAGGTCCTAGGTTCAATCCCCGGCATCTCCAGTTAAATGGACTAGGCAAGTAGGTGATGTGAAAGACCCCTGCCTGAGACCCTGGAGAGCCGCTGCCGGTCTGAGTAGACAATACCGACCTGATGGACCAAGGGTCTGATTAAGTATAAGGCAGCTTCATGTGTGTTCATGACTGAAAGAATAACCCCAGGGTGCCAACTTTAGACTGCCAATTGTCCTCCAACCTTAATTGGCGGGAAAACAATTTCAGATCAGCAAGGCTGTGAACTGTTTGTTCCACTAATTGTTCCTAAGACTACTTTGGTCCCGGTGTGTTACTTCAACAGGGAATGAACGAGAGAAAACCTTGGAAGGCAGCCCTTCCCTCCAAAATATTAAGCAGAAATGTGCTTCTTTAGTAAATTCTACCTTAATTCACCCTTCCCTTTGGGATTTCAAGTCAGCACCCGTTACAGAGGTTTGGGAAATCTACAGTGTTTAACTGATCAATGGCGGGTTTCAAAACGCTGCTGATGAATCAAATGAAATTCTTTAAATTATTGGCAGCCCCGCTGCCGACACACTATGTTCTTTCCCACACAGCAAGGGCTTGGGGGGGAATAAAAAAAGAACAGCTTTCTTCTTTATCCTTTTGTGTTGCACATCCATCAAATAACAGTACTAGAACAGGATAAGCAGCCTCTCCCAGACTACTGAGACTAGCGCGGCACTAATACAACCAGATGAGGCAGCTACTACTGACCCTTCCACCGCCTAGTAAAAATGCCCCCCCCCCAAGCTTCTGTGTAAAAACAGAAAGGACCAACTGTTTCCAGGAGCTGAAATCTGGATTGACCATCCAGGAAGATACAAGACAGCAAAGAGAAAAAGGACTTGGAGGTTGCGGGGTGGGGGGAAGACTTTGGGATCGACCCAGGCAACTTTTTTCATTTATCCCCACCCAGATCCACTCCTTCCTACAGCCCCCACCCAACCCGTGTGGCTTTTGTACACACAAGTCCCGCGATCCTCCAGGGTGGTAAGAAGGACCCCCTTTTTCGGCAGCGGGAAATCTGGGTGGATTCAATCTGACACATGGCAAGATCTCACGCTAGGAGGTAATACAGCCTAAGCGAGAAAGGCTGGATATTCTTTCCCAGCCCATCAGGGAATGGGAAAAAAAGTTGCCATGATACAGGAGGAAGAGAAAGGGCTAAGTATTGTGGGATGTTCTCTTCATACTGTCGAGCAGCGTTCAGTTCGGTTCAGTCAGTATTACAACCCACAGGCCATTCAGAAGCAGAGCGGAGTCTGCATTTCTAACCTACCGCACGCTAGGTTTGGGAAGAGTAAAAACCTTGAAGAAAGAAATGAGGGGTGGCTCAGTGGAAGTGCCTCTGCTTTGCACGCAAAAAGTCCCAGGTTCGATCCCTGGCTTCCCCAGTTAAAAATGATCAGGTGGATGAAAGACCTCCACCAGAGACAATAGAGAGCTGCTGCCAGGCAGAGCGGAAGACTGAGCTTGATGGACCAGGGGTCTGACTCTGGATAAGGCAGCTTTGTGTGTGGACATGGCAGAGCTTTCATACAAACACAGATTAAATAGCCTTCGTTAAGCTCATGTGGAATATCTTTCAAGGCCAGTCCAAACAACCACTAAGTCTTCCAGGGGAAAAAATCTGGCCGTTGCCTCCTGAAATTGCCCCATGGCTTTTACCATCCTCTCTTTGAAGGCTTCTATCCTCGGCTCTTCCCCCCACACACACATAATTGTGGGGATCTTCTGAAATTGTAGAATAAATAAATCTCCCTTTGGGGGAGAGACAGATGGGACAGCCAGCATGGTATAGTGGTCAAGAGCAGTGTTTTGGAGCGGTGGACTCTGATCTGGAGGACCGGGTTTGATTCCCCCACTCCTCCACATGAGTGGCGGAGGCTAACCTGGTGAACTGGATTGGTTTCCCTGCTCCTCCACACGAAGCCAGCTGGGTGACCTTGGGCTAGTCACAGCTCTCTTCGGGCTCTCTCAGCCTCACCTATCTCACAGGGTGTCCATTGTGAGGAGGGGAAGGGAAGGTGATTGTAAGCTGGTTTGGGTCTCCCTTAAGCGGCATATAAAAACAAACTCTTCTTCTTAAGTGGTAGAGAAAGTTGGCATATAAAGACCAACTCTTCTTCCTCCCGGCCTAACCTACCACTTAGGGGTTTTGCGAAGGTAAAACGGAGAAGGAGAGAATGTTGTAAGCTACTTTGGGTCCCCATTTGGGGAGAAAAGAGGGATATAAACTAAGTAAATAGATAAATAAAAGCAGCTGGAACAGGAAAAGTATGACCGCAGACATGATGAGGCGCCATTTAAAACGAGTTATCACCCTCCAGAGATACGGACAGGTAATCCGCCCTGACGACTGTCCCACCAGCAGAGGCATTTTCCTCACCTCACAAACTACCTATTCCTCGGTGGAAAATTTCTCAAGCACAAATTTATTCCCCCCCCCTTCCCCCATGGCCCCTCCTGAGCCATCAGAAACGTGGCAGTCGCTACAGTTAATTTCCCCTGGGCCTAATAGATGGCTACCCCCAGGGCTCCACAGCCGGCTGCCTTCCCCGCGTGGCATCAACGCTGTCACACAGAGCCCTGTGTAAAACATCGCCCGAAGCGACGAAAACCAACTCCTGCCTAAAAGACGCAGCGGCAATCGATGTGCCTCTTTTAACAGACAGGCGCGGGCGCCCCCGCCTCCCCCCCCCCAGCCCGCGCAGTGCTGAGCGCTAATTATGGAGCCAGGTTCAAAATTGCTCCCAAGATGCTCGGGCGTCTTGTCACATTTCCATCTAGCGCGAAGGGTACAAGTCTGTTCTGGCTCCTGGTTAACGTCACTTCAGGGGGTATGATGAGAGAACGGTTGTGAAAGCGAACCTGGCAGGAGATTTATGGCAGCGGTACAGCCAAGTCGGGGAATCTTATTTCTTCCCCCTACAGCAAGAGCTTCTTAAAAGGTAAAGGTCCCATGTGCAAGCACCATGTGCAAGCACCCATGGGGTGATGTCACATCCCGACGTTTCCAAGGCAGACTTTGTTTTACGGGTGGTTTGCCCGTGCCTTCCCCAGTCATCTTCCCTTTACCCCCAGCAAGCTGGGTACTCATTTTACCGACCTTGGAAAGGATGGAAGGCTGAGTCAATCTTGAGCCGGCTACCTGAAACCGACTTCTGTAGGATCAAACTCAGGTTGTGAGCAGAGCGTTGGACTGTAGGCCTGCAGTTTACCACTCTGCGCCACGGGGCTCCTTAAGAGCTTCTTAACTGTTTTATTTTAATATATTTGTATTTTCAACAATAACTCATTGCTTTTTACTTCTTTTTGACGACTTTTATCAATTGTTGAACTGTTTATATACTTGAAAAAATAATAAAAATATTATATATAAAAAAAGAGCTTCTTAACTGTTCATTTTTTGGGGGAAGCAGGCCGTGATCCCATCCCACCAGTTCCATGAAGGGAGGCATTCCCTTACCCACTGGAGACTTAGAAGAAAAAGAAGAGTTAGTTTTTATACCCCCATTTTCTCTACTTTTAAGGAGACTCTACCTGGCTTACAATCTCCTTCCCTTCCTCTCCCCACAACAGACACCTTGTGAGGTAGGTGGGGATGAGAGAGTTCAGAGAGAACTGTGACTGGCCCAAGGTCACCCAGCGTGCTTCATGCGGAATGGGGAATCAAACCCAGTTCTCCAGATTAGAGACTGCTGCTCATGTGGAGGAGTGGGGAATCAAACCTGAATCTCTAGATTAAAGTCTGCCACTCATGTGGAGGAGCAGGGAATCAAACCAGATTCTCCAGGTTAGAGTCCGCAGCTCTTATCTCCTAACCATGGCTTATTTACTAGCACATTCAATTCCTTCACCATGCGAATGAAAAACTCCCCACAATGGGACCATCATGAGCTAAGGTAGATGCTCCTGCAAACCTCAGGAAAAACCTACACCTGGGATTTTTTAACGAGAGGGAAGGGGTTTAAAAAGCCCCAAAGCAGAAAGTCATGTCTACTTATGTGCAGTCTTCAAGGACAGAAAAAACTGTTTTGTGCCTGGACAAGGGGAAGGCAGTAACTGAGGGGTAAGAATAAAAATAGGAACGCTGAGATGATGGGAAGGGGGAGAAATAAGAACTGCTGGGGCTATGAGTTGGCCACTGTGTGAACAGACTGCTGGACTTGATGGGCCTTGGTCTGATCCAGCAGGGCCTTTCTTATGTTATGTTCTTATGAGGGAAAGAAAAAAGACAGTGGGGTAAATGGCCAGGACACAGGGAAGAAGTACACAGCAACTGGGGTCATAATAATTTTTAAAAGGTGGAAGAAAGACCAAGAAGAACGTGAACAAGACTGGGGGATCAGAGGCCAACAGGGTGGGGCGACGATACCTCCCCCTGAGTCCTTGCAGGTCCCCTGCTTGTTTATTTTAGGAGGTTTATACAGGAGTATCCCTCATCCGGAATGCATGGGACCAGAAGAGGTCCGTATTTCAGATCTTTCCATATTCTGGAACATTTGCATATACATAATGAGATACCTTGGGGATGGGTCCCAAGTCTAAACACGAAATTTGTTTATGTTTTATATACACTTTATCCATACAGCCTGAATGTGATTTTAAACAATATTTTTAATAGTTGTGTACATCGAACCATCAGAAAGCACACGGCGTGCTGCTGAGGGCCTGTGAGTAACGCCTGGGTGTCGGTGCAAAAAGTCTGGTTTTCGAGTCGGTCTTGATATTGGATGTCCGGATAAGGGATACTCAACCTGTACGCTACCTTTTGGCCTGAAAAGGGCCCCAAGGCAGTTCCAAACTTCACATATACACTAATGGGATCTGTGCTGGCAGCAACAGACCAAGAAAGGGATCTTGGGGTGGTAGTGGATAGCTCAATGAAGATGTCAACCCAGTGTGCGGCTGCTGTAAAAAAGGCAAATTCCATGCTGGCCATAATTAGACGAGGAATAGAGAATAAAACTGCTGATATCATACTGTCCTTGTACAAATCTCTGGTGAGACCACACTTGGAATACTGTGTACATTTCTGGTCACCACACCTAAAAAAGGATATTACAGAGCTTGAGAAGGTACAGAAAAGAGCAACCAAAATGATTAGGAGACTAGAGCAACTGTCCTATAGGGAGCGGTTAAGACGCTTAGGGCTGTTTAGCTTGGAAAGAAGGCGACTAAGGGGAGACATGATAGAGGTCTATAAAATTATGCATGGTTTGGAGAGAATGGACAGGGAGTTTTTCTCCCTCTCCCATAATACTAGAAAGCGAGGTCATCTGTTGAAGCTGGAGGGTGACAGAGTCAAAACATAAAAGGAAGTATTTTTTCACACAACACATAATTAACTTGTGGAACTCCCTGCCCCAGGATGTGGTGATGGCTGCCAATTTGGAAGGCTTTAAGAAGGGAGTGGACATATTCATGGAGGAAAGAGGTATTCATGGCTACTATTAGTTAAAATGGATACTAGTCATGATGCATACCTATACTCTAGTATCAGAGGAGCATGCCTATTATATTAGGTGCTGTAGAACACAGGCAGGATGGTGCTGCTGCAGTCGTCTTGTTTGTGGCTTCCTACCCGTGGCGCAGAGTGTTAAGCTGCAGTACTGCAGTCAAAAGCTCTGCTCACGACCTGAGTTCGATCCCGACAGAAGTCGGTTTCAGGTAGCCGGCTCAAGGTTGACTCAGCCTTCCATCCTTCCAAGGTAGGTGAAATGAGTACCCAGCTTGCTGGGGGTAAAGGGAAGATGACTGGGGAAGGCACGGGCAAACCACCCCGTAAACAAAGTCTGCCTTGGAAACATTGGGATGTGACGTCACCCCATGGGTCAGGAATGACCCAGTGCTTGCAAAGGGGACCTTTACCTTGAGGCACCTGGGTGGCCACTGTGTGAACAGACTGCTGGACTTGATGGGCCTTCGTCTGATCCAGCAAGGCCTTTCTTATGTTCTTATGTTCAAACATAAAACTCTAACAAGAAAAAATAATTGCATGAAAAACATCAACCTAAAATATGCGGCACAACAGAAATCGGCAGGCCACATTCCACAAATCAACCTGTTCAACTCTAACGGCCTTCTAGGCTACACATATATCTTCAGTTTAGTCCAGAAGGCCTGCAGGGATCGTGCCATTCGCCTCTGGAGAGGAGGAGATTCCAGTGTTTTGGGGTTGCAGCTGGAAGGCTCTCCAGCAGCTCCCAACTAACTTAATTTCAGGAAAGGTCTATTCCTTCAGAACGGCTCCATGCCTTGACCTCAAAGCATGTTGCTGGGGCGGGGGCACACATAGATCTTCAGATACTCTGGATACATCAAGCTGCCTTCCACGGAATCAGACCACTGGTCCATCAAGTTCTGTGCTGTCTACTCAGACTGCGGGGTCTCAAGGACTGAAACGATGCCCTCTTCCCAAAGGTGTTATGGGTTTTTGCCCTTCTAAGTTCTGATCCACTGATGAAACTATTCCTTTGTATGTTCCGGATCCCTAGATATAGAGTGCATTATTGTGCATGGAACTTTGCAATGACTCAAACAAAAAACCCCTCTAAACAGGTCGTGCCCTGAAGAGGTTATAATGCTAATTTGATCAGTGGGTATCCACGTTAGTCCCAAGCCTGACTGCTACAGATCTTTCTCCAGCACCACTAGGTCTCTCTTACAACAACAGGGGAAAAAAGCAATTTGAAGGCCAGAATCTCACCCAATATAAATGTGCAATTCTAAAGTTGGCTCATGCATTGCAATTTTTGGCAGATAAGCGCAAGCAATGTGCTTAATACCCTATCATGCAAGTAAATGGCCTTGGCTCCCTGCCACATACACACATTTACTGCTACAGGCTGGGTGAAAAGGGTACGCTCAGGCCAGAGTACCTCTGTTAACAGGAGGTTAAGCTGTTCTGGTCTATCTCTCGTTGCCTCTGTGATGCCCTCTTGTTCTATATATCTAGCATGCACACACACTTACTCCTTTTGGGGTTATAGTGTTCCGTTTTTCTTTAAAAATGTGCTAAATATATGCAAATAGAGCTGCAAACCAGTAGGTTTTATATGCAGTAAGGGGGAAAGAATCTTGAGTTTGTCTGTGGGTCTATGAAGCAGTCAGCACTATGCAAAAACAGAACCCCCCCTCCAAGAAATCAGAAGGAGTTGGTGAGCTGCTTAAAGGATAAATAAAGGTGGATTGGATATGTATGAAGTCCACTGGAAATAGGTCTTTTTTAAATGGTGAAGGTTAGTAATAGAACATAAAAGACAACAGCTGGGATGAGGGTCACTGGTTTGCATATGTCCAAACCTAAAACAAGGACATTGTCAGGAACTATTTAACAAGGTCCTGTCTTTCACTTGAGGAAACCTGGGAGTCAAGTGCTAATTGGGAGAGACTGTGCAAAGAAGAACCGAGTAAGCTATTTGTGGTATTTCCTGGAAGACACCTCCCCCTCCAAATACTAGTTCATATTAGCCAGTGTGGTGTAGTGGTTAGGAGCGGTGGACTCTAGTCTGGTGAACCAGGTTCAATTCCCTACTCCTCCCCATGAGCGGCAGACTCTAATCTGGTGAAGCAGGTTGGTTTTCCTGCTCCTACACATGAAGCCTGCTGGGTGACCTTGTACTAGTCACCAGTCTCTCCGAACTCTCTCAGCCCCACCTACCTCACAAGGTGCCTGCTGTGGGGACAGGAAGGGAAGATTGTAAGCTGCTTTGATTGTCCTTAAAAGCTAGAGAAAGTCAGCATATAAAAACCAACTCTTCTTCACTCTAGCTACAGCTTGGCAGCTGCAATAGCAAGCCACTAATGGCCCATCTGCGTCCCAAAAGGTCTGATCTGTGACCCCCCATGCCAAATATGCAGCCTACCATTAATCTCCATGGGCAAGCATGCACTCCAGCCCTGAGGTGTACTAGAATCAAAGAATATAAAACAGGCTGTGGTGCACATTCAGCAAAAAAACAAAACACCCCCAAAAAAAGGGGGGGCGGGAAACCGGCACAGGGCAGTCCTTCTGGGATTGTACTACTTCAGACCACAAATTAGAAGACGAGTTGGTTTCTAAATGCCGACTTTCTCTACCACTTAAGGGAGACTCAAACCGACTTACAATCACCTTACCTTCCCCTCCCCACAACAGACACCCTGTGAGGTAGGTGGGGCTGAGAGAGCTCTGACAGAACTGTGACTAGCCCAAGGTCACCCAGCTGGCTTCTCGTGGAGGAGTGGGGAAACAAATCCAGTTCACCAGATTAGCCTCCGCCGCTCATGTGGAGGAGTGGGGAATGAAACCCGGTTCTCCAGATCAGAGTCCACCGCTCCAGACCACCGCTCTTAACCACTACACCATGCAGCACTTCTATAGTGCTTCAGATTGTGCTGAATGCTTCACATCAAATTTCTTCTTGCAGACCTCACAGCAATACCACAAAGTCAATATTGTTATCCCCAAATTGGCTGGGGGTGAAGCCAAGGGAGAGGCGATTGTCTAAGGCTGCCCGAGAAATTCACAGCAGAGACGAAATCTGAACGGGGGTGGGGTGGGGGGAGTCAGTCTCTCTTTGGGGGAGGGGCTGCGGTTCAGTGGAAGAGCCTGAATTTTGCACGCAGAAGGTTCCAGGTTCAGTTCCCGGCACCTCCACTTTAAAAGGACCAGGCAGTAGGTGATGTGAAAGACCTCTACCTGAGACCCCGGAGAGCCACTGCCAGTCTGAGTAGGCAGTACTATCTTTGATGGACCAATGTTCCGATTCAGTGTAAGGCAGCTTCATTTGCTCTCTTGTGACCACCTAAGCCACATACAATTCCCTGCCATCTACGAGAGGACTAGGTTAGATCCTTTTTTCACCATGTGCTCCTTTCTCTTCATGCATGGATTTCTGAATACGAGGCAGCATCTGACCCCCCCCCAAAAAAAACCAAAATAAGGGAGTTCTAGATCAAATCAAGCCTGAACTGGTGCGGCCCTTTTGTTTCTCTTTGGGACTAATATCCCGGCCATCTATCCACCCCATCTGCTGGCTGCGAGCCCAGCCCACCAGGGAGCGCACACAGATCTGCCAAAGCCAAAATTGAAGTCCTTACGCCCTGCACAACCACAGCTGCTCCACACCGCCAGAGGCCAGGATTTGGCTCATCTGGTCCGCAGCCTCTGGCCCCAGTTGTTCTCGTGCGGGTGATGGTGGGAAGTATTAGCAAGCGGGCACACTGTGGCACCCCTATAATGCCTCGAGAAGCCATCTGCCAACAAGTGCGAGGAAAGGGACTGCCTGATTTAGCCGAGGCAAAAAAAAGCGTCTGCAACCGCGCCACATTCCCGCTGACCCGCGAGAACGCCGTGCCGGGATTAGGAAACAGGTTCCAAAAAAGGAAACTGGACCAGGGGCGTCAGCAGTTGCAGCTGGTGCTCTGCTCAGATTTATAGGATGATGAATGGGAAGGGAAGAGGGCTGACAGGCGACAAGAGAGGCAACAAGGACAGGACCGCTCACAGTCCAATTCGCCTCGAAGCCCTTGCTGACAGAAGAACATAAGAAAGGCCCTGCTGGATCAGACCAAGGTCCAACAAGTCCAGCAGTCTGTTCACACAGTGGCCAACCAGGTGCCTCTAGAAAGCCCACAAACAAGAAGAGTTGGTTTTTATATGCCGACTTTCTCTACCACTTAAGGATGAATGAAACCGGCTTACAACCACCTTCCCTTCCCCTCCCCACAACAGACACCATGTGAGGTAGGTGGGGCTGAGAGAGCTCTGACAGAGCTGTGACTAGCCCAAGGTCCGGATAATACACATAAAGCTGCCTTATACCGAATCAGACCCTTGGTCCATCAAAGTCAGTACTGTCTACTCAGACTGGCAGCAGCTCTCCAGGGTCTCAGGCAGGGGTCTTTCCCATCACCTACTTGTCTACTTCCTTTAACTGGAGATGCTGGGGATTGAACCTGGGACCTTCTGCATGCCAAGCAGAGGCTCTACCACTGAGCCACAGCCCCTCCCCAGGTCACCCAGCTGGCTTCATGTGTAGGAGTGGGGAAACCAATCCGGTTCACTAGATTAGCATCTGCTGCTCATGTGGAGAAGTGGGGAATCAAACCTGGTTCTCCGGATCAGAACCCACTGCTCCAAACTACCGCTCTTAACCCCTACACCATGCTGGCTCTCTACACCTGGACATTCCGCTTTGGGCTCTCCACCCGTTAGGAGTCTACTGCTGCTCCCCTACCAATTTACTACCTTCCCTTCCTTAGAAAGGCAAGAGAATCTGGGCAAGAGCCTGTGTGTTTGACACCCCTTACGTTTGACACCCCTGATCTATGGGGTGGCCTTCAGCTGTGAGCAACAGTGATACCCAGTGGCTCAGGAGCCACATGTGACTCTCTAATGTGCAACCTGTGGTTCTTCTGGAGGGGCGGGGCTGTGGCTCAGTAACAGAGCATCTGCTTAGCATGCAGAAGGTCCCAGGTTCAATCCCCGGCATCTCCAGTTAAAGGGACCAGGCAAGTAGGTGATGTGAAAGACCTCTGCCTGAGACCCTGGAGAGCTGCTGCTGGTCTGAGTAGACAACCCTGACTTTGATGGACCAAGGGTCTGATTCAGTAGAAGGCAGCTTCATGTGTGTTCAACCACTCCCCTTGAAATTGAAGGTTGGATGTAATTAGGGTTTTAAAAAACAAACAAGATGGGCTGAAATCAACAGATCTCCGTGTTTCATCTCTCTCATACATATTTGGAGTCAGTAAACCTCTGAATCCCAGCTGCTGGGAGAGAACGTCTGGGCCTTGGGCCTCTTTGCCCTGTGTGTGGGCTTTCGAGGGCACCTGGAAGGCCACTCTCTGAAGCAGGATCCTGGGCTGGGTGGACCACTGGGCTCTTCTAATGTTCTCTCTATCCATTTTCTAGCCATGAGGCATACCTGTTCTCTCCAGGATCAGAGGAGCGTGCCTATCATATTAGATGCTGTGGAACACAGGCAGGATGCTGCTGCTGCAGTCATCTTACTTGTGGGCTTCCTAGAGGCACCTGGTTGGCCGCTGTGTGAACAGACTGCTGGACTTGATGGGCCTGGGTCTGATCCAGCAGGGCTTTCCTTATGTTCTTATGGAGGATGGGGCTATCCCTGGCTATTAGTTAAAATGGATACTAGTCATGATGCATACCTATTCAGGATCAGAGGAACATGCCTAATATATTAGGTGCTGTGAAATATAGGCAGGATAATGCTGCTGCAGTCGTCTTGTTTGGGGGCTTCCTAGAGGCACCTGGTTGGCCACTGTGTGGAGAGACTGCTGGACTTCATGGGCCTTGGTCTGATCCAGCATGGCCTTTCTTATGTTCTCACATATACCCCAGTAATGAAACCAAGCTGGAAGACTTGCACACAGGCCGAACTCCTCCTCTTCGCCGCATCTACCCAGCTCCATCTTCAGATACTTCACACTCTAATGAAATTTGCAGCTCTAGATGCAGACTCCTGTCAACTAGCGACGACGTTTAAAAAGGAAAAGAAAGAGGGAACTAAAATCGGGTCAAGAATAATTGCAGGAGAAGGGGGGAAAGATGGGACTGAGACAAATGACTGGCTGGATTTCCCAAACAAGACGTCTCGGGCTGAACTGCCCGAGCCATCGAGGGACCTGAGGCATAAAACCTACAGGCAGCCCCTTCGATTTGTCTTACAGCCGGGCTGCCTCTGCTGAAATAAAAGTAAATGACTCATTTGATATAAACAAGAAGCTACCTTGCCGGATTCTGGGGGAGAAAACTGTGCTCTGCTTTGCTTGCGTTTGCCCAGGCACTCCATCACAGACCGCAATATCCATACTGTCATCCTCGAGCATTTATCACAGCTGAAGCGTAAAATCAAAACGATCCTTCCTACACACATAAGTCTTTCTCCCCGCTCTGGGCCTCGTTTTTATTAATGACACGGAGAGATGAATGCTGGAGGCAGGATGATAGTGTGCCTGAAGCGCGCTGCTTCATGCCAACGTATGGGAAAGGCCAGCCCCAAAATCTACTCAAGTGTCTCGCTCTTCTTGCTCAAGCCAGTGGCTAGAAGGAGATCGCTACCAATGGAGGAATCTATGGCCACGGGAATCAGTGCACCTCAGAGATGCCAGCGCCCATTAAAGGGACGAGCATGGATATCTTCTGGCATTTGGTACGGGGGCAGGCCACTGGCAGCAGAAAACTATCCACCTGGCCCCAAGCATAGCCCCAAAAGCCAATCAGCCCCTTTAAGCTGCCCTCCTCTGTTCGAGCCGGGGAACGAGGCCAAAGGGTCATTATGCCCTGCCGAGGCCAAAGGGTCATTATGCCCTGCCGCTTCCAATGAGAACAGCTGCAGAAACTTCAGCAGAACTTTCCGCCTTATTGCGTCTCTCTGCTGCACTCTACAAGAGACGAGCAAAGCCCCCCGCCTCATGCCATAACCTAGGGGTGTCGAACTCATAGAATCATAGAGTTGGAAGGGACCACAAGGGTCATCTAGTCCAACCCTCTGCACAATGCAGGAAATTCACAGCTACCTCCCTCCCCACACACACACACAGTGACCCCTACTCCATGCCCAAAAGATGGCCAAGGTGCCCTCCCTCTCATCATCTGCCTAAGGTCATAGAATCAGCATTGCTGACAGATGGCCATCAAGCTTCTACTTAAAAACCTCCAGGGAAGGAGAGCCTGCGACCTCCCGAGGAAGCCTGTTCCACTGAGGAACTGCTCTGTTAGAAAGTTCTTCCTAATGTCCAAATGGAAACTCTTTTGATTTAATTTCAACCCTTTGGTTCTGGTCCAACCTTCTGGGGCAACAGAAAGCAACTCGGCACCCTCCTCTCTATGACAGCCTTTCAAGTACTTGAAGGTTATATCACTCCTCAGTCCTCTCCTCTCCAAGCTAAACATACCCAGCTCCTTCAACCTTTTGTCATAGGACTTGGTCTCCAGACCCCGCCATTGTTACGAGGGCGGATGTGACATAAATGTCACTTGGTAAGGCTGGGCCCTGCCTCACCAGCCCAGATCGAGAGTGTGTGTGTGTGTGGGGGGGGGGGGTGGCTGCCTCGGCTGGCTCACAGGCCGGATAAGAGCTCCCAAGGGGCCGGATCCGGCCCGCGGGCCTTATGTTTGACACCCGTGCCATAACCCAAGAGGAGAGCTTGCCCAAAGCCTCTAGTGATGGCACCTGAGCCATTCTCTGCCATTCGCTCACATCTCGGCTTGTGCAGAGGAACAAAGGATTCAGACGTTTAGGAACCAAACTCCAGCAGGGCCACTGGGATGATGTAGGGAGGGGACGAGGGAGCCCTGTTGCCCGGGGAGGGGCTGCGGCTCAGCAATAGAGCCTCTGCTTGGCATGCAGAAGGTCCCAGGTTCAATCCCCGGCATCTCCAGTTAAAGGGACCAGGAAAGTAGGTGATGCGAAAGACCCCTGCCTGAGACCCTGGAGAGCCGCTGCCAGTCTGAGTAGACAATACTGACTGACGGACCAAGGGTCTGATTCAGTATAAGACAGCTTCATGTGTTCATGTGAGTGGGCAGGGTGTGTGCTACCAGCCCGCCCTCGAGACAAAAATACGGGTCCTCTTTAAAGTGATTTTGCCAGAGAGCGAGTAGAACCATCCTTGCCTTTGAAAGAAAATAAAAAACGTCAATTGAGTTTTGAGGTGTGGCAACGTGACCCCTAATCCCCTGCAAAGGAAGAAGAACCGTAAGACTCCACTAGGCATCACCAGGGGAAAAAATCCAGGAATAGTTAAATTCCAACAGGACTCTATGAGAGAGGATGCTATATTGTGCATGAATGCCCTATGTGCACGGATAATGTTGAAATTACTGCAGGGGAGAAGACATTAGGAAGAATTTCCTAACAGTTAGAGCGGTTCCTCAGTGGAACAGGCTTCCTTGGGAGGTGGGGAGCTCTCCTTCCCTGGAGGTTTTTAAGCTGAGTCTAGATGGCCATCTGTCAGCAATGCTGATTCTATGACCTTAGGCAGATCATGAGAGGGAGGGCATCCTGGCCATCTTCTGGGCGTGGAGTAGGGGGTCACTGGGGTGTGTGTGTGGGGAGATAGTTGTGAATTTCCTGCATTGTGCAGGGGGTTGGACTAGATGGCCCTGGTGGCCCCTTCCAAATCTATGAAATATGAATGCAATATTCTCTGCCTTCCTAATAAAAGTGGGATGTTTTGATTTCTCTCCACAGCAAACAGCAGCTGTCCTACCAAGACGCAACAGGCATAAAGAGAATCCAACAGCCTCGGCCTCACTTAAGTCATTGAAGTGGCATCAAACTGAGCACTGCAACGAAACTCACGGTGGTAAATGTGAGTAACACCAGCACTGTTGCCCTGATATTTAACATTTCCCTGAGGCACCACAGCTACGGAGGGGCCAGGACCGGCAATAAAGGCAGGCTGCAGCTGTGGAGAAAGCCCATCTGTCTCTTTGCCAATATGGATCTACAGCACCACCAAGCGGCCACGTGGGATATCCAAGCAGCCACAACGCAGAGGCCGAAACCCACCTTAAGGACTCGTGTGAGCCTTCTGAGAGGGCGCTTTGACAAAAGCGGTAATTTTGAAAGATCTGGAAATCCTCCCACGGGAAGAGATAGTGGAGGATCAGAAACAGTTGATGGTAGAAGAAGAAGAGTTGGTTTTTATATGCCGGCTTTCTCTACCACTTGAGAATCAAACCAGCTTACAATCACCTTCACCTTCCCACAACAGACACCTTGTGAGGTAGGTGGGGCTGAGAGAGCTCTAAGAGAGCTGTGTCTAGCCCAAGGTCACCCAGCTGGCTTCATGTGTAGGAGTGGGGAAACCAATCCAGTTCACCAGATTAGCATCCGCCACTCATGTGGAGGAGTGGGGAATCAAACCTGGTTCTCCAGATTAGAGTCCAATGCTCCAAACCACCACTCTTAACCACTACACCATGCTGGCTCTCCCATAAGTTTGTTCAGCACAAGAAGAACTAAACATATACCAGAGAACACTACATCTGGGGGAACAGTGCAAGTAGGTGGTGGAAAGCACAGTCAAACCTCAGTTGACTTATGGCGACCCCTCATGTTTTCAAGGGAATAGGTGGTTTGCCACTGCCTGCCTCTGAGTAACAACCCTGAACTTCCCTGGTGGTCTCCCATCCCAGTATTAACCTGGGCCAACCCCGCTTAGCTTCCGAGATCTGAGTAGCCTTGCCCATTCAGGTCATGGCAGGGCAAGTACAGGGAACAGAAAGACAGGCTCAGGAGGAGGAGCTCTCTTAACAGCCAGTGGGTCCATCTAAACCAGCATTCTGTTCCCAGCATGGTCAGTCGAATGCCCCAGGGAAGCCCATAAGCAAGGCCCTCTACCAATAAGCTCTCCTCTGCCGGCTGCCCCCCTCCTGCACCTGACATTCAAAAGCATTCTGACTCAGACCCAAGAGGTCCCATGCTGTGTCTATGACTAAAAGCCAGTGGCTGACCTATTTTCCAGAAGTTTGGCAAAAAAAAAAAAAAAAACCCCCTTTAAAAACTAAGTCTAGTGGAAGTTCTACCGCACAAGTACTCCTTGCGCACTGTAGTATTCCCTTTGGTAGAACACATTAAAACATGAAGCTGCCTTCTATTGAATCAGACCCTTGGTCCATCAAAGTCAGTATTGTCTACTCAGACCGGCAGCAGCTCTCCAGGGTCTCAGGCAGAGGTCTTTCACCTACTTGCCTAGTCCCTTTAACTGGAGATCCCGGGGATTGAACCTGGGACCTTCTGCCTGCCAAGCAGATGCTCTACTACTGAGCCACTGCCTGCCAAGAAGATGCTCTACCACTGAGCCATGCCCCCTCCCCTATCTTATGGGACAGCCAGCATGGTGTGGTGGTTTATCTTGAATCTACAGCCAACCAGTTACATAGGGTGCCCCTGAGTTCTGCTATTATGGGAGAGAAACCTCTCTGTCCACTTAAGAACGTAAGAAGAGCTCTGCTGGATCGGAGCACTGCCCCATCTAGTCCAGCATCCTGTGGCACACAGCAGAGGGCCAACAGGACAAAGCAGCCAAGGCCTTCCCCCCAATGCTGCCTCCCAACACAGGGTCTCAGAGGTTTACTGCCTCTGAATATGGAGGTTCCTTTTACTCACCATGGCTAGCAGCAATTGATGGGCGATAAACATAAGGCTGAGACCAATGGGGCAAAATAGGTAAAAACATTTCTTGATTTCTCACAATAGAATTTCCCTACGCGTTTCGCCCGAGAGCTTCTTCAGGGGGATCTGTAGTTATTACAGTAGTCCTTCAAATGAGCATTGAGAATTTATGCTCATTTGAAGGACTACTTTAACCTATTTTGCACCACTGCCCTTGGCCTTATTTTTATCTCCTGTTACTGGTGCAGCCCTTTTATTTCTCTTTGTTACCAGCAATTGATGGACCTAAACTCCACGAGTCACTGGAAAAGAGTCACTGGAAAAGACAATCATGCTAGGAAAAGTTGAAGGCAGCAGGAAAAGAGGAAGACCCAACAAGAGATGGATTTACTCTATAAAAGAAGCCACGTCCCTCAGTTTGCAAGACCTGAGCAAGGCTGTTAAAGGTAGGATGTTTTGGAGGACACTGATTCATAGGGTCGCCATGAGTAAGAAGCAATTTGATGATACTTAACCACACACACAAACTCCATGAATCTATTTAGACCCCCTTTAAAGCCACTTTCTCCCCACCATGCATGATGTTGCCAACCTCAGTCATGTTAACCTTCAGTCACCTTTTTCTCTGAACTAAAAAGACCACAGCGCTTTAGCCTTGCCTATCCTATCTGTTCTTTGTACAATAAGACAATCTGACCACCACGAAAACCACACAAGAAGCCTGAATCAGCTGTGGAGTCTCCATAGGCATAGCTTGCAGTTTCTAGCATTTAGCCCCCTCCCCCACATCTATGGGGTTTCCCGTCCACCTAGATGGCCATCATTGATGTTATGCTCTCCTGCACAAAACCTACTGGCAGAGGCCCTGAATGGGACAAGCCAAAGCATCCGCACTCATACTTAACAAGCTGACCCCCCTGCATTACACTTAGGCTAGAATTCCAGTGCAATCCTAAACAATCACACCCTTCTAAGCCCACAATGGTCTTAGAAGGCTGTAATTGCATTTAGGATTGCCCTGCTTCATTCTCTGCCACGGTTTTAATTTATTCATCAAAACATTTATGAGATGTTCCTTGTGATTCAAGGTGGCTTACGAGGCAACCGCTAGACTAGTATTGATCAGCCCACCATACCTCATAACTAGGATTGCCAACCTCCAGGTAGTTGACAACCAAACCATAACACTGTGGCTAAAGAAATCCACTTAAAGAACCATGTTATAGACCAAATCTATAGCGTTTTGAAACAAAATTGTATTTATATTCCAATTATATAGCAATTTCTAAATAACCAATATCTGTATGAGAACAAATAAGAGAATCCCCAAACTGAGGGTTCTACATATACAAACATTCCAGTCCCTGTGGTTCAAGGTAGCTTACAGGGCATCCGCTAGACTAGTACTGATCAGCCCACCATATCTCATAACTAGGGTTGCCAACTTCCAGGTAGTAGCTGGAGATTTCCTGGGATTACAACTGATCTCCAGCCAATAGAGAACAATTCAACTGGAAAAAATGGCAGCTTTGGAAGGTGGATTCTATGGCATTATACATTGAAGACCCTCCCCAAACCCCACCCGATTCATGCTCCGCCCCAAAAATCTCCAGGTATTTCCTAACCCATAGCCTACTCATAACCTTTTGACATCCTGCTTACCTTTCTGGTTAAATAGAGACTTCCCAAGAACAATCTGCAGAACCATCTACAACCCCTTTATTTATCCTTAGCCTCCTTAAAGGTGTACTTGCTTCTGAACATTCTGCATTTCACCATGCCTAATAGCTGTCAGAAACAAGTCATGGAGGATAGGGCTACTTCCCTTTTAAAGATGTGCAAAAGCAAGTTAAAGACACACACACCTCAGATCAGCTTTGGACTGAAACACATGAGAACCAATACTAGTTCAGTCCTGAACCTAGACAGAAAACCATTGCCTAGCTGTTAAATTTTAGGTGCCCTAGAACCTAGGATTTTCCCATCCCTATCAAAATTCAGGCACTCTGTACCTGAGGTATACGAGTAGTCTACTGGTGCTTTCAGTGGTAAATACATGAAGCTCTAAGGGGAGATATACACAAGAACATAAGAAAAGCCATGCTGAATCAGACCAAGGCCCATCAAGTCCAGCTGTCTGTTCACACAGTGGCCAAGCAGGTGCTCATGTGGAGGAGTGGGGAAAAAAACCCGCTTCTCCAGATCAGACTCCACTGCTCCAAACCCCCGCCTTTAACCACTATACCAGGGGTGTCAAACATAAGGCCCAGGGGGCGGATCCGGCCCCTTAAGAGCTTTTATCTGGCCCGCGAGCCAGCTAGGGCAGCCACCCTCCCCACTCTCGATATGGGCTGGCGAGGCATGGCCAGGTCCGACTAACTGACATTTATGTCATATCCGGCCCTTGTAACAATTGAGTTAGACACCCCTGCACTACACCATGCTGGCTCTCTATTTTCAAATGAATGAAAATTTTCAAAAAATATATAAGTGGGAAAAAAGTACAATTAATTTTTTTGCAAAAAAATTATATTTTTAATAATTACAGTAAGTCGGCTGCAACTTGAAGGCACTTTACACACACACATATTGTACATATTACTGACAGTATAAAGTAGATACTAATTGTAAATACAGATTGTTACAACAGAATTTTTAATTTTTTAAATAAACCTATTATATTTTCAAACTACTAAAAGTTCATTAACATTTTTAACATATTGTCTAATGATTGGGGGGGGGGGTGTTGCCATCGGGCAAGCTGACACCCTGGCCAGTCCGCCACTGGGTAGTCACAGCTCTCTTAGCTTCACCTCCCTCACAGGATGGCTGTTGCGGAGAGGAGAAGGGAAGGTGATTGAAAGCCGGTCTGATTCTTCCTTAAGTGGTAGAGGAAAATCGGCATATAAAAACCAACTCTTCTTCTAATAGTACGCCCCATGGTGTAATGCCTGAAATCATTATATGCTATGGGAAATGTATTGGAAATGTATTCTTTGATTTGAAATATATTCTTTGTACTCAATAAAGTATATCTGCACTCATGAACATGCCACACTCAGCATATCAGAGGTGGCTTGTATAGTTACACCAAGCACTTGCATATGTTACAGGCCTCAAGTATAAGAGGCCCACTGTTGCTCCTTAGTTAGAAGCTAATTAAAGAATCCATAAATGGCCTTAGTATGCTTACATAAGCTGGTTTTCCAGAGATAAGAACCAGCTAGGAACCCTCTTAGTTAGCCTTGGCAGCTGCCAGGGTCCAAGATAAGAAGAACTGCAGTAATAGAGAAGCACTTGGGAATATGGGTCTTCACTGCTCATTAGTGAGAATGAGATCACCATTTCTATGTAACGCCTCTGAATCTCTAATAGGGTATTCAAATCCTTAAATATCTATTATTGGTTCTATGTGTTGACGCCATGTATTCCGTCTTTTGTACCTCCCACTACCAAAGATTATATCCGTGCTTGCACTCCTTTGATGTGTGTGTGAATTGTCCTGCGCATTTGGGGCAATTTTCACCCGGGTGTGTATATTGGGCCTAATAAACAAACTGCTTTGAACTCTCAACCTCCTACTGTGTTTATTATCATTGGGAATAGATACAATAATACAGGCTTATCAACGGTACCCCACAGGCACCACGCTGGGGATCACCAGCCTAGCACGTTGAGTGAGAAGAGATGCTGGTCAGTCACAGATTCCAGGCTTCTCTTTAAAAAGAATAAAAGCAGCACAATTTTTTCCCCCCTTTTCAAAAATTACTAGTGTCTCCACAGGAGCAGACGCCCTACCCTTAGCTGCCACTTACCTGGCCTTCCTCCGCCCAGGTGAGCCCCACCAGCGCCGCCCCTTCTCACCTTAAAGTAAACGGGGACCTCCTCCTCGTCGTCGTCATCAGCGTGCGCCGGCGCCGCCCGCGTCCGGCTGGCCCCCGGGGGCACCTGGAGGGCGGCAGAGCCGGCGGCAGAGCCGGAGGAGGCCGCGCGGGCCGCCAGCCTCGGTAACCCCAGCAACCTCTGCACGCCCGCTATACCCCTCCAGGCCGCCATGGTCAACAAACCCCCCTCCCACCGGAAGCGGAAATCAACCCCTTCACCGGAAAGGGCGGGGGGAAAAAAGACTCCGCTACTCGTAACGGCGCCAGGAAAGGCTCTGACCTTAAAGGGAAGGGGAAAAAAAAAGGAAAATTAATGCCCTCCGACTTAAAAAAAAACAATTTAAAGGGTAAAATTCCATTCTCCTTCCTCCGCTAGAAAGAATGGAGAGACGGCGCGTTACGATGCAACACGGGTTAACAGGCCATTAATTGCTGTTTAAGCCGGTAACGCGCCAGAAAAGTGAATTATAATTCTGGTTCGCTGTTATTTAAAACTGGTCTCCCTTTGTAAAGTTCCCCCCTCCGTCTGTTACTAGCAATAGAGAAGAGCCAGAGTCCAGTAGCACCTTAAAGACTTAACAACATTTTCTGGCAGGGTACGAGCTTTCTTGAGCCACAGATCAGATACAGCTAGAATGTGATCCCATCTATCCTTAAATCGAGCCGAATGAATTAGACACACAATGGCAATGTAAATGGTGTGTGTGTTAAGTGCCGTCAAGTCACTTCCGACTCATGGCGACCCTATGAATGAAAGTCCTCCAAAAAATGTCCTATCTTTGACAGCCTTGTTCAGATCTTGCAAACTGAAGGCTGTGGCTTCCTTTATTGAGTCAATCCATCTCTTGTTGGGTCTTCCACTTCTCCTGCTGCCCTCAACTTTTCCTAGATGTTAAAAGCAAATAAATGTTAAAAGCAAGTAAATGACATTAGCAAACATGAATGGATTAGGTGTAATATGCAGAGAGGTGGTAGGTGTGGTGAAATCAGCTTTGGTAATGAGACAGGAATCTCAGATCGCTATTAAATCCTGGAGAATGCATAGTCTTGAGCTTCATTATTAGTTGTAATTCAGCAGATTGTAATTCTTTCTAATCTCCCTTTGAAATTTCCCTTTGTAAGAGAACTGCAACTCTTAAATCAGCAACTGAATTTTCTGGGTTAAAATGTCCCCCCACTGGTTTCTGAATGTGGTGGTTTTTAATGTCAGATTTACCAGTATGTCCATTCAATCTTTGTCGCAGGGACTGGCCTGTTTGTCCAATGCAGAGGCTACCCGTTGTGATCTACTCCTTCTGTTGTTTGCAGACTTTAATATAAATTCATAGGCCTTTGCAAGCATCTGATGAGAGGAGCTCTGGTTCATGTAAAGTTATGCTGGGTGCATTCCAGCATAAATTTACATGAGCCATTGGATTCTTGGATTTACATGAGCCATTGGATTCTTGGACTAGTAAACAATGCCTTCCACAATTAAGCAGATAATCCTTGGCAGGCAGGGGGAGAACTGAGTTCCTTCATCGAAGCGAGTCAAAGTACGTTCTCCTGAGCTTCAGCATATTATTAATTCAAGATTTGGGATGCAGGTCAGAGACACACAAATTATTGGAAAGATTCTTTATTTACATTATATATAGTCCACCTTTCTCCCTGGGACTCAAGATGGATTGCAGAGTGAGTCAATACAATCAACAGGACGGGATATTCAATAGACAATGCAATAGGAATTAGGGTTAACCCTATCATAAGAACGGCCATGCTGGATCAGACGAAGGTCCATCAAGTCCAGCAGTGTATTCACACAGTGGCCAACCAGGTGCCTCTAGGAAGCCCACAAGCAAGATGACTGCAGCAGCATTACCCTGCCTTTGTTCTACGGCCCCTAACATAATAGGCATGGTTCTTGTAGGTTATCCGGGCTGTGTGACCGTGGTCTTGGTATTTTCTTTCCTGACGTTTCGCCAGCAGCTGTGGCAGGCATCTTCAGAGGAGTAACACTGAAGGACAGTGTCTCTCAATGTCAAGCGTGTAGGAAGAGTAATATATAGTCAGAAAGGGGTTGGGTTTGAGCTGAATCATTGTCCTGCAAAAAGTATCAATGTGCTAATCATTGTCCTGTAAGTATCAAGATAATGTGCTAATGAGGGTATGGTATGTTAATATGGAACCATTGTATCCTGAAGTGATCCGTTAATGTGTGAAATCCAAAGCTAATCTGCATGGCTATTGTGGACTGTAATCTTTGTTAGTCTGGAGGTTTTCAGGACAATAATGAATAAGGCTTGGCTTCCTGTCCTGAAAACCTCCAGACTAACAAAGGCTACAGTCCACAATAGCCATGCAGATTAGCTTTGGATTTCACACATTAACGGATCAGTTCAGGATACAATGGTTCCATATTAACATACCACACCCTCATTAGCACATTATCTTGATACTTACAGGACAATGATTAGCACATTACCTTTGATACTTTTTGCAGGACAATGATTCAGCTCAAACCCAACCCTTTCTGACTATATATTACTCTTCCTACACGCTTGACACTGAGAGACACTGTCCTTCAGTGTTACTCCTCTGAAGATGCCAGCCACAGCTGCTGGCGAAACGCCAGGAAAGAAAATACCAAGACCACAGTCACACAGCCCGGACAACCTACAAGAACCAATGAACTCTTTCCGTGAAAGCCTTCGACAATATAATAGGCATGCTCCTCTGATCCTGGGGAGAATAGGTATGCATCATGATGATATCCATTTGGACGAGTAGCCATGGATGGCCCCATCCTCCATGAACATGCCCACTCCCCTCTTCAAGCCTTCCATGTTGGCAGCCGTCACCCCATCCTGCGGCAGGGAGTTCCACCACTGAACGATGCGTTGTGTGATCCTTTTATGTGTTTGGAATCTCTCACCCTCCAGCTTCAGCTGGAGCCATGCCGGCACTCTCCCCGTTGCTTCCACGCCCCGTTTGTGTGTTTGTTTGTGTGTTTTTTGTTTGTTTTCATTCAGCCGGCTCGCTTTAAACCGCCGGCGCGCGCACGAGCCTCTCGCCACGGCGAGCCGGCCGACGCGGATTGGTCCGAGGGCGCGCGCGGACGGGCTTCCCTCCAATGGCGTCGCAGAGCGGGGCGGGCGCTGCGGGGCGGCCCGAGCCAATGGCGTCTCGCGGCGGGCGGGCCGGCGCAGGCGCAGAGGAAGCCGGGCGGCCCGGTTGTCGCCGACGGCCTTCAAGACGGAGGGGACGACGGGAGGGCGCTGCGCAGCCGCCGCCGCCATCTTGCCAGGCGGGTCCCGCTGAAGGCGGCCCCGGGGGAGCGTCGGGCGAGTCGCCTCGTCGTCCCGCCGCCCGCTCGGCCAGGTGAGCGAAGGCGGCGGGGGATTGGCGGCGGCCTGGGGAGACGAGGGCCGAGGGGGACGGCCTAGGGAAGGTGTGAAGGCCGGGCCGGGGGCTCCTTCTTGGGCCGGGCCTGGGCAGGGTGGGCCGCGCTGGGCTCCCCGGCACGGCTGCGAAAGCCTCAGGAGAGTCCCTTGTGGTTCCATGCCACTGTTGCTGCAAGGCTGGTCTATGACTCTATGCAATGAAATGGAAAACATCTGAAATACCAGATAAGACCGCTTGGATAGGTAAAACGACGGAACTGGCTGAAGCGGCAAAACTTACCGCAGTAATAAATCAAAAACAAAACCCCGAAGTTGTGGGGGAGTGGGAGGCGTGGGCGGCATGCTGCGTAAATGAATTCCATTTAGGGAACGTTAAGGGGTATGTTTTGATCTCGTTCAAACTTTTTGGAGCCGTTAAGATTCCAAAGTTAAAAGATTAGGTTTTAAGAAAATGTTAGCAGTGGTTTATTATAATGAATTAGACATTAAATACAAAGAGAGTAGTAAGGATGTCAAATGGTCAGAGGAGGGGAGAGGGGAAGTCAACTATATATATTTGTCAAAAAGGGCAAGAGTCCAGTAGCACCTTAAAGACTAACAAAAATATTTTCTGGTAGGGTATGAGCTTTCGTGAGCCACAGCTCACTTCTTCAGATACAGCTAGAATGTGAATTACAGTTGATATTCAAACTAAAGTCAATGCATTTACCTGGGCTGAATAAAGACCTTGCATTCATGGCCCATTACCAATGCTGATTTCTCCACACCCATCTCTCCCCTGGACATCACAGACTCTTCTGCATATCACACCTAATCCCATCAAGCCTGCTATTCACATTTACATACTGTTCCTCTACTTAAAGACCGATGGATTCACATTCTAGCTGTATCTGAAGAAGTGAGCTGTGGCTCACGAAAGCTCATACCCTACCAGAAAATATTTTTGTTAGTCTTTAAGGTGCTACTGGACTCTTGCCCTTTTTGACTACTGCAAACAGACTAACACGGCTACCCACTGTGAATTATATATATTTGTTTAGTGAAAAGTGAGAAAATGTTTATACACTGTGTGAATGGAATGATACAATAGAATGTGAACTAGTTTGAAAAATAATAATAAATTAAAAAAAAAGCAGAGTCCCTTGTGGCGCTCTGAAGGCGGGGAGAAGAGTTGCTAGAGAGCCACTTTTTCAGGAAGACGAAGGGTTGGGAAATCCCTGGAGATTGGTCGGTGGAGCCCGAGTAGGGCACAGCTGAAGTGTGGAACTCCCTGCTGCAGGGTGTTTTTATAGTCCGTCCCCCACCCCCGACGACACTTGCACAGCGAAATGTGTTAAGGGGCTTTACATGACAATCCCCCGTTCAGTTAAATTGTGGAACTCCCTGCTCCAGGATGCGGTGATGGCTGCCAACTTGGAAGGTAGTAGAAAAGGGCAAGAGTCCAGTAACACCTTAAAGACTAACACAAAAATTTTCTGGTAGGGTGTGAGCTTTCGTGAGCCACAGCTCACTTCTTCAGATACCCTACTCATCTGAAGCTCATACCCTACCAGAAAATATTTTTGTTAGTCTTTAAGGTGCTACTGGACTCTTGCCCTTTTCTACTACTGCAGACAGACTAACACGGCTACCCACTGTGAATTAACTTGGAAGGTGTCAGATTCAGGCATCTGTCCCTAGCATCCCATAAGCAAACTCATCCAGGCAGGTAGCTCTGAAGCAGTAATACTTTATTAGGAGCAAAAAGACAGATTAAAGTGCTGACTGCCTACAGGCAGGTGAGGCCAGTAATGGGGAACACAGGCAGGTTACATGCTTAAAACACTACGGACTGAAAAGGTAAACATTGCTAAGCAACCCCGAGATAAGCGGTTCCCAGGAAGATAAGCGGTTCCCAGGAAGAAAGCCTAAACATTACCACAGAGGGGAGTGGACATACATGTTCATGGAGGAGAGGGCTATCTGTGGCTACTAGTCATGACGCATACCTATTCTCCAGTATCAGAGGAGAGTGCCTATTATTATGTGCTGTGGAACACAAGCAGGAATAATGCTGCTGAAGTTGTCTTGCTTGTGGCCTTCCTAGAGGCACCTGGTTGGCCACTGGATGAACAGACTGCTGGACTTGATGGGCCTTGGTCTGACCCAGCATGGCTTTTCTTATGTTCTTATGATAGGGCTATCCATGGCTACTAGTCCAAATGGATGCTAGCCATGATGCATACCTATTCTCTCCAGGATCAGAGGAGCATGCCTATTATATTAGGTGCTTTAGGAGAATGCTTCTGCAGTCGTCTTGCTTGTGTGGTATCTACAGGTACCTGGTTGGCCACTGTGTGAACAGAGCTGATGGGCCTTGGTCCGATCCAGCATGGCCTTTCTTATGTTCTTAGAGTTGGGGGGTGGGGAGGGACAGTGACCTCAATGGGTGCATAGTGTCTGCTGTCCAAAGGTGTCATTTCTCCGTAGTTGGAGATCTCTGTAGTTGGAGATGAAGTTGTAATTCTGGGAGGACTCCAGGGCTCGTCTGGTGGTCGACAACCCTACTGTAGAGGGGTGGGGTGGTCCAAACAACATTAGGGCCTAAGGCTATGTAGTAGGGCTGTGACCTGTCTGTGCTGGAAAGAACAATTACAAGACAGACAGAGGTGGGGGTTTTTTTTGCATCTGAAAGGCTTTATTGAGGGACCAAAAACAAACAAAACGAACTGATGCACAATGTTGTCCTCAGCTGGCAGATAATATGTATGTGCACAGTGCGAAAAACAACCTGTTGATAGTTGCATCAAAAAGTCAGGCAATGCAGCAGGGCCAGCCAGCAAGTCTATAATGTTTGTATACAAAATTCAAACTGATAGGGGGTAAAACAAAACAGAGTTCTTTGCAGTTTAAAAATTAGTTGAGGTGGCATACATCTTTGTCACATGGAGCTACCTTATGCACATGGAGCTACCTTATGCTTGATCTGTCCAGGTCTGTTTTGTCGGCTCTGACTGACAGCTCTTCTCCAAGGTATCAAGTAAAATCTGCCACATCAGCTACTACCTCATCCCTTTTAAGTGGAGATGGCTGGGATTGAATCTGTGATCTTCTGCATCTAAAGCAGGTGTGCTATTGCTGAGCCACCCCCTGAATGAAATGCTCTTTTAAAATGGCAGATAATTTACACATGCACTATTACAGAAGAAAATAAGCAGGAGGGCTAATAAAAAGCCATGAGATGTTATGCTGGACCTTCTACAGAATAGCGAAACAGAATAATTACTAACAATTGGTCAGAATAACAAAGAGTTTCATTTCTGTCTAGACTGTTTAGGTGCGTTGAAGTACTGTCTTTCCCTGTATCAACCTGCCGTCTAACAGAGTTTAATATCTTAGGCCCAATTAGTTTATGACATGATGGGGTGGTAACCAGGGGCCATGTATTTTCAGTTGTGGGAATGCCAATGCTTTGAGCGTTAGTCCATTTTTTGGTGCCACGATAGGGCCTTTACGGTGCCAGAAAAAACCACCCTGACTCTCTTGTTGTGTATAGTTATTTTCAGTATAGATATGTATCTATGTACACAGAAAAACAGTAGCGTCAGAAGGTTAGGAAGTGCAGGAAGGCCAATAAGTCTCAAATGTTTTTGTGTACAAAACTCAGAACTGGTCGGAGATAAAACAGCACAGAGTCCTTTGTAGCTTAAAATCAGATTTGTGGACTGGAATGCTCTCTATCAGACGTACACATGAAGCTGCCTTATACTTGGTCTGTCCAAGTCTGGTTTTTTGGGCTCTGGCCAGCAGCTGTTCTCTAGCTAACATAAATTTTTAAAACTGCAATTCAATATTAAAAAACCCCCTATAACTGGCAACCAAGATCAAGTTAATTCATGCCGCCGTATTCCCTATTACTATGTATGGGTATGAAAGCTGGACAATGAAAAAAGCTGATAGGAAGAAAGTAGATTCCTTTGAAATGTGGTGTTGGAGGAGAGTGTTACGGATACCCTGGACCGCCAAAAAACCCAAATCAGTGGGTTATAGATCAAATCGAGCCTGAACTGACCCTAGAAGCTAAAATGACTACACTGAGTCTATCGTACTTTGGTCACATTATGAGAAGACAAGAGTCACTGGAAAAGATAATCATGCTAGGGAAAGTTGAAGGCAGCAGGAAAATTAATTAAGTAAGTACATTTAAAACCGTCACTATGTGTGAAACTCAAAAATGTCCCCATTTTACCACTCGTACATGTAATGGGCCATTCACCATCCAATGGCAGTAAGCATAGGGCTCTCTTGAATAGCCTTAATAGGCTGGGCATGGAGTAGGGGTCACTGGGTGTGTGTGTGGGGGAAGGTACTTGTGAATTTCCTGCATTGTGCAGGGAGTTGGACTAGATAACCCTGGTGGTCCCTTCCAACTCTATGATTCTATGACTAGGATTTAACAGGTTTTCTGAAGGCCAAGGAGGTTAGGATTTGTATTGTTTTTATAAGCTGTTCCCTAGTTGGGGGGGCGGGGCGGAAGCTGTAGAAAAAGCCCAATCTCTAACAATGCAATCCTGAACAGACCTACTATAGTCTAAGCCCATTGGAGTCTATGGGCTTAGACTGGAGGAGCTCTTCGTAGGATAGCAGTGCCAGTCCCTCACTGCGGCTAACCATCCTACTAAAAAGGAAGAGATCATCAGGAAAAGCTGTTGGGCTTGACCAGCGTGGTGTAGTTGATTAAGAGCGGTGGTTTGGAGTGGTGGGCTCTGATCTGGAGAAATCGGTTTGGTTTCCCCACTCCTCCACATGAAGCCAGCTGGGTGACCTTGGGCTTGTCACAGCTCTCTCAGCCCCACCTACCTCACAGGGGGTCTGCTGTGGAAAAGGGAAGGTGATTGTCAGCTGGTTCGATTCTTCCTTAAGTGCTAGAGAAGGTCGGCATATAAAAAACCAACTCTTCTTCTAATGTGTGCATGAGGTTTGCCTCATGAAAAATGACTACTCAAGCAGCTTAGCTGTTTGCTTGATAGGGTGTATGAGTGTCCCTGCCCTACTGGAATCCATTTGCAAACCTTTGCTAGCTTTCCTTGGTTTGGTGCTGGTCTCTTCTTCACCTCGTCCATGTCATGGTTGTGCCTGGTTTTCTCTTCCAAGAAGAGATCGCTTTGCATTAGTTGAAAATTCCCAGAACACCTGTTGGGGACAAAAAAAAATCTGTTCATAATCCAGTGCATGGTAACATGTTATACAATATGTTGCATTCAGCCTTCAGATCGTAGCAAAATGCTTGAAATAACTTGACGGTTTAGCTGAGAAAACCCATTATTCAAAAAAAGCAAAGAATGGATTATTTGCACACTAAGCGGGGTTTCTGAAAGGTTGAAGTTCAGTTTACTTCGTAAAGCTTTTTGCCAGCCGGCTTTTAAAATTATATTCCTTTGTCTTCATTGGAACATGCCTTTGGAGTTGGGGCAATGGCCACAATTATGCTTTGTCCAGTCATAATTACTGCCAAACCACAGTTAACATGACCATGATTTGCAAACTCACTTCAAGTCATGCTTTCTAATTTAGTTTGACAGTTGATCTCAGACTGTGCCTTATCAGTTTAGATGTACCTAGGAATTCACAATAAATAATTATAACAATTATAATTATCAAATAATTAACAATAAGTATGAACCTTTTTTTGATAACTTTAAGAAAGGGTAAATGGCCTATATCCGTATGTATTGATGGACAGAAAGGTTAAATAGCCTATCTCCGTATTTATTTATGGGCAGAATTTAATCTGCCAGATCATCAAATGCTCCTTTACCTGTATGTCTTGATCGCAGCATATCAGCTCCCAGCAAGGCTCATCAATTTACACGGGACAAATGGGTCAGGCTGTGCATAAGAAATGAAGAGGCACAAATTGGATGCTAAAACGCCCAGACAAATTGGAGGAATTCTTCCATTTTCTCAGGACGCCACTTTTTAAACTCAAAGCCTTTGCAGTGAAGCAAAAAAACATTTCGGGGGGTGGGGGGAAGGTTGCTGAACTGAAAATTGTGATGTAGCTTCTCGTTTGAATAAAAACTGGGTTAAGTCACTTCAAGCAGTAATTGGTGTTAGGCAGTTGGCATACATGCCCGCAGAGTTTAGAGGAAGAAGAGTTGGTTTTTATATGCTGACTTTCTCTAGCACTTAAGGAAGAATCAAACCGGCTTACCATCACCTTCCCTGCCCCTCCCCACAACAGATACCCTGTGAGGTAGGTGGGGCTGAGAGAGCTCTGAGAGAACTGGGTCTTTACACACTTATATGCTAAATGGTTGAATCTTATTCCGTTCACTTGATCCTCTGGTGAACTTCCATGTGTGGTCCTCCTGTTTTCAGGATTGGCTGTTTTGCCTTTGTAAACTTTTCTCGGGAAACACATTCCCTCTCCCTTCCCTGAATCCTTGGTGTGTATATAATTTCTAACATTCTCATTGGTCAACTCAATGCACCTGGTGAAGTAAGCTCTTATATATGAAGCAATAAATGGGTTAGTCCTTGGGGTACGGCAGAACAAGCTTGCTTAGCCAGTAATGGGGGATTAGTTTTCAATCTCCCCAGGACGGTTTAAATAAGTCTCAATTCTTGTTGTTAAGCTTTTTGTGCATGTGAGTGTGTGTGTGTGTGTGGGGGGGGGTCCGTACACATGAAGCTGCCTTATACTGAGTCAGACCCTTAGTCCATCAAAGTCAGTACTGTCTACTCAGACTGGCAGGATCTCAGGCAGAGGTCTATTCACATCACCTACTTGCCTAGTCCCTTTAACTGGAGATGCCGAGGATTGAACCTAGGACCTTCTGCATGCCAAGCAGATGCTCTACCAGTGAGCCATGGCAGTTATTTGCTGGCCTTTGTTTAGAGAGCCTTTGAAAAGAAGTGGATAACATGGGTTTGGTAACTCGACAGTAAATCGTGTGCCCTATCTGGACTAATAGTGTGAGATTATTTATTTAAAACATGTCTATGCTGCCTTTCCACCCAACCCAGGGTCCCCACATATTTCACTGCTTCTGAATGCCTTTTGCTATTTTAAGGAACATTCTGGTTTTTAAAGTCTGAATTATAATCAATTTTAACTTTTTGATTATAATACTGCTACTGTGCCATTAAAATGTTTCACCCTCTACCTATCTGTGCGTCGTATTGGTCATGAAGTCTAGTTTTTTCCACAGACAGTACTGAAGTTCTTTGTCCTTTACAAGTACTAATAATAGACAAAGAATCCCAGTATTACCAGTACTGTCAAGGTTCTAAGTGTGGGATTTGGTCAGGAGATGGGCTGGGGTGTGGCGCGGGGGTTTAAGCAGCTCTAGAAATCTCCATTTCCCAGTGACAGTTGTTTCAAACTCTGAAGGGAATCAGGAGGTGCCTCTCAAAAGAGCAGCCAGTTCTGGTTTTGAATGACCATTGATCATGACTAGCAGGGATCCGTACCAATGTAAAGAGTGGCTGATTGGGCCAGCACATTGAATCAATCGCTTACAAAATTGCTTACAGAAGTGCTCCAGCCCCCGGAGAAAAAGGCCTTGATACCAATATATAGTGTAACCTAGATAAAGACTGGAGGGAAGGCAGCATGGTACAGCCCGATCTCATCAGATCTCGGAAGCTTAGCAGGGTCAGCCCTGGTTAGTATTTGGATGGGAGACCACCAAGGAATACCAGGGGTGCAATGCAGAGGAAGGCACTGGCAAACCACCTCTGTTAGTCTCTTGCCATGAAAACCCCATAAGGGGTCGCCATAAGTTGGCTGCGACTTGGCGGCACTTTACACACACACATAAAGACTGTGAGGACTTTAAATATTGGAAGTGCTGTGGACTGTTAACAGACTGGAAAAATGAGAACAAAGAATGGTGTGGTGGTGATTTTTTTTTTAACCAGAACAGTTTATTTTGCCCTATTAAGCAAATAAGGTGAGATTTAACAAAATTATTATTAAACAAATACAAACAAACAAAAATCTCCTGTATCAAACTCAGAAAGGAAATGCAATAAAGTTATTTATTTTCATACATCTACAAACCAAGGATCCCATACTATTATATACAAAAAAACCGACCGGTCTCTACAAAATAGGGTTTCCAGTTAGCACATCATACCAGCATAACTTCTTTTATCACAAAATGTTACAGCTGCTGACTTCACATTAAGTCTCTCAACGTAACTGGCACCAGACATTTGATTTCAGGCTGCAAAAAGGAAATCTTGGCAGCTGGCTGCGGCAAAGATTTATGGTGACGGCTGCCCAGATACTTCAGAAGCTCTTGGGTTGTTTGACATTAGCGAGCATATATATCACAGCAGTGCGGCCAGTTTTGGGAGTCAGCCTCTAGCCCCGACATACCTACAACTTCATCTGAAAGCTTATTGCTAGTATGTCACACCAGTAACCATGATATGTTCTTTGCATTTCTTTTATTTTTAGATCGTTTCCTCATTCCCCCTTCTCCTTTTCCCCCCTGTCTATTGTTAGCTCGCTGCAGTTTCTATCTGCTTCATACGTCCGACGAAGTAGGCTCTTGCCTGTGACTCGGGATCTCAACCGTTTCCACTAAAACAGATGAGATTTTTTGCCTGTTTCTCTGCCCAGCATGGTGTGTTGGTTTGGAGCAGTGGACTCTGATCTGGAGAACCGGGACTGATTCCCCACTCCTCCACATGAGTGGCGGAGGCTAATCTGGTGAACTGGATTGGTTTCCCCATTCCTACGCATGAAGCCAGCTGGGTGACCTTGGGCTAGTCACGCTCTCTCAGCCCTACCCACCTCACAGGGTGTCTGTTGTGGGGAGGGGAAGGGGAGGTGACTGTAAGCTGGTTTGAGTCTCCTTTAAGTGGTAGAGAAAGTCTGCGTACAAAAACCAGCTGTTCTTCTTCCTTGTAACGTTTACTCAGACATACCTGTGTTATTCGCCAATCCTAATTTCACATCATTGACAGGTGTGTAATAGAAGTAAGTCTAGGGAAAGAATATGTAGAGTGGCAGCCCTCAGTCAAGCGTCATGCCTTGTTCTGTTCTTAAATCTTGAGGGGGGGAGTTGAGTTAGATGTTTAGTTGAGACCCAGTCGCCACCATCCAGTTTCAGAGCTATGGGACAAGGGAGGCCATTCCTTGAGGGATTTGTGTTTCTGATCACTTTTCATCCACACGAGGTTCTGGGTGCACGTTTGCCGTATTTGTACTGGGCATGTGCGTTGGAAGCTCAAATGTGTATTTGGATTATAAATCTTCCTAAATCTCTCTCAGACCTCTGAAACCCAGGAGGGAATTATCTCTCTGTTGCAACAATTGCTCGCCCCAGGTTACGCAACAGGTTTTTGACCAAGCTGCAGATGTACTGGTAAATTCTTGCTTCCTGGGAACTCTGATGATTAAATGAATAGAACCCAGTCCTCTCCTAGAGCTGGGAACTGGGATCTTGGCTTCCAGTATCCGCCTTCCAGTAAGTGGAACAAATCTGAAATGGTGGTGGCGATTATATTGATACTGCTCTCCTGTAAGGTTCGTATTGGAATTTCCTTGTCTCATTTTATTCAGTCAGGCCCCTATGAGGAGCGGTTAAAAGACAGTCTGTTTAGCTTGGAAAGAAGGCGGTTAAGGGGAGACATGATAGAGGTCTGTAAAATTATGCATGGTGTGGAGAGATTGGACAGAGAGAAGCTTTTCTCCCCCTCTCGTAATACTAGAACGCGGGGTCATCTGCGGAAGCTGGAGGGTGAGAGATTCAAAACAGATAAAAGGAAGTATTTCTTCACACGACACATAGTTAAATTGTGGAACTCCCAGATGTGGTGATGGCTGCCAACTGGGAAGGCTTTACGAGGGAAGTGGACATGTTCATGGAGGAGAGGGGTATTCATGGCTTCTAGTCAAAATGGATACTAGTCATGATGCATACCTGTTCGCTCTAGTATCAGAGGAGCATGCCTATTATATTAGGTGCTTTGGAGCACAGGCAGGATAATGCTGCTGTAGTCGTCTTGTTTGTGGCTTCCTAGAGGCCCCTGGTTGGCCGCTGTATGAACAGACTGCTGGACTTGATGGACCTTGGTCTGATCCAGCATTGGCATTTCTTATGTTCTTATGACAGATGATGTTTGTCAAATGAAAGATAGGGCTATGCGTGGCTACTAGTCAACATGGATACTAGTCATGATGCATACCTATTCTCTCCAGGATCAGAGGAGCATGCCACAGGTGCTGTGGAACACAGGCAGGATGGTGCTGCTGCAGTCGTCTTGCTTGTGGGCTTCCTAGAGGCCCCTGGTTGGTCACCGTGTAAACAGACTGATCCAGCATGGCCTTTCTTATGGTCTAACAATCCTGTGATGTAAGCTACATCACTATACAGACAGGGAGTTGACCCGGAGTGACTCGTCTAAGGCTACCCAGAAAACTAAGAGCTGAGCTGGGGTGTTGACTGGCTCCGAGTGATCAATTTGGTTCGATATTGTTATTAACCGAGGCATTAGGAAAGCGTGAGCACTCAAGTATGGATAGCTCAGTGCTGAGTGCTGGCATTATGCCGCAATGGCAGATCCGAGAAATATCCAGATAAGATGGTGCGTGCATGCAAGTGAAGCTGCAGGAGTGTTTAATTAGACACAGTGATGTCTGAGCATCTTTCAAACTGTTCTCTTGAATTCTGTAATCGTTATTGAGTGTAGCTGATCTCGAGCAGAAGCGGGAATCCTCGCTTGAGGAACGTTGCTGAGTTCTGGTCTACTTTCTCCTGCAGAGACCTTTCTGATTTCGTTTTGGACGGACTGCCAAAATGGCAGCCAAACCTTGAACAGCCCGGGACTGGGAGACTCCCAAGGACTGGCACGTCACTGGTCACAATGGAGTATGAGAGAAGGTGAAGTATTTCTTCTGTTACTGCAGGGTCCTGGGGCGGAACCAGTTCTGTTTTTTTCATGTTCTCTTCCAGGGACAGCAGAATCATAGAATTGGAAGGGGCCATACAGGCCATCCAGTCGAACTCCCTGCTTAACGCAGGATCAGCCTAGAGCATCCCTGATAAGTGTCCTTCCCAAACCATACCCTCCTCAGGCTCCATCCCCAAAAATCTCCAGGTATTTCCCAACCCAAAACTGGCAACCCTACTGACTAGGCCCCATTACATGGTTAGCACATGGGAAAATCCAAGGGTCGTTCCTAGAGCCAGTGTGGTGTAGTAGTTAAGAGCAGTGGTTTGGAGCAGTGGACTCTAATCTGGAGAACCGGGTTTGATTCCCCCACTCCACATGAGTGGCGCATTCTAATCTGATGAACAGTGTTAGTTTCCCCATTTCTCCACATGAAGCGAGTTGGGTGACCGTGTGCTAGTTACAGATATTTTAGAGCTCTCTCAGCCTCACTTCCCTCACAGGGTGTCTGTTGTGGGGAGAGGAAGCGTCCGGCTCGCACAAGCAAGCTCATTGTTCTGACTTGCAGTGCTGCACTGTTGTGCTAGGAGGCCCTGACGAAAGGGCTCGGTAGGGAGTGCTTCTGCCTCATTGTTAGTAGTTAACATGACAAACCAAAAACAGCACGCAGGCTCAATATAAAAATGTAATTGGATAAAGTAACTCAAATAACAGAACACACGTTACTCAGATTGCATTATAGCAGATCCATAAACAATCCTAAAGATGTCCAAAACATCCATGAACACTCCTTAGTAATAGTAAAGAGGCTTGTAAATGTCACTCAGACGACGAGCCTTTGCGAAACAGTCTCCTCAGACTGAACAGACAAGTCCGTTCCAGCGTAAATGGACGAAACTCTCAAGCCATGGCAGAAAAAATCACTGATGAGACATGTTCTCTAGATGAAATTACACGTTTCACCAAAGCTTCATCAGCCTAGAAAAACATACAGAAAGTATACAAAAATCTGCCGCAATACAGTATACACACAACTCGAATACATATTATACAGATGCAACTACTCTTACAATATAGCACGTCTTACAACGTAGCAAATATAACCTACCAATATAGCGCATTTCATAAAGACCACAGCAGGTTCACAAACAAACATTGCATCATGGACAGTGTGTGAAAAGTCAACACCCAAAGAGCTAAATAGAACACAGGTGAACTGATGATTAGCACTGCATTCGATCAATGCTTATTCACGCATTTAAGAAGATATTACCCTATTGAACAATACCGTTAAATTGTGAAGAATATGAAATGGTCTTAAAGAAAAGCTCTTAAAGAAAACAGGCAAGGTCAAACTCCATGTTTAAATCCCTCGGAGCTAAGGTGTGAAATAAAAAGATAAACCTCATTTCTTGTTGAAGCAAGCCACGTTGTGCATCCCTTGAATTAAATGGATGGGAACGATATTGCCAGAGTACAAAAAACCTGAGGTCATTTTCATTATGTCCCTTTTCTAAGTAGTGACCAACTAAGGGGGCTTCTCTAACTTTAAGTCGTATGCGTGACCTGTGCTCCCCTGTGTGTGTGCGAATGGCTGTTATAGTGCTACCTGTGTACATTTTTTGACAAGGGCACAATATAGCATATACAACATACATTGTTAGTACTGGCAACAGTACCTCAGGATGGTTCTGAGCAGATTCCCTTCCTACCATACTCTCTAGAGGTGGTCGCGGAGATCGGACTGGCCGCTATGGTGCTGTTGACCGGTCACAGGACGAAGGCTCCGAAGGCCGTAGCCAGAGAGACCACGACTACCGAGATATGGATTATCGATCCTACTTGCGAGACTTCAACAACCAGGAACCCAACAATGACTATGATGACTCCTCAGAGGAGCACAGCGTAGAGGTACAGTTTGAGGTTGACCCTCTGGACAATATTCACTTGAGGCTTTCTCCTCCTGGGGGAGGTGGGATGCCGTGGCCTGTGCAGGTCCTGCAAGTATTGTCTCCTTTTCAGATTGTGTGTGTGTGTGTAAAGTGCTGTCAAGTCGCAGCTGATTTATGACGACCCCTTTTGGGGTTTTCATGGCAAGAGATTAACAGAGGTGGTTTGCCAGTGCCTTCCTCTGCTCAGCAACTCTGGTATTCCTTGGTGGTCTCCCATCCAAATACTAACCAGGGCTGACCCTGCTTAGCTTCTGAGATCTGACGAGATCAGGCTAGCCTGGGCCATCCAGGTCATCCCTTTTCAGATTAGCAGGGATTAAATGACTAGAGGAGTCTGTGGACAGTTGGCATAAATTGGAGTGGAATCTGGCAGTCGGCTCTTTGCACTCCCAGCATGGTGTAGTGGTTAAGAGGTGTGGACTGTAATCTGGAGATCCGGGTTTGAGTCCCCACTCCTCCACATGAGCGGCGGATTCTAATCTGGTGAACCGGATTGGTTTCCCCACTCCGCCACACGAAGCCAGCTGGGTGACCCTTGGGCCAGTCACAGTTCTCTTCGAACTCTCTCCCCCCCCCCCACCTACCTCACAAGGTGCCTGTTGTGGGGAGAGGAAAGGAAGGAGATTGTAAACCGGTTTGATTCTCCTTAAAAGGTAGAGAAAATCAGCATATAAAAAGCAACTCTTCTTCTTCCACCTGTGATTTTCAATCTCTGCCATTGGGGGTGGTTATATAAGACCTTAGCCTTATACATTGGTGTCTTCAACTTTAAGAAATCATTTGTCGATCAAGTACTCTTCAGAATGGTCCCTCTATCCCAGGGGTGTCAAACATCAGGCCCGCGGGCCGGATCCAGGCCCTTGAGAGCTCTTATCTGGCCCGCAAGCTGGCCGAGGTAGCCACCCCACCCCCCTTGGTCCCAGTCTGGGCTGGTGAGGCATGGCCCGGCCCGACCAAGTGACATTTATGTCATATCCGGCCCTCGTAACAAATGAGTTCAACACCCCTGATCTAGCCAGTTAAGGAGCCGCGTCTGAGTTTGTAGTTGATTGGGGAGGCCGTGTGGGTTGTGTGAAGAAAACACGGAGGGGAAGTATGTAAGGGTGACGGAAGAGGACCTGGGCTTGGAAAGTGCCTTTGAGTTGCTGGTAAGGTTTTGCATTTTCCAGAGGAGTGCTGGGTTCCAGTGCCTCCACTGAAGGAGCCGGCAAGCTTAGCAGCGGCGCTAAGGTTGCCAGTACCCGTGCCAGGACATTAGCCAGGTCTTGCCCCCTGCGCAGTGCGCTTCCTTCCCTGTCCAGGTCTCCCAGCACCTCTGCGGTGCTGATCCTGTCCTCTTCCCCGTCTGTCCTCGTCCAGGATCCCTATGAGGCCTCTGGATCAGAGCTGCCGCCGCGCAGAAAGCGGGACAGCCCCAACGAGCAGATGGGGTTCCCGGGGGACGGCGACTACCGTGATCAGGACTACCGAACCGAGCAGGAGGAGGAGGAGCAGAAGGCCAGCAGCATCATCATGCTGAGGATGCTGCCCCAGTCGGCCACTGAGAACGATGTACGAGGTTTGGGCGCGGCGGCGGTGCTCTCGGGCACATGCCGTGGCTCAGCATCACCGCCCCCCTTCCTCTGGCACCCCTTCCCCTTTTAGCTTACCCCCCCAGGGCCGATGTTGTTGACGCCTCCTTATTTCTCTGCAGATCCGGGCCCAGCTGCAAGCGCATGGATACCAACCCCGGGAGGTGCGGCTGATGCGGAATAAAGCCTCAGGTGAGCTCCGGTTCGCAGTTCCTGCCTTCTCTCAGTGTGGCTGTAGTTGTTCCGCTCACCGTGTGGCACGCTCCCGACTAGAGGGCAATCTGCCAGGTGTGCGTTCGTGTGGAGTGGTTTGCCCTGTGGCATTAAAGATTTAGTTGTGTTCTCTGCTTTGGATGTTCCCCTACAACTCTTAGAAATCAATCAAGGTCGCTGGTAATCTTCCAGGGAGATGGAATACCCAGTGGTATTGAAGCTTTGTGTTGCCAGCATCCCGTAGGCCTGGGGATTCAGTCTGCCCTTCCATATATGGTTGGCCTTAAAGGCAGCAGAATGCCAAGACCTGGTCCTGGCTCTTGTTCCTTCTCTGCACGCTGTGTAAATGTACAAGCCTCCTATTCCTGAGATCTGTCAAGCCAAGAAATCTTTCCATATGAAGACTGGTTCTTTTTAGGTTTCTGCTCTTCTGGCTTGCCCTCTTTCTTGTGTTAAGGTACAAAATATATATATAGCAGTGATGAAGAAACAGCACAAACCTGTGGGTGTACACCTGTGTCTTTCATTTAGCATCAAATCTAATGTTTATCATAGAATCATAGAGTTGGAAGGGACTACCAGGGTCATCCAGTCCTACCAGGGTCATCTAGATAACATGTAATTATCCCTAGCCATGTCTCAACAGATATGTTCATTTCATGGATTGTTCCTGGATCTCTGCAGTCTTTAAATTAGGCCCCCTTTCTCCCAAGGTGCCATCTGCTCCATCACCTATAGGCAGGCCTTGCAGAGCTTTTGACTCTCCAAGCCTGTACGCAGCCTTCTAGCCACGTACCGCAGCCTGCTTGCGGATTCAGTAAACCTCGTGTCCTGTATTCCCCTCCCATCTGCTTTCAGAACAAAGGGTTGTCAAGCATTTGTTGAGCCCCAGTTCTTGGCTGGTGGGCTGCGTGGGGCTGGGTGAGCCACAAGTAGAGCAGGCCTATACGAAGGAGAAGCTCAGTGGGGTTGGTCACTAAGGTGCGCAGGCAGAGCAAGAGATAACCACCTGTGTGCTCCAAGGAGAAGCGATCAGGTAGTGTCCAGTCTGTAGCTTGGGTGTATTTTTAAGGTAACCCAAGCCAGGTAAGTCTGCTCCTTCTTCCCAAGGTTATTTCTTGCATATTAGCATGCACGTTGCCTACAAGTCAGGGTTGCGTACCAAGGTGTGTATGTAAATCTATTCCTCTCTATCTGCTCTTATTGTCGTACCTGGCCTGAAAGAAGCCGGCTGGTACTGCAAGATGGAGGGTACAGAAAGGCACCCTGCTTCTAGCACCGGTCAAAGGCCGAGAGAAGCAAAAAAATCGGATCAATTCCTATACACGGACAGTGCATCACAAGGGCAGAGACTGCAGCCCCTAAAGATGAGAGAGCCCAGGAGATCTATAATCCTGGAAGTCCTGCCTGTATAATTACAGACTGCTCCTGTCGGTCTTTGGTTTCCATTTAAAACATTTCATCCACCATATTAGAACAACATTCTGGTTCATTGACTCGCAACATGATGTTTGTTTGTTTGTTTATTCACATTTATAGCCCGCCCTCATTCCCAGTCCAACCAGGCTCAGGGTGGGTTACAACCTTTAAAATCAACAAATCCATAACAGATTAAGACCAATAAATTAAAACACACCGAGCATAACAAATTAAAACAAAATGGAATTGAAATAGTAGCAGCTGCGGTAGACCGGACAGCAGAATCTCCCCCATCAGATGAGAAGTGGAGGGAAAAGGGATGGGGAGGCCAGTACGATGGATAACTTAGAGTAGCTAACGGCTGCCCTCGTAGGCTTGGCGGAATAGCTCGGTTTTGCAGGCCTCGTGGAACTCTTCCAAGTCCCACAGGGCCCTGATGTTACTCGGGAGACTATTCCACCAGTTACAAGACAATTCCACCAGTTTAATTCCAGCATTGCTAGGGAGGAAAGTGGGAAAGAGTTTGATCATCGCCGTATCACTGGGGCGCATTTTTAGTGTCCCCTTTCAGGGTTCCTTTTGACCTCGTTCCCCCTCAAAGCATAGTGTGCTGCTACTTCTGTGCATTTCGGTATACGACAGGCGGTTATCCCCTTATCTCCTTCTTTGCGACAGCTCTGAGAATTATCATTTCTATTGCACAGATGTGGTAGCGAAGCTTCAGGGAGAGCGGCCCGAGTTACATAGCAAGCTCAAGGCTGGCCTTGGACCCAGAATTTCCAGATCTGGGTCCTGTGTCCACAGTTTTCTGTTGCTCATAGGCTCCGTGGCCACCAGGCCCCTATTTTAGTTTTCCTACGTGACGGGTGCCTTGGTTTGATTTCCTTTGGCAGCTCCTCCAAAGCTAGGCAGGTGCTGCCGCTTGCCAGGCGGTGGGGTGACCACACCAGTGGCACACGGGAACAGCTACTGCTTACACTAAAATTAAACATACTAGGTCCATACCAAAGAAGAGGAAGTGATAAGAGTAGTTCCAGTTGGAGCTGTCAAGCCCTCATGCCTCCTGGATATGCCATGAGTCAACACGATAAAAGGCCCAGGACTCAGAGACCGGACTCCACTGTTAAAGTGCATTTTGGCTACGTTGTTAGCTACTTCATGGATCTCTTGGTAGGAAAAAGAGAGCCAGCATGGTGTAGTGGTTAAGAGCGGTGGTTTGCAGCGGCGGACTCTGATCTGGAGAACTGGGTTTGATTCCCCACTCCTCCACATGAGTGGCGGAGGCTAATCTGGTGAACTGGATTTGTTTCCCCACTCCTACACACGAAGCCACCTGGGTGACCTTGGACGAGTCGCAGCTCTCTCATCCTCACCTACCTCACAGGGTGTCTGTTGTGGGGAGGGGAAGGTGATTGTAAGCCGGTTTGATTCTGCCTTAAGTGGTAGAGAAAGTCGGCATATAAAAATCAACTATTCTTCTTAATGTTCCCAGCTCTGGGAAAGGAAATAGCTTCTAGAGGTTCAGACAGCAATGAGCAGCATCAGCGTAGCAAAACCGTTCCTTGTTTAAAATGATTGGAAGGGCTGGTACCGCCTTTTTTTTGTGACCAGCCTCTTGAGTTTGCACCACCCCACTTGCAACTAGGGTGTCCTTTCTGTGCCTTTCCACCCTCCCCTGTTTCTCCCCACCCCCGCCCCACCCTGCACCTTGCCCCTCGCCCCATTTGGTACAGCGACAGGGGTGCGTGATGTTGGCTGGATCTGTTGACTAACACACTGCGTCTGTATCTGAATGCTGTCCTCCAGGTCAGAGCCGGGGCTTCGCCTTCGTCGAGTTTAATCACTTGCAGGACGCTACACGATGGATGGAAGCCAATCAGGTTGCTTTGCTGCACTTGAAAACCCACAAGTACTGCTACTGTTAATGACCAATCCAAACGCCTGGTTCATATGAACAAAGCCCCCCAGCCCCCCCCAGTCGCCTTCCCAAAAGAGAATCACTGAGAAGGGATGGGGAACGGTGCTAGGCCTCGAACAGTGTCATCCTCAAGCAGACCTGGCCTCAGTGGACTTTGAAGGGCAGAATTCCGCTTAGGTTCACACTGTAAGTCAGGCAGCCCCGTACAGTTTCCAGTCTCTGGAATTGAAATCAGCCGGTGGGCCCTGGAAGTTCGACTTCTGGTGGTGTTTTCCAGCTCTGAAGAAAGAGGTTTCAGTTAGGGACGATAGGAGTCAATGCAGCTCAGAAGTCCTAACTAAGGGAGTGGGTTAGCAGCTGAGATTAGATTTTCCTTTTGGGTCTGGTGAGTTGAGCAGGGTAACGAAAGGCCAGGACTTGGGTAAATGGGGAGGCAGAGGGCCGGAGGGGGAGGAGTTCCCGGTAGCATGAAGGAGAGGTTTTGAACTCAGCGCTCCTGTGTGCTTTCTTTCACTATGGAAGTTCGCATAACCCACCGTGTAATAAAGACTCCAGCGGGCCAAGGGTTTAGTCAAACGGCCTCGTCAGTGTGACAGCCGACCAGTCTGCCGGCTGGTTGTTTCCCCCCCTCGCAGTCTCAAAGAGATGATGATGTTGTGGAGATGAGCTCCCGCGCAGCACAGCCAGGGTTTAGGAATACTCCTGGGAGGCCTCGTCCTTCCCTCGCAGCAGCTCTGTGATGACAGCCTATGCGATACCCCCCCCCCTACTCTCTCCAGCACCATTGGCTCTCAGGGCGGGCTTTCACATCCGAAACTCGTACCCGTTCTGAACCAAGGTTTCAAACGACAGTCTGATTTCCGAACAGCCAGAAAGTTGGTGGAAAAAGCACCCCCTTAGCCCTTACTGTGTGGGGTTGCCGGTCTCTTTGTGCACTCACGGCGGCCGCTTCTGCCGTTTTCTCCTCCTCCTCCTCCTCCTGTTCTCTCATGTTGGCAGTGTAGCCGGGCCATGCGTGCGCATCCCCAGTGGGAGCCGACGCATGTTGCCCCGGCGTGGCTGAGATTACACACTTTGCTCTTGATGGGGGTGATCGGTTGCAGAAGTTGGGCTGATGGGCAGGTTGAGGGCAAGGGATTTCCTTCAGATACCTAAGCTTGTATGAAAGAGGCAGTGTGTTAATTCCGGAGATGGTGGAAGGCCAGTTAGTCAAGACTCTTGCTTCTTTCAGAAGTCCTAGCCCAGGGGTGTCAAACATAAGGCTCGAGGCCCGAATCCGGCCCCTTGAGAGCTCTTATCCGGCTCGCAAGCCAGCCACCTCCTCCACACTCGATCTAGGCTGGCGAGGCATGGCCCGACCCGAACAAGTGACGTTTATGTCATATCCAGCTCTCGTAACAAATCTTGTGTGATTTTGTGAGTTCGACACCCCTGTCCTAGCCTATGAAGCCTTGCCTTCATAGCCAAAAAGTGGCTTTTGTAAACTAAAAGCCAAAAGTGGCTTTTGCAAACTGGTCTGGCTTAGTTCTGTATAGTTCTTGGGGAGCGTAAGACACGGTAATCTTGTCAATACCCTCTCCAGGGTCTGCAGTCGGCTCTAGCAGTACTTTTTTTGTTTTGTTTTTGGAGGCCATTAGAAATCACGCTGTTAATTGGTAAGCAGCTGAGTCGGGGTTGTGTGAGTGGGCCAAGATGAGGTAAGAAACCAAAAGGACTGCGAGGCCAGGGGCGCTCATGGAGCTTAAAAACATTATTCTAGATGCCCAGATACTCACAACCCTCAAGCGGACTCTCTGAGAGAATACAGAGAATTCCTCCAAGCATGCCCTTACATGAAAGCTGAAATAAGTGTAGCGGAGGTCTTTGCTGAAGGAGGGAGTGATGGTCCACCTAGGGGAAAGGTGGAGGGGTAAGGAAAGCACGTTGCTAGCTTGCAGGCCAGGAGATCAAGACAGGGGCACTCCAGCAGCATAGAGGTATTCGTACAATGGTGTCTCGGAGCACGGCTGCATTTCTCTCTGTCTGTTTCTCCTTCTCTCCCGTCTTTCTCTCTGCCTCTCTCTCTCTCTCTCTCTCTCCGACGCACTCCCTCCTTCCCTCACAGCAGCCGGATGTCCCAGTGCCTTGGGTAGAGACAAGTGCCTCTGCCAGCCAGGTTAGGTGCACGCTAGCCAAGTAGCCAAAGCTCCAGACTTCTCTCAGCCTTGTGCTCCCTTCCCTCCCTCACCCCCCTCATCCATTCAGCTGAAGGGTTTGAACCTCTCCTCCTTTCTGCTGCGGCAGTGAATGGCACCTTTCTCTCCGCCTCCACTTCGGCGCCTCATCGCGACGTTTCTCTCCCCCCTGCAGCACTCCCTCTCCATCCTCGGCCAGAAGGTCTCCATGCACTACAGCGACCCGAAGCCCAAGATCAACGAGGACTGGCTCTGCAGTAAGGTACGGGGGGCATGGAGGCTGATCTGCGGACGGAGGCCAGCGCATGGGGCCAGGGACGGCGTGCGACATGGCCGCGCTGCTTGGGTGGGGGGGCGTGCCAGGGCTGAAGGGCTGAGAGACACACGGCACTTTCACATGCCAAATAATGCACTTTCAGTCCACTTTCAGTACGCTTTAACGATCATTTGCAAGTGGATTTTGGCAGTTCACACAGTAAAATCCAGCTTCAAAGTGCATTGAAAGTGGATTGAAAGTGCATTACTTGACATGTGTGAAAGTGCCCACAATGGGGCGGAGAGCCAGTGTGGTATAATGGTTAAGAGTGGTGGTTTGGACTCTGATCTGGAGAACCGGGTTTGATTCCCCCCTCCTCCACATGAGCGGTGGAGGCTAATCCGGTGAACTGGATTTGTTTCCCCACTCCTACACATGAAGCCACCTGGGTGACGTTGGGCGAGTCACAGTTCTCTCTGAACTCTCTCAGCCTCACCTACTTCACAAGTTGTCTGTTGTGAGGAGGAGGAAAGGTGACTGTAAGCTGGTTTGATTCTTCTTTAAGTGGTAGAGAAAGTCGGCATATAAAAATCAACTCTTCTTCTTGGAGAGGCGTGTACTATGCGTGGAGGTCAAATAAAGATGCAACACTGTATATATTCTCTCTACCTTTACCCCTTACAAGCTCTTTGATCCATTGATCTTGAGCAGCATAGTTTTAAATTTATTGTTTGGGAGATGTAAAGTTTGAGATAATTTTTGCCACTGCCAGTGTAGTCTTATCATCCCTATCACTTAATAAAAAGGGCATTATATGAGACACAGAGGCACTGGATTTATCTATTAAAAGAGGAGAGAGATATTGTAATCTAAGATCCTCATAGAAACAACATTCCAAGAATACATGAGCTAGTGAATCCACGGAACCAGAAAAGCACGGACATGTCCTTTCCGAATATGGTAGGTTTAAAAATCTACCTTGCAGAATCATAGAAGGGTTAGCATTTAATCTAGCTAAAAGGAAGGCTCTAGAGAGACGCGGAATTGTCAAAAAATAAGTGTAGGCAGTAGGGCTTTGCATATCCATAAACCCGAACCGAAAATAAGCCGAAAAAAGCCATTTCGGTAAATGTCAGGTTCGGGTTTACCGAATTCCAAAACCTGTGGGGAAAGCCAAAGCCGAATTGGCCATTCCCCAAAAACCTGGATAATTATCCGGCTTTTTCAGGTTATCCCCAGGCTTTGTGAAGCTCCTGGGGGGGCATTTTTTGAGGTAGAGCCCCCAAACTTGCAGGGTAGCTTGCAGGGATTCTCCTTGCAAGAACCCCCAAGCTTGGTGAAGATTGGGTCAGGGGGTCTGGGGTCTGGAAGAGGTCACCCTCTCCCGCCTCCACACACAGGAAGGTAAGAGTCAGATTCTCTGGTTGCTAATCGGCTAATGCTTGTCTATGGAGGAGAGAGGGACGACCTCTCCAGAGCCCATAACACCGGACCCTGACCCAACCTTCACCAAACTTTGGGGTTCATGCAAGGAGAGTCCCTGAAAGCTACCCTGAAAATTTGGGACCTCTACCCCCAAAAATGCCCCCACAGGAGCTTCGCAAAAAAAAATCCCTTTGTTTGCTATTGTGGGAATTTTCAATTAGCCAACTTCCTCAGGATTGCATCTATGTAGCGAACGTCGGCTAATGGAAAATTCCCACAATAGCAAACTAAGGGGATTGTTTGCGAAGCTCCTGTGGGAGCATTTTTGGGGGTAGAGGTCCCAAATTTTCAGGGTAGCTTTCAGGGACTCTCCTTGCACGAACCCCAAAGTTTGGTGAAGATTGGGTCAGAGGGTCCGGTGTTAATGGGCTCTGGAGAGATCGGACTTCCTTCCTCCATAGACAAGCATTAGCCGATTAGCAACCAGAGAATCTGACTCTTACCTTCCTGCTTCTGTGTGGAGGTGGGAGGGGCGACCTCTTCCAGACCATATAATTTTGGACCCCCTGATCCAATCTTCACCAAACTTGGTGGTTCTTGCAAAGAGAGTCCCTGCAAGCTACCCTGCAAGTTTGGGGGCTCTACCTCAAAAAATGCCCCCGGGCTGATTTTTTTTTGGTAAACCCGAAAATAAAGCGAATTCCCATATTTACCGGTATGGGAATTCGGCTTATTTCGGGTTTCCCCCCCCCCCCCAAAAAAATCAGGCCCAATAAACTCAAACCCACATTTTACCGATTTTGTTTTTTGCACACCCCTACTAGGCGGGCAAGCCACGTGGAGGTGGTATTCCAAAAAACTGAGATGAGCAAACTTGACGAGCACGAAAAGATGTGCTAATATAATCAATCTTTTTGATACGCTTTTTTATTATAGCGAAAGCTTCTGTTTTATATTCTCTCTACAGTGTGGAGTGCAGAATTTCAAGCGCAGAGAGAAATGCTTCAAGTGTGGCATTCCCCGTTCCGGTGAGCTGACATTGTTTGGACCTCTTTAGACCTGTTGTCGTCTGCAACGGGAGCTTACCTGCTAACACAGTTATCCCCACCCCCCCTTTGTGTCTCCTTCACTTTCAACAGAAGCTGAGCAGAAGCTACCACCCGGTAGCCGCTTGGACCAGTTGGTGGCTCTGTCAGGTCGGGAGCTCAGCCAAGGCCTTCTGCCCCTCCCACAACCCTACCAAGTATCCGCAGCCCTATCTGCTCAGCCTGTGGCCCAGATGTCTGAACCCTGTGCAGAGAACGCAAATGACAGTGAGTATGTAGGGTTTAGGAATGATGTGAGAGTTTCCAGTTGCAGTCAGATGTAAGCCCATTGAATGTCGTGGCTTCTTACGAGGAGCGCTGTGAATTGTAGCATCAGGAGGGCTCCGAGAACTTGCTTCCTCACAGAGCACAGTTTCTCATTGCGGCCTCTGTGTGGTCCCCTCCTAATGGCTTCTGGGCCTGAAATGTTCTAGAACTTTAGCTTGCGAATTGGTGTGGATGTCCCCTCTTCCCCCTGAGAGGAGAGTTTTGAAGACGAGGCAAGCATCTTCTCAGTAAGAAGTCTTAATTGCGGTCCCATGGGCAAACGGCTCCATGGGGAAGGTAATGTCAATAGAAACACAGACTGTACTTTAATTGGGGAAACAAACGGCCACAGCTTTATTGATTACAACAGATGGAGCATTGGCAAGGCATAGGGACAGATCCAGAACATCGTTGACCACCCTGTCAGCCGATATATCAATAGTTCGACAGAACGTCCCAACCCGCATGTTGGGGTAGCAGCCGGAGTGGCATATAGGGGGCACCACCAGGACACAGACCTCTGAGTGGAGTCTACACCACCTGGGAGTGGAGTAAGGAACAGTCCCTGAGCTGGGCAAGGATGATGTACTCCATCCCGAGGCCCCTTATGGGGGTCCCCAAAACGGGGAAGTCCGGCACGCAGCCACATCTTCCCCAAACTGGATCAGTCCCAATGCCAGAAACTGCCTAAGCTGTGACGAAAAGACAGACAATAACAATCCTGGACGGAGGGGGTGGGACACGTCGCCGCCAGGCCACAAACTTTTAATCCCATTGAGAGAGAGTTCTGAGGCTCCTACGATCCCGCTTACCGCATCCTTCCTTACACTGACAGCGATCATCCTGCGGAATCTGAACCCTCACAGCACGATGGACTCCATCTTGAATGCCCTGGCGCCTTATGCAGTTCTCTCCTCCTCGAATGTCCGGGTCATCAAGGACAAGCAGACACAGCTGAACCGTGGTTTTGCTTTCATTCAGCTCTCCACCATTGTGGTGAGTACAACCACCGCCCTGGAGAATGGTCGCTGTGTGAGACAGGATGGTGGTTCTTGTGTTGTTTTAGAATAAGGAACTTGGTGGTGACCTTATAGTCTAGCAGTGTTTCAGGAGAGGGTGTAAGAACCAGTTCAGCCTTTGCAGCGCAAAGCCCCCGTGTCAGGGGTGTCAAACTCATTTGTTACGAGAGCCAGATATGACATAAATGTCACTTGGTTGGGCCAGGCCATGCCTCGCCAGCCAGACTTGGAGTGGTGTGGGATGGCTTCCTTGGCTGGCTCGCAGGCTAGATAAGAGCTCTCAAGGGGCCGGATCCAGCCCGCGGGCCGTATGTTTGACACCTCTGCACTATGTGATTTTTCTCAATATTCCTCTGCCTGACTTGGGACTGAAGGCCTGGAGGAAAAGAAGGGGAAAGGAGCCAGAATGGACTACTTCTCAACCACAGTTCCCATTCTGAAATAATCTGGTTATTAAAAAAAAGAAAGTAATGCGTAATATACCTGCACATTGTAGCAAATAGATGCCTCTAGATCAGGGGTGTCAAACTCAATTGTTACGAGGGCTGAATGTGACATAAATGTCCCTTGGTTGGGCTGGCCATGGCTTGCTAGTCCAGTTTGAGAGTGAGGGAGAGTGGCCACCTCGGCAGGCTTGCGGGCCGGATAAGAGCTCTCAAGGGGCCTGATCCAGCCCCTGGGCCTTATGTTTGACACCCCTGGTCTAGATTATTCGAGGGCTTCTGTACAACTGGGCCAGAAACTTGAGAGAATCTGTGGGCTTCCCTCATTCCCCACCACTGGACTTAGGGGCCCTGCAGCAGGGGGAATGCTGCCGTGGGTGAGAGGCTGGCAACCTAGGAGGCAAAGGGTCTCTCTGCCCAAGTCGTCTGAAGCTCAGCCCTTGTGGGGAAACTGGTGCTCACCTGCCCTTTTCGGGGCCGATCTTTCTTCTCCTTCGCCCTGTCCAGGAGGCAGCGCAGCTGCTGCAGATCCTGCAGGCCCTCCACCCGCCCCTGAACATCGACGGCAAGACGATCAATGTGGAGTTTGCCAAAGGGTCCAAGCGGTGAGTAGCGAGGGGGGCCATGTCTGCCACTGGGCTGCCTGTCCCTGTCTTAAAAACCTGCCATGTCTCTTTGTCTTTCTTCCCGCAGGGACATGAGCTCCTCAGATGGAAATCGCATCAGCGCCGCTTCCGTTGCCAGCACGGCCATTGCAGCTGCCCAGTGGGCGATCTCTCAGGTAAGGCCATGTTTGAGGGGGAGGGGGAAAGGAAAGTGCCGATGAATCTCAGGTGTTGATCTTGGAGAGGGGGACAGTAGTAGTAAAGTCAAGTGAGTTTATTTGTATAGCCATAGGGCCTTACAAAGTATCCTCTAAAATATTCACAAAATTCTAAGAAAACTGATTAAAAATTAGTTCAGGATAAAAAGTAAAACAATGGTTATCACACAATCACAAATCTGTTATTATATGATAAAATGGGGGGAAATCCATTAAAACTAAAATGGAGACGGGGATAAGTGAGATGTTTTATCTGGCTAAGGGCCGCAAATAAACTAAGATACATGGACTAAAATGGTCTTACCGACAAAGGTTTACAGTCCGAGTCTTAAGTCACTTAAAAAATAAAATAAATAACATCTGAGTTACATCTGCCATTTGGACTAAGAGACTACTCTGTGGCAGTGAATTATCATTGCAGCCGTACAAAATTTTTGCTACCTGAGAGGTGATTGAGGGATTATCTCCTTGTAGGAGCTTTTCTGTCTTTTCTCTTTCCCTGACGGGTCCCTTTCTCAGTATGAGGGGCTCAGTAAACTTAGAACGGGGTATAGTGTAATAGTTACAGCGGGGATAGGTGCAGCATATTTCCAGAAGCCATCAGCCTGTATTTATTTAGTATATTTTCCATAGGCTTCTTCACATGTCACAACGTTTGGTTTTTAGCCCAATTTTCTGCTATACACAGTGTACTATTTTTCTATTTGCTAATTTTTATTTAAAGCATTTTTATCCCATGTTTCCACCTGATTAGGGTCCCCAAGGTGGCTCACAATAAAACCATTAAAAAACAAAGTTGAAAGGATAAAACAAATAAAAAGACAACACCCAGAACAAGAGAAGAGGGCTGATAACTGTTATTGGGGGGTATGCCAAATGAAATAAAGGTCTTCACTCGCTGGTGGAGGACCACCGATAGAGGAATATGGATTAATCTCCCCAGGGAGATAGTTTGGAAGTTGTGGTGCCACTACCAAAAAGGCCCTTTCTTGGGTTGCCACTCGTCTTAACTTTTGGGGAGGGGCCGTGGCTCAGCGATAGAGCATCTGCTTGGCATTCAGAAGGTCCCAGGTTCAATCCCCGGCATCTCCCATTAAAGGGACTAGGCAGGTAGGTGATGTGAAAGACCCCTGCCTGACACCCCGGAGAGCTGCTGCCAGTCTGAGTAGACAATACAGACTTTGATGGACCAGGGGTCTGATTCAGGATAAGGCAGCTTCATGTATGTGTTCATGTGTCTAGTCCTACATGATGGGGGCAACCAAAATAGTGTCTCTGAAGATGAGTGGAGTGAGCACGCGGGTTTATATGGGAGAACTTGGTCCTTCTTCAGCACCTTCCTTCCCGCCCGATCTTTCCGACAGGCATCGCAGGGTGGCGAGGCGGCCTGGGCGGCTCAGGAGGAGCAGTCTGTGGATTACGGCTACTACCAGCAAGATGAGGGCTACGGTGCTCAAGGTTTGGAGGGCGTGGCATATTCACAAGCGTACTTGAAGGGCTCCCAGCCACAAGCCAGCACATCCGTGGCAGTGGGGAAGGCCGAGAAGGGCCACGGCGACGGCACGGGGACAGGTGAGGTGCCCCTGCCTGCTTACATAAGGAAAGCCCTGCTGGATCAGACCAAGGCCCATCAAGTCCAGCAGACTGTTCACACATTGGCCAACCAGGGGCCTCTAGGAAGCCCACAAGCAAGATGACTGCAGCAGCATTGTCCTGCCTGTATTCCACAACGCCTAATATAATAGGCATGCTCCTCTGATCCTAGAGAGAATACGTATGCATCATGACTAGCATCCATTTTGACTAGTAGCCATGGATACTAGTCCCTGAACATGTCCACTCCCCTCTTGAAGCCTTCCAAGTTGGCAGCCATCCCCACATCCTGGGGCAGGGAGTTCCACTTGTCTTGAAAGCCCCTTGCTTGGGCCATAAGAACATAAGAAAAGCCCTGCTGGATCAGACCAAGGTCCATCATGTCCAGCAGTCTGTTCACACAGTGGCCAACCAGGTGCCTCTAGGAAGCCCACAAACAAGACGGCTGCAGCAGCATCCTGCCTGTGTTTCACAGAACCTTATATAATAGGCATGCTCCTCTGATCCTGGAGAGAATAGGTATGCATCATGACTAGCATCTCTTTTTACTAATAGCCATGGATAGCCTGCTCCTCCCTGTCCACTCTCCTCTTGAAGCCTTCCAAGTTGGTATCCATCACCACATCCTGGGGCAGGGAGTTCCACTATTTAACCATGCATTGTGTGAAGAAATACTTCCCTTTTATCTGTTTTGCTTCTTTCTCCCCTCTCCCTACTTCTTCCGTGCCGCCTGCGACTGACCGTCTCTGTCCTTTTGTTTGGCAAAGGAGCGGAGACGTCACTGGAGCCCGGCGTTCCGGGCATAGACCCGGTGCCCGTCCTGCCAGGTTTCTCCCGGACCAACCAGACCTCAGCCGTGCCAGTCCCGTACCAGCCAGCTGGTGGTGCTGACGGGGCAAGCTCTGGCCAGGGAAATTCAACTGCTGCTCAGGTACAACTTGGGGGATAAGTTTCTGCGTGCGCCGGGCCAGAGCTTAGGTTCTGTCTCCCGGCCGATTCCCTGCTCACCCTGCTGTGTCCTCTCCCGTAGTCTCAGCCGTACACCATCGTCTCCCCGGCTGTGCTGAAGCCCGACATGCCCGGCGCCACTCAGCCCGCCGGCGGCGCTCCTGGCTCATCCGCTGGCGCCTCCAACCTGCCTGGGACCGGCTCTGTGGGGCAAGAACCTTACACACAGTACCGTGAGTCTGACTTAAGAACATAAAAAGAGCCCTGCTGGAGCAGACCAATGGTCCATCTAGTCCAGGGGTGTCAAACTCAATTGTTACGAGGCCCGGATATGATATGAACCCATGAAGCTGCCTTCTACTGAGTCAGACCCTTGGTCCATCAAAGTCAGTATTGTCTACTCAGGCCGGCAGCGGCTCTCCAGGGTCTCAGGCAGAGGTCTTTCACATCACCTACTGCCAGACTCTTTAACTGGAGATGCCAGGGATTGAACCTGGGACCTTCCACATGGCAAGCAGAGGCTCTTCCACTGAGCCACAGCCCCTCCCTTAAATAAATGTCACTTGGTTGGGCTGGGCCATGCATACCATAAAATTAAATGCCAGGTACCGGAGATAAAAACTTTATAGAAGACACAGGCAAAGCCAATTAGCGATATTATTTTTTACTTTACTTTTTACTTAAAATACAAACGTCCTTAAAACAATAACATTATTTTACAGTATTTTCCTTTATTTAACAGTTTTTGATAATTGACACCTCAGGACTGGGGGTGGGGGGGCTGCTTTGACCAGCGAGCCCACAGCAGACTCATCAACCCAAATTGGGATGGAGTGGGGTGGCTGTCTTGGCCGGCTCATGGGCCCGATAAGAGCCCTCAAGGGGCCGGATCTGGCCCTCGGGCTTCATGTTTGACACCAATGAGCTAGTCCGTCATCCTGTCTCACACAGTGACCAACCTGTTCCTCTGGATGTCAAACTACAGGGCATAGGGGCCAAGGCCTTCCCCTGATGTCATCTCCTGACACCGGGATTCAGAGGTTGACTGCCTGTGAACATGGAGGCTCCCTTTAGTCACCGTGGCTAGTAGCTGCCAATAGACCTCTCATCCATGTACCTGTCTAATCCCCCTTTTAAAGCCACCTGTGACTGTGGCCATCACTACATCCTCTGGCAGTGAATGGGAGGAATAGAGGTTGTCCAGCGGGGTAGAGAATTACTGGTCTAGGTGCAAATGCCACTCCGTATTCGGGAGCTGGAAGCCAGTTGCTGCTAGCTCAAGAGATGAGGCTGAAGTGGCACCATTAGGTTCAACTCTCTTAGAATCATAAGAGTTGGAAGGGGCCATACAGGCCATCTAGTCCAACCCCCTGCTCAATGCAGGATCACCCTAGAGCATCCCTGACAAGTGCTTGTCCAGCCTCTGCTTAAAGACTGCCAGTGAGGGGGAGCTCGCCACCTCCCTAGGTAGCCGATTTCACTGTTGAACAACTGTAAAAAAATTTGTTCCTAATATCCAGCTGGTACCTTTTCGCCCACCATTTAAACCCATTATTGCGAGTCCTATCCTCTGCTGCCAACAGGAACAGCTCCCTGCCCTCCTCTAAGTGACAGCACTTCAAATACTTAAAGAGAGCAATCATGTCCCCCCTCAGCCTCCTCTTCTCCAGACTAAATATTCCCAACTCTTTGGTTCTTATAGGTTATCCGGGCTGTGAGACCGTAGTCTTGATACCACGGTCTCACAGCCCGGATAACCTACAAGAACCAATGAACTCTGACTGTGTAAGCATTCGACAATATTCCCAACTCTCGCAGCCTTTCCTCGTAGGGCTTGGTCTCCAGGCCCCTGATCCTCCTCATTGCTCTCCTCTGCACCCACTCGATTCTGTCCACATCCTTTTTGAAAGGCCTCCAGAACTACACACAATTCTCCAGGTGCATCCTGACCAATGCAGTGTACAGCAGAACTATGACATCTTCTTCCTCTTTACCTTCAGCTGTCCCAGACGTTTCCACCTACCAGTACGATGAAACCTCTGGCTACTACTACGACCCCCTGACTGGCCTTTATTATGACCCTAATTCCCAGGTGAGCTGAGCTTTAGCATTCTGTGTCAAAGGTATTGTTTCTTTGCAGGCATGCGGAGGGATGAGAATGGCTAGCTGAAAGCCACTCTGCTCTTTATAAGCAGATCCCGTGTAGTGGCCCAGGCTAGCTCTGTCTCAGAAGCTTGGTCAGCCCTGGTTAGTACTTGGATGGGAGACCACCAAGGAAGTCCAGGGTCACTATGCAGAGGCAAGCAATGGCAAAACCACCTCTGAACGTCTCTTGCCGTGACAACCCTGCAGGGTCGCCATAAGTTGGATGTGAATTGACGGCAACTTTCCACCACTGCTGTGAGATGCCTGGACTTGGGCAACGATTGTGCCCTACGGTGGTGCTTTATTTCACATCGGCACAAGCTGCGGTTGAGACGCAGTCCAAATCTCTGTTTCTCTCTCTCCCCACAGTATTACTACAATGCCCAGACGCAGCAATACCTGTACTGGGACGGCGAGAGGCGCACCTACGTCCCAGCCTCAGACCAGGCGTCTGACGGCCACAAGGATGGGGGCGGTTCAGGGGGCGGCAGGGAGGGCAAAGAGAAGAAGGAGAAGCACAAGACTAAGACAGCCCAGCAGGTGAGAGCCCCTCCTTTGGGTTCGTTGCTGCTAATCTGAACCCCTTCCATGTGCCTGCCCCTGTTAATTCTCTGCTGTCTTCGTGGTCCAAACGAACACATGAAGCTGTCTTATCCTGACTCAGACGATTGGTCCATCAGTGTCAGTATTGTCCACTCATACCACTGGCAGCTCTCCAGGGTTTCGGGCAGAAGTCTTTCACGTCACCTGCTAACCTGTGGTCCTTTTAACTGGAGAAGCCGGGGATTGAACCTGGGACCTTCTGCGTGCAAAGCAGGGGCTCTGTCACTGAGCCTCAGCACTCCTCCCTGCCCCCCCCCCACCGCAAAGCACTGTGCTTTCTGCTTCTGAGGCTTTAACTGATGTGCCGTCATCCTAGTGCTGCCTCAGGTTTCTCAGAAGGTTTGACCTGCAATAGGACAGTCCTGTCCCTTGATTGGTCGATTGAGGGTTGGTTGCACAGGGGAAGTCCAGTTATCGTGAAGATTGTGGAAAGCACTTACCTGGCATGGGGGCAGAGTACCAGCGTGGTGTAGTGGTAAAGAGCAGTGGACTCTAATCTGGAGAACCAGGTTTGATTCCCCACTCCTACAGATGAAGCCTGCTGGGTGACCTTGGGCCAGTCACAGTTCTCTCCGAACTCTCTTAGCCCTACCTACCTCACAAGGTGCCTGTTGTGGGGAGATTATGGGGAGGTGATTGTAAGCTTTGAGAGTCCTTAAGGTAGAGAAAAGCAGGATATGAAAACCAACTCTTCTTCCTCTTCTCTTTTTCTTATTTTACCATCCAGCCTGATGAAGAGTTCTGTGGAACTCAAAAGCTTGCGTGCTGTTTTTGGCTGGTCTGTATGAGAGCCAGCGTGGTGTAGGGGTTAAGAGCGTTGGGCTCTAATCTGGAAAACTGGGCTTGATTCCCCATTCCTCCACATGAGCAGCAGAGGCTAATCTGGTGAACCGGGTTGGTTTCCCCATTCCTACGCGTGATACCTGCTGGGTGACCTTGGGCCAGTCACAATTCTCTCCGAACTCTGTCAGCCCCACCTACCTCATAAGGTGTCTGTTGTGGGGAGGGGACGGCGACTCTAAGCTGGTTTGAGTCTCCTTAAAGGTAGAGAAAATCGGGGTATAAAAACCAACTCTTCTTCTCTACTTTGCCTGGGCGTGACTTCAAGCAATCATGGAGCTGGGAGCTGTTGCCAAAGGGCTGTTACTTCTCTTGAAAAAGTCAGGAAGAGAACCATTTGGGAACCCCCTGGGGCCTTTTTAGGGGCAGTCTCTTCATTTGCTTCAGCCCCGTTTTGTAGCTTCATTCGGGAGCCTTCTTGGGGGTGGGGGCAGGAGGCTTCCTCGTTCTTTATCTCTTCCTTGCATTCTTCTGTGGGGCGCAGATTGCCAAGGATATGGAGCGGTGGGCCCGCAGCCTCAACAAGCAGAAGGAGAACTTCAAGAACAGCTTTCAGCCCATCTCCTCCGTACGAGAGGATGAAAGGCGGGAATCGGCCACGGCTGACGCTGGCTACGCCATCCTTGAAAAGAAGGTAATTCCTCGGGCATCTCCCCATAACTTGCCAGAACCGTATGGGGTCGTGCATCACCTGTTGTGGCTGACCTCGACATTTCGGTAAAGCTGATGCTCCTGAAGGGGCGGGATCTTCAGCTTCCTACTTTATCTGTGGTGTTTTGGGTGCGGTTGCAGCCCTAAACGCTGCGGTGCCAAGTCCTTTCTTTCTCTAAAGTGTGTTCAGATCTGGCATCTGAGCCATGCCCATACACCATCAAGTTCCCTTATCTCCTGTTACAGTGTGGGAAGCTTTGTTCATCAAAGGGTATTGCTGTGATTCCCTAATGAGAGCCAGCCTGGTGTAGGGGTTAAGAGCAGTGGTTTGGAGCGGTGGACTCTAATCTGGAAAACCGGGTTCGATTCCCCACTCCTCATGAGTGGAGGACTCTAATCTGGTGAATTGGGTTGGTTTCCCCACTCTTCCACAGGAAGCCAGCTGGGTGACGTTGGGCTAGTCACAGCTCTCTCAGCCCCACCTACCTCACAGGTGGGGAGGGGAAGGGAAGGTGTTTGTAAGCAAGTTTGATTCTTCCTTAAGTGGAAGAGAAAGTCGGCATATAAAAACCAACTCTTCTTCATCATCACAAGGGCATTGCTGTGATTCCCTACTGAGGTGGGACACCCTGAGGAAGAAACAGTGTTGGGGTGGGGGGAGATGAGCTCTTAGAATCATGAAATCATAGAGTTGGAAGGGACCACCAGGGTCATCAAGTCCAACCCCCTGCACAACGCAGGAAACTCACCCCTCAATCGTCTCCAGCTAGCCCTACTTCTGCGCCCCTTTCCATCCCACTGTATGTTCATTGTGATTGGGCAAGGAAGCAGTGTGCCAGCCTCTCTTAACGAAGACTGATGGCCACCTAGCGTGGCTCCGGGGCTTTTTGTTGCTGCCAGACACAAAGGATGTGTCCTTCTACCCGGGGGTACCCCGATGTCATATCTTACCCACTTGGATAATCCTGACTACAGGAGGGCCTTTACTCTGATGCTCTGTAATGCTCTTCCTTCAGCTATATTGGAAGGGAGATATAAAAAGTTACCTTACAGTGAACGTCTGTGCCCTTGCTCTGATGGGAGTATAGAGACCCTCGATCATGTCACGTTTGACTGTAAAATCTATAGCAAGATACGTGAAACCATCTCCTCTGTAAAAGATGGCTTCCCAGGGAGATCCAGAGCAATCCGCCTTTCTAACATGCTCTCAGATAAGAACATGGAGCTAACTTTTAAAGTGGCCAAATTTGGATGGCGAGCTATGAAGACTAGGCGAGCCTGGGTTGAACTTAAGGGATGAGTGACTTTTATTTATATTGACTGCAATTATGTATCATATTTTAAAATCATGTTCTTAATGGCTCCCCCATGAGTGAGTGACTATTTTTATCAAATATTTATTGGTGTATATAGTCGTTATCCTGCTACTATGTATATATATTTTATCTGCTGGTCTTGGACTGTATTAAAGTTATTGATACTCGGGGACTGTATTAAAGTTATTGATAAGCGTTCTGAAAACCTGCTGCAGCTTGCCTTGTCTGTGTTCCCAGGGGGCTCTGGCCGAGAGGCAGCATGGCGGCATGGACCTGTCCAGGCTGGCTGGCGACGACAGGCTGGTAAGCCCTTCTGTTTCAACTTTCTCTGCCATTCGGGCCCTTCTAGGTCTTTGCTGTGGATGGAGTCGTGGTCTAGCATCGGACAAAGCTCGGGGGGGGGGGGGAGGTCTCGATCAATCAGGACCCATCCTGGCATTAAACTCCCCACCCATTATAAGGAAGGCAGTCAGGTGAGCGCTCATTAGGTTATCCACATACCTCTCAAAGCCCTCCCAGCAATCCTTAATCAGGACTCCCCTTCCCCCCGTGGGACATATGTGTTAACAAACAAACACTTGCTCTGTTGAAACATAATAGATATTGCCATGGCAAGGTGTCTGCAATTGGATAATGTAAAGGTCCCCTGTGCAAGCACCGGGTCATTCCTGACTCGTGGGGTGACGTCACATCCCGACGTTTACTAGGTAGACTTTGTTTACAGGGTGGTTTGCCAGTGCCTTCCCCAGTCATCTTCCCTTTACCCCCAGCAAGCTGGGTACTCATTTTACCGACCTCGGAAGGATGGAAGGCTGAGTCGACCTTGAGCCAAATACCTGAAACCGACTTCCGTCGGGATTGAACTCAGGTCGTGAGCAGAGCTTGAACTGCAGTACTGCAGCTTACCACTCTGCGCCACGGGGCTCTTATTGGATAATGACTCACACTTAACTGATAACTGAGTGGAGACTAAAATAGCTAGCCCCCCCCCATTGCCCTTCCATTGTAAGGCGGGCTGGGCTGGTAGTTCAAACGTTTTATAGCGTGTGGGTCTTCTATCCAGGTTACAAAAGGGAACGGGGTACTGGAAAGGGGGTTGGGCCGGGAGGCAAGGGCTCTCCCTCGCCTTTTTTAGTGGATAAGTGGAAGTCTTTAATAAATCAAACCTTCCAAAGCTAGGGCTACCTGAGAGCCAACCTGGAGCTTTCTGCATGTAACTCTGTATGGTGCATCTGCCCGCTGCCAATAGATGGCACAGGTCAGGGGTTCCACCCTTTTAGATCCTGTGGACACCTTTGGAATTCTCACGCAGTGCTGTGGGTGCAGCCACACAATGGTTGCCACAGCTTACCTTCAGTTACACAGTGACAATCCTCGTGTTGGGGTGGCAGCTGCTGCCAAACTTAGTTTTTAATAAAATCTAAAAGGTAAAGGCAGTCGCATGGGAGCACCGGGTCATTCCTGACCCATGGGGTGGCGTCGCATCCCAACATTTACTAGGCAGACTGTGTTTACGGGGTGGTTTGCCATTGCCTTCTCCAGTCGTCAACACTCTACCCCCAGCAAGCTGGGTACTCATTTTACCGACCTGGGAAGGATGGAAGGCTGAGTCAACCTTGAGCCGGTTGCCTGAAACCGACTTCCGTCGGGATCGAACTCAGGTCGTGAGCAGAGCTTTGGACTGCAGTACTGCAGCTTACCACTCATAGAATCAGAGTTGGAAGGGACCACCAGGGCTATCTAGTCCAACCCCCTGCACAATGCAGGAAATTCACAACAACCGCCCCCACATGCCCCCAGTGACCCCTACTCCGTGCCCATAAGATGGCCAAGATGCCCTCCCTCTCATGATTGGCCTAAGGTCATAGAATCAGCATTGCTGACAGGTGGCCATCTAGCCTATGTGCCATGGGGCTCCTAGGGGGTCTTAGTCGAATTACCACTCTGCGCCACAAGGCTCCCTTAAAAAAATCTACACAGCCAATAAAATCTCCAATGGCCAATCAAAAGCCTGGCTGGGCAAAACCCCACCCACTTCCTAAGAATACTTGACAGGCGCCAGGAAAGATGCCTGCATGCACCACGTTGTGGACCCCTGGCACAGATTGGTCTGGAGGGAGGCAGCGGCGGGCCCTTGAAGCAGATGGTTGGCCGGTTCCTTCCGCTGCTGTGATTCCAACTTTGCGGTTTGCAACCTCCCTTCCCTTCAGAGCCCCCCGCGAGGCTTAGTCGCCGCCTACAGCGGCGAGAGCGACAGCGAAGAGGAGCAGGAGAAGGCGGCCGACCGGGAAGAGAAGCTGACCGACTGGCACAAGCTGGCTTGCCTGCTGTGCCGCAGGCAGTTTCCCAGCAAGGAGGCCCTTATCCGTCACCAGCAGCTCTCGGGATTGCACAAGGTACACGGGGGAGTTGCTGACATGTACTGCATGCTTTAATCGATAGCCATCTAGCTGTCCATACGAAATTCGCCCCGTGGTTTAAACTGATAAAAAAAGACCATTTCAGAGCCTCTTACCTGGCAGACATTACAACATACAGCCTCAGAGCAGCCCTTACATCATTGCGTTTCCAAACCATGAGCATGGAGCTCCTTGCAGGCCGTTTTTTAAAAATACCGCTGGCTCAACGCATTTTTTTATGTGGTGGTTCAGTGGAAGATCTCCCCCCCCCCCCATTATGCCCTGGCTTGTCCTTTATACACTGAGCCCCGGAACAAGTTTCTGGCAAACATTCTCTCAGCGTCCCAATTATCATCTGATGTTGACAGATTAATCTATTTGCTCTCGGACAAGGACTCATATATTTCCCAAAGAATGGCACTGTATGGCCTGGCGGCCAAGAAAATCAGGGCGAAGCAAACCATGAAAGGTGGTAAAGCTGGATAGAGTCAAATGGGCGTATTTTGATTTTTTTGGTATTTTAATGATTCTGGTTTTGGTTATTTTAACCGGTTGCTATACTGTTTTAGATTGTAATGGCCTATGGCCGTATACAATAAACTTGGACTTGCATGCGCCAAGGGGGTGTGGCGGGCGATCTGGGGTTTTTTTTTTGGCAGCTCCAGCCTCTGTCTTCATGCCGTTGCCTCCTTGTTGCAGCAAAACCTGGAAATTCACCGACGGGCGCACTTGTCCGATCAGGAGCTGGAGGCCCTTGAGAAGAATGACATGGAGGTACGGAAGGCGACAGCGGGTGGGTCCTGGTAGGGAGGGAGCGTGAATGCTGTGCTGCACCCCCCCCCCCAGTCCTGACAGTGTTTCGCGACCCCACAGCAGATGAAGTATCGGGACCGCGCAGCCGAGCGAAGGGAGAAGTACGGCGTCCCTGAGCCGCCAGAACCCAAGAAGAGGAAGTACTCAGCGGTGATGCCAGCCACTGTGTAAGCATCGCTACGACCCCCGTGGCGGGGCTGATTGAGCTATCCCAGTTGCCTTTCTCAACAGGGAGGTCCGTCCCCCATGTGACATAGCTACGTTGCTGGGTGCTGCATCTTGCCATTTGCCCCTAGTGCCGGGTATTAATTCTTTCACCAACGTGGTGTAATGGTTAAGAGCCAGTTTGATTCCCTGCTCCTCCACGTGAGTGGTGGACGCTAATCTGGTGAACCGGGTTGGTTTCCCCACTCCTCCACATGAAGCCAACCAGGTGACCTTGGGCTAGTCACAGTTCTCTTAGAGCTCGCTCAGCCCTACCAACCTCACAGGGTGTCTGTTGTGGGGAGGGGAAGGGAAGGTGATTGTAAGCCAGTTTGATTCTTCCTTAAGTGGTAGAGAAAGTCAGCATATAAAAACCAACTCTACTTCTAATCTTGTGAACGGGGTTGGTTTCCCCACTCGTCCACATGAGTAGAGGACTCTGATCTGGAGAACCAGGTTCGATTCCCCGCTCCTCCACATGAAGCCTGCTGGGTGACCTGGGCCTAGTCATAGTTTTCTCAGAACTCTCTCAGCCCCAGCTACTTCTCAAGTTGCCTGTTGTGGGGAGAGGAAGGGAAGGAGATTGTAAGCTGGTTTGTGTCTCCCTTAAGTGGTAGAGAAAGTCGGCATATAAAAACCAATTCTTCTTCCTCTTCCTCCGTTGGCAAGCAGAGGAGATTCCGCAAGCCTTCTCATTAACTTTGCCCTTCTCCCCTCTGTTTGCAACAGGGATTTTGAGCAGCCGACGCGGGACGGCCTTGGCAGTGACAACATCGGCAGCCGCATGCTGCAAGCCATGGGCTGGAAAGAGGGAAGCGGGCTGGGCCGCAAGAAACAGGGTATCGTCGCTCCCATTGAGGTACCAGATTCCAACGGGGGAGCGCCTTTCAGATTACTGTGAAGGGCAGCTGAGGGACATTTTGGCTGAGGGACGGGCGAGGCGGCTGTCAGCCCCATTGCGACCCTTGAAGAACTATCCTATAAAGAATGGTGCTAAGTTGTTTTCTGTTGCCCCAGAAGGTCGGAACAAATCAGCGGGTTGAAATTAAATCAAAAGAGTTTCCGCCTAGACATTAGGAAGAACTTTCTAAAAGCTAGAGCGTTTCCTCAGTGGAACAGGCTTCCTCAGGAGGTGGTGAGCTCTCCTTCCCTGGAGGTTTTTAAGCAGAGGCTAGATGGCCATCTGTCAGCAATGCTGATTCTATGACCTAAGGCAGATGATGAGAGGGAGAGCACCTTGGCCATCTTCTGGGCTTGGAGTAGGGGTCACTGGGGGTGTTGGGGGGGGGAGGTAGTTGTGAATGTCTTGCATTGTGCAGGGGGCTGGACTAGATGACCCTGGTGGTTCTTTCCAACTGTATGATTCTATGATGCCTCTAGCTTGCCCTAGATAGCTTTGATGGAAATTAGAGGCACTTGAGCAGTCTTGCTCACTTGGAGAGCTTTGCAGACGAGTTGTCCTTCTGTCCCTTTCCCGAGTTTTAGAAAGTGGGGAGAGGCATGACGGCTGGGAATTAGGGGAGCTGAGATGGATTGACAACTGCTCTAGGAGGAGGGTGCGTGTGGCTATGTTGCAGGGGAAAGGAGATGGTACATCGGTAGGCCATAGTATGTCCTAAACTCAAGGCAGAACATGGCTCTAATCCCCAGTCTTGTTGAGCATGTGGGTATTTTTGCAATTTTGAGAAGAGGGAATGTGTGGAACCACAAAATGACTGCTGTGGGGTACTGGGACCAATTGTATGATGTTGGAAAATTGGAAGCCAAGCTGCCTCCTATTAGGAAGTCAGTTATTTCTGAGAGCCAGCATGGTGTAGTGGTTAAGAGCAGTGGTTTGGAGCGGTTGACTCTGATCTGGAGAACCGAGTTTGATTCCCCACTCCTCCACATGAGCAGCGGAGGCTAATCTGGCGAACCGGGTTGGTTTCCCCACTCCTACACATGAAGCCTGCTGGGTGACCTTGGGCTAGTCACAGCTCTTTTTGAGCTCTCTCAGTCCCACAGGGTGTCTGTTGTGGGGAGGGGAAGAGAAGGCGATTGTAAGCCGGTTTGATTCTTCCTTAAGTGGTAGAGAAAGTCTGCCAGTAAAAACCAACTGTTCTTCTCCAATGTTGGGAAGAAAACCAGTATTGGCTTTCTTTTGGGGAAAAGATGCTTTGGTGAAGAAGCAAATGCAGGAAACCCATCGGTGGGGTCTGTGTTGGGGATAAAGGCTCTAGAGAAGAAGAGTTGGTTTTTATATGCCGACTTTCTCTACCACTTAAGGGAGAACCAAACCGGCTTACAATCACCCTCCCGACAACAGAAACCCTGTGAGGTAGGTAGGGCTGAGAGAGTGACTTGCCCAAGGTCACCCAGCTGGTTTTGTGTGCAGAAGTGGGGAAACAAATCCAGTTCCCCAGATCAGCATCTGCCGCTCATGTGGAGGAGTGGGGAATCAAACCCAGTTCTCCAGATCAGAGTCCACTGCTCCAAACCACTGCTCTTAACCACTACACCATGCTGGCTCCCACGCTAGGTTATTTTTCTTTTTAAAATGTGGTTATCTCCTTTTGTCTCTTATTTGTTTCTTCCCCCAGGCCCAAACACGGGTGCGTGGGTCTGGCCTAGGCGCACGGGGGAGCTCCTATGGGGCAGTAGCATCGGAGTCCTACCGGGAAGCGTTGCACAAGACCATGCTGACTCGCTTCAACGAGACGGAATGAGGGACTTTGTGAAGTGCCGCCGTCCCTGTACAGTATTTTGCTGCTGACTTGTCTCCCCTGATCCCACGGACACATGCTGTCTTTCCACAAATGTTCCTTTTGGGTTGAGTTTCTTTTTTCTTTTTTTTTTAATTAAATGTTGAAACGGACGATGGAGCAGGTTTTACATGGGTGTCTGGACGAAAGCAAAGAACGCCCGTTTGGCATTCTCACTCTTAAGTCCTGTCCATGCGTGAAGAGTTCAGAAATCAGAAATATACTGATCAGGCATGGCCGAGTAATCTCTTGCGGTCCCAGCGAGAAGCAGGAAACACGGTTGTTGGATCAAACCGGAGTTTGCCGTTATCCTGGACTTTCTGGGATCCGTCTGCAGTGCCGGCTGGAAGAACGGCCTTCAGTTATGGTTGGGCCGGTGTGAAAGACCTCCACGGCCAGACGACCTTGGAAGTCCTAGAGTGTACGGTGTAGGCCTTCTACCATTTCTACATAATAAGGCTCTGAACAGAAAGGGGGATAAGCAGAAAATACTACTGTCTAGACTGTCATTGAACCCCACCTCCCCCAAATACACTCAAAATATATCCATTTTTCCCCCACGCGAGGGATAGAGACAGATCCTTTGGCCTACCTTCATCAGGTTGGATATAACTGTGCCTGATCAGGAAATCCAGGGCCACCATTGCACAGTTGGGTTTGAAGTCTGGAGAAACAATGGCCTCTTTCACCTATAACAGGAAGGAGTTATGCAGCGGACATATGCCACCTCTCTCTCACCCCGTGAAGAGTGCCGCAGAAGTGAAAAGCTTGCATACTATTAATGTGATATTTATTTGGTTAGAGATCGCAGGAAAAAACAACAGCGAAGAAGAATAGGTTTTTATATGCCAACTTTATCACTTAAGGGAGAATCAAACCAGCTTAGAATCGTAGAACCATAGAGTTGGAAGGGACCGCCAGGGTCATCTAGCCCAGCCCCCTGCACAATGCAAGAAATTCACAACTACCTCCCTCTTCACACCCCCAGTGACCCCTACTCCATGCCTACAAGATAGCCAAGTTGCCCTCCCTCTCATCATCTGCCTAAGGTCACAGAATCAGCACTGCTGACAGATGGCCTCTGCTTCAAAACCTCCAGGGAAGGAGAGCTTAACACCTCCCGAGGAAGCCTGTTCCACCGAGGAACCGCTCTAACTGTTAGAAAATTCTTCCTGATGTCTAGACGGAAACTCTTTTGATTTAATTTCAACCCATTGGTTCTGGTCCGACCTTCTTGGGCAACAGAAAACAACTTGGCACCCTCCTCTCTATGACACCCCTTCAAGTACATGAAGATGGTTATCATATCCCTTCTCAGTCTTCTCTCTTCAGGCTAAACATACCCAGCTCCCTCAACCTTTCCTCCTAGGACTTGGTCTCCAGACCCCTCACCACCTTTGTTGTCCTCCTCTGGACACGTTTAGGGTCACTGCAGAATGTGCCATAAAGAGGCACCTGCCAACAGACCTTGCCGAGTAGGGCCCAACTGCCCCACACAGGAAATGCATTTTTCTAGTTTCCTACCTCCCCTCACCTGAAATATTCATTTAACAACTGGGCCTTCTCTATTTAGCCTTTTAAACATGGGTAAGTCCACGCTTGCCTAGGAGAGGTAGGGATCTTTGTTGTACCATCCCCCTAGTACACCAACGTGACCTTACCAAATAGATATTTCACCTACCAACCTTATGAAGTGGCCACAGGTAGAACTCTTGCACCTCTCCATCCCCCACCTGCGGCACAAAGTCTTCAGGCAGCTCAAGGTCAAACACAAATTGGCATTCAGGATAGATGCCCCCTTGCGCGCCCACATAGGTGTAACTGGGGTGAGAGCAGGCAAAGGAAAAGTTTTTAGTAGTACACATGACAACGTTCCTGCTTGGAAAAACAAGATTACAATAAGCCGGGGAGATTGTTTAGACCAGTGGTTCCCAAACTGCTCCACGGAGCACTTGGCGCTCCGCGGAACATCTAGTTCCATGAAGAGATTGGAAAGAAAAATACTACTGTCATTCAGTTTAGTATATAGGTGCTAGGTGAAAATTAGGGCTCCATGACAAATGTCTCTCCTGAAAAGTGCTCTATGACTCAAACACCGGTTTAGATCATGTTCTGTGGTCCCTCTAGGATCTACCTTGGCTCTGAACGCCTTGTTTCCAGAAGAGCCATATACCATCTCTGTCTCAAACTTGCCTTGGTGAAATTGGGAATGATGTGTAGATGCAGCAGTTAAGAGCTTTCATGCTTCTGAACCTGACACAGTTGTGCTCAAGCTATTTGCTGCATGAAGGCAATCTTATCATTCACAGGTAACACCAACGCTTTCATTAGCTTTACTTACGCGATTCAGCTTTTCAATTAGCCTGCATTCGTTTGTGGCATGGAAAGGGGAAAAAAGTAAGGATGGATATGCGAACTGGATTAGGAAGGGAGTAACCAGGGGCCACCCTTGGAACGCTGATCCGTACTGCGTTAACTGTGCAAAATCCTGTGTCCTAATTTTGAGGCTTCAAACTTTTCTGTGCGCAAAGGGGGTTAGAAAGTGGTTTTCCTCACCAAAATTCTCAAAATGCAAAACACAGGTTTCTAGGATTGTTTGTAGGATTGCATCTGCACAGAACATAAAAAGCCTTTGTTATTTATCCCCTGACAGCTGGCAGTTCGCCTCGTCTCTGTCAGCCCAAGAGCACAGCCCTTAGTAGCTGCCAATATGCAACCTCAGCTGTGCAGCCGTGTGTTATGATCTCAGAGTGTTATGACCTTACGTGACAGTCCCCACAGGTTTGGCTTGCGCAGCCAGAAAGGCGGGGATGCAGGCTTCTTCCTGGCATTCCTTCACCAGTGTCTCTCTGACCCCCAGCCCCGATGCGATGCCGCCAGCAGCCTAAAGGAAGACCAATGAGATTCACACGATGAATCGTCACGAAGCGTGCCTCCTCCCGCTGTCCCTGTCCTAGCCGGTGCTGCTCCTCCACAGCCTGTCCTCCCATCAGCCAGATCAGGGTACCCAAACTGTCTGGTATCATCACTCTCTGCAGCACAGCAGTTGGCAGAGGGGAGAAAACCAAGGATGAGAAGAAGAGTTGGTTTTTAATATGCCGATTTTCTCTAACTTTCTAAGGAGGATCAAAGCGGCTGACAATCTCCTCCCCTTCCTCTCCCCACAACAGACATCTTGTGAGGTAGGCAGAGCTGAGAGAGCTCGAAGAAAGCTGTGACTGGCCCAAGCTCACCCAGCTGGCTTCATGTGGAGGAGTGGGGAAACCAACCTGGTTCTCCAGATTAGAGTCCGCCACTCCTAACTACTACACCATGCTGGCTCGCCAAGCGCTTCCACACATACATGAACACACGAAGCTGCCTTATACTGAATCATACCCTGGGTCCATCAAAGTCACTATTGTCTACTCAGACCGGCAGCAGCTCCCCAGGGTCTCAGGCAGAGGTCTTTCACATCACCTACTTGCCTGGTCCCTTTAACTGGAGATGCCGGGGACTGAACCTGGGACCTTCTGTATGCCAAGCAGATGCTCGACCACTGAGCCACAGTCCCTCCCGCTCCTAACCAATATTCCATTTTTGCTATATGGCTTTAGTAGATGTGTAGAAGAGAAAGGTCTGACAGGGATAGCTCTACCTTTCAGTGCTGGGAGAAACTCAAAACTTGAAATGTTCTGTTGTCTGCATAACACACTAAGACCACAGGCTGTCCTGTAAAGTTGCTGGCCCACCCAGCCCAACGTTCTCCCTTTCTGTGTAGATCAGTGGTTCCCAAACCTTTCGGGCCACGGCCCCCTTGGTTCCACAAACTCAACCCCAGCGCCCCCCAGCCCTATCCTGTAAAAAGCGTTATTCAAAATAGGGGTTTGCATGACTCACTAAAGAAGATAACAATAAAATTTCAAAACTAACAATTAATTGCACATCTATTCAAAATCAAATCAAGACTTTTTTAGTTGAAATTTATTCAACAAAACCGATGAACTTGATCCAGTGGTACCACCTCTTCAAAGTCTGGAAAAAGAATTCTGATAGTTTCCACCAAATTTGCCAGCATGGGGCCACAGCTTGATCTATTGTAAATTAGTGAACAGCACAGTTGAAGGGCCCCCCCTGTAGCAACCCCCTGCTGCCCACTTGCCTCTTAGTGCCCCCCTAGGTAATCCCACCGCCCCCCAGGGGGTGGTACTGCCCATTGTGTCAACCACTGGTGTAGATGAATGGTGGTTATCATAAAACATGTCTCCCAAACAACAGCCAGAACTCTACAGGAGTCCTTCCTATTCCGTCCCTTACCAGGTTGTCCAATAGGCCAGGGTAAGTAGGTTTGTTCAGGGCCCGACGACCCAACCACATGAGCATCTCCCCATTTTGCCACGTGTAGCCGTTCAAGTGGGTGCCGTAGCGCTTCACTCCCAACAATGCTGGATGGTGACAGAGGAAGAAATATTGGACTTCATTTATAGCACACCTTTCTCACTAAAACTCGGGGATTACAAAGTATTTTTTAAAAATTCTGTCACACAGCATAAGATATCCAGTGAACAATGCAGCAGGATGAGGGTATTGGAAAACAATGCAAAAAACAACCACCACCCCTGTCTCAGGCATGTAAAACGCAGAATGTAGAAGACAGCGCACATACAATAAGTAGAGTTGGTTTTTATACCCTGCTTTTCTCTACCTTTAAGGAGTCTCAAAGCGGCTTACGATTCCCTTCTCCCAACAGACACCTTGTGAAGTAGGTGAGGCTGAGAGAGTTCAGAGAGAACTGTGACTAGCCCAGCAGGCTTCATGTGGAAGAGTGGGGAAACCAACCCGGTTCACCAGATTAGAGTCCGCTGCTCATGTGGAGGAGTGGGGAATCAAACCCGGTAATCCAGATTAAGAGTCTGCCGCTCCTAACCACCACACCACGCTGGCTCTCCAAGCGCTTCCACACATACATGAACACGTGAAGCTGCCTTATACTGAATCATACCCTGGGTCCATCAAAGTCAGTATCGTCTACTCAGACCGGCAGCGGCTCCTCAGGGTCTCAGGCAGAGGTCTTTCACATCACCTACTTGCCTAGTCCCTTTAACTGAAGATGCTGGGGATTGAACCTGGGATCTTCTGCATGCCAAGCAGATCCTCTGAGTCACAGTCCCTCCCACTCCCAACCACTATTCCCTATTTGCTATATGGCTTTAGTAGATGTGTAGGAGAGAAAAGCCAACAGAATGGGACCTCTCCTGATCACTTAGGCAAAATTGTTCTCTGTCACCCAGGTATCAAGCAAGCAAGGGATTTTTTAAAAAAACGCACCCAGACTTACGTGTGGCAGCGCGCTCCATGCTGAAGAGAGGCGTGTCACAAAAATAAGGCATCACGCTGTACAGCTGCAAGAGAAACATTATGAGCACTTCCGCGCACGCCAAATACTGCACTTTCAATCCACTGTTTTAAAAAAAATAATTTTGTTAAATTTATTAACAAAATTACAATAAACAAAATAAAGAAAAAAGGGGGAAATGCAAAAAACAAAGTCACAAAGATCCTTTTGCTTTCGTTTGTATCCAATATACAAAATTATTTCTTAAATTATTCCTACAACTAAAAAATCAAACTTTTCTCTATCATGCCTACGTTCTTATTCTTCTACTCTTCAAACCCACAAATGATCAATTAGTTCTTTTCCGTATTGCGCAAAAAGTCCATAAATGGTTTCCAATTTTCCACAAACTTAGATAAGTTATTTTCTCTGATCAAAGCAGTCAGCTTGGCCATTTCCGCTAATTCTAACATCTTTACAAGCCATTCTTCTATTGTAGGTATATATGGATGTTTCCATTTTTGCCCATATAATATTCTTGCTGCTGAAATCATATATAATAGTTAAAAAAAGGTAAAGGTCCCCTGTGCAAGCACCGGGTCATTCCTGACCCATGGGGTGACGTCACATCCCGACATTTTCTAGGCTGACTTTGTTTGCGGGGAGTTTGCCAGTGCCTTCCCCAGTCATCTTCCCTTTACCCCCAGCAAGCTGGGTCTTCATTTTACCAATCTTGGAAGGATGGGAGGCTGAATCAACCTTGAGCCGGCTACCTGAAACCAACTTCCGCTGGGATTGAACTCAGGTCGTGAGCAGAGCTTGGACTGCAGTACTGCAGCTTACTCTGTGCCACGGGGCTCCTTATAATAGTAAACATCCACATTTTTTTTCCAACTGACTATCCATAAAAGCCAAAAGATACATTTTCTGGTTTCATTTGTATATTAACCTAATAAAATCTTCTGTATTATAGAGTGTAATTGTGACCATTTTTTTTAAACTTTCAATGCACTTTGCAGCCGGATTCCACAGTGCGAAACGGCAAAATCCACTTGCAAACGATCGATAAAGTGCATTGAAAGTGGATCGGAAGGGCATTACTCAGTATGTGCCCATTTTGTTTGAGTTAACGGGTACCTCTGGCTCATAGCCTTGCACCCTCCTTTCTCGCCAGATTCTGAACAGCATCCTTCCCAAGTTGTCCTCCTCTGGTAACTTATCTCGCCAGAAATAAAAACCAGAAAAGGCACCGGGCCGCCCCCGGCTGCCGGCGTCTTGAGGGCCTCACCTCTTCCCGCCACTCTTTCAGGCAGGGGAAAGCTTCCTGTTCCCTCAGCTGCTTGAGTACCCCTTGCACCGCGGCGGTTCGCTCCTCGAAGGAGACCAGTTGCTTGTTCAGCTCCAAGCAAGCAGGGGCTTCGTCCCCCTGAGACACCGAGAAAACAGCTGGATACTGATGGAGACGCCGGGCCACGGAGTGTGGTACGTGGCCCACTTGAAGGCCGGCCACCACAAAAGGCAGACACAGAGCCTTCGGAGAGCCTAAAAGGAAAGCGAGCCGAATCAGTCCGTATAGTTGCCTAATCCTCAGGCCTATAGGCCAAAGTCAATTTTCAAACATTGTATTTGCATTATTTACAATCCGCCTTTCTCACTGGGGCTTAAGAAGAAGAAGAGTTGGTTTTTATAGGCCGACTTCCTCTACCACTTAAGGGAGAATCAAACCGGCTTACAATCCCCTTCCCTTCCCCACAACAGAGACCCTGTGAAGTAGGTGGGGCTGAGACAGCATGACTAGCCCAAGGTCACCCAGCTGGCTTCCTGCATAGGAGTGGGGAAACAAATCCAGTTCACCAGATTAGCATCTGCCGCTCATGAGGAGGAGTGGGGAATCAAACTCGGTTCTCCAGATTAGAGTCTGCCGCTCCAAACCACCGCTCTTAACCACTACACCACGCTGGCTCAAGGCAGAGTGCATGGAATAAATCAATACAATCAACCAAGTGGGGATATCCAGTAGCCAATGCAATAGGATTTGACTTGCAGACACCTGGAAACCAACAGAAACGTTAAACGAAATAATTAGATGTGGTCTTTGCTTAAAAATTCCCGATAGGACCTCTTATTTCTCCACCATCGGGCTGTTGTTTCTCCAATTAGAACCTGATTCACAGCACTTATAGAAAGTCTTTTTTTTTTAAAGTCCTTTAAATTGGAGGTTTACAACCTTCTCGGCATGGTGACCCACAAGTCCAAATTTACTTGGCATGGGGTCCCATCCAGGGCTGGGCCAAGGTTGGTTTTTGTTTTTGTTTTTTGAGCCCTAGGTCCTTAAAAGGTTTTTTCTTATCAGTACTAACTTGAGTATATCCTGCTCATTGGAATACCCTTTTGCCATGAATACTCTTAATCTACCCTGTAAAGATGAACCAAGATCTACAGACTTTCTTAAATGTGTTTTGACCCCGAGTTCACAAGTATGTATTTTTGCAAGGCTGGTTTACTTTTGTGTTATTTAAGGTGCTTTTCCTAATTCCCCACTTATAGTGTAGTTTTTCCTCAATGCTGTGTGTTTTGTGTGTAAAGTGCCGTCTAGTCGCAGCCAACTTATGGTAAGTTGTTGCCATAATGGCAAACTAAGGGGTTGCAACTTATGGCAACCCCTTAGTTTGCCATTGCCTTCCTCTGCACAACAACCCTGGTATTCCTTAGTGGTCACACGAACACATGAAGCTGCCTCATACCCAATCAGACCTTTGGTCCATCAAAGTCAGTATTGTCTACTCAGACCGGCAGCGGCTCTCCAGGGTCTCAGGCAGAGGTCTTTCCCATCACCTACTTGCCAGGTTCCTTTAACTGGAGATGCCAGGGATTGAACCAGGGACCTTCTGCATGCCAAGCAGAAACTCTATCACTGAGCCACAGCCCCTCCCCATCCAATTACTAACCAGGGCTGACCCTGCTTAGCTTCTGAGATCTGATGAGATCAGGCTAGCCTAGCAGCAACTGGAAGCCCCCAAGCCAGATCTGGGCCCCGGGGAATTTCCACTGGGCCCTGCAGTTTCTCATCTAAGACAGAGATGTCATTTATGGCAACAAAATTGACTGATAAGTCATTTTAGAGGACAGGAGTTTTGGTTTCAGTCCACATGGAATAGAAACGAGATGACCTTCGCGGAAAACCAGGGCTTTGTTTTCTATCAAATCCATTATTTATTTGAAACACCTATCATTTATTTTTCCACCTGCATCTTCAGCAGGTAAGGTGCATGATCTTTATTTTCCTATTGCTTGTAGCCTTTGCTTATTTTAAGGGTTCCAGGCAACTGGAAAAAATATAGCTAATAGTTACAGCCCATGTTTATTTAGACATTAATACCCTGCTTTCCCCCACAATGGAGATGCAGAGCAGTTAACAATATTCTATTGTATCCTCCCGACAACAGCCCTGTGAGGTAGGCTAGGCGTGAGAGAGGGAGTCGCCACCCAGCAAGTTTCTCTGGCAGAGTGGGGGGGGGGGTGTCTCCAAGATCCTATCCCAACACTCCAACCACAACATTTAAATAATTTGCTGTTATTCCTTCAATCGTTCAATACATAAATCAATGAAGCTGTCTCAGCCCGAAGTCAGACCGCTATAGGGTTGCCAGGTTCCTCTTTGCCACCTGTGGGAGGTTTTTGGGGCGGAGTCTGAGGAGGGTGGGGTTTGGGGAGGGGAGGGACTTCAATGTCATAGAGTCCAATTTCCAAAGCGGCCATTTTCTCCAGAGGAACTGATCTCAATCGGCTGGAGATCAGTTGTAATAGCAAGAGATCTCCAGCTAGTACCTGGAGGTTGGTAACCCTGGACCTTCTAGCTCATTAATAATCTACGCAGACTAGTAGTGGCTCTGGCAGATCTCAGGTGGAGAGAGGTCTAACTCTTTCCCAGTACCTGCTACTTGAGATCCTGCAACTGGGGTGCGGTTGCCAACTCCGGGTTGGAAAATTCCTGGAAATCTGGGGGTGGATCCTAGGGAGGGACCCCAGCAGGATATAATACAATGCCTTTTCTCTTTTTCTTCCTCCGGAGGTTGTAAGCGCGCCTTCCCCGGAGGTTTTTAAGCAGAGGCTAGGTGGCCACCTGTCAGCAATGCTGATTCTACGACCGTAGGCAGATGATGAGAGGGAGGGCATCTTCTGGGCATGGAGTAGGGGTCACTGGGGGTGACAATGCAATTCATGCATTGTGCAGGGGGTTGGACTAGATGACCCTGGTGGTCCCTCCCAACTCTGATTCGATGGGAACTGATCTCTGCAGTCTGGAGATCAAGCTGCAATTCCGGGAGATCTCCAGGCCCCACCTGGAGGATGGCAACTGTTTAACTTGGGGGGGGTCCCTCCTCTCCCCCCTCCCCCATTATGTGCCAGCCAGATGCTGCTTTAAGAGAGGCGAATTCCCTACGAAACCTGCTCGCCCGCCCGCCTCCCGCGGCCGCACCGGCTCGGTGGAAGGAATTCATCCTGCGGAGCAGCTCCCGGACCCGCTCGGACCAGCCCGGGGCCGCCATGGTCCCCGCACAGGCAAGCCCCGCCTCCCGGCCAACCACGTGTCGCTCCTGGAGCGCGGTAGCGCTGATTGGCCCGCCGGGCCTGCCAATCGGGGTCGAAGACCTGCCTGCCTTAAATGCAGTTTGCATCACGCGCAAAATGATCAGGCGGTCTCCGTTCAGCGGGATCAAGAGTGTTCCCGGAACAGTGCGGGCTGCAGATATGGGAATTCCCATATCTGCAGCCTGCACCGTGTCTGTCTGTCTGTCTGTCTGTCTGTCTGTCTATCTATCATATGGGAATTGCTAGATAGATAGATAGATAGATAGATAGATAGATAGATAGATAGATAGATAGACAGACAGACAGACAGACAGACACGGTGCAGGCTGCAGATATATAGCAATTCCCATATATATATCAATTCCCATATCTGCAGCCTGCACTGTGTCTGTCTATCTATCTATCTATCTATCTATCTATCTATCTATCTATCTATCTATCTATCTATCTATCTATCTATCTATCTATCTATCCCCATATGATAGATAGATAGATAGATAGATAGATAGATAGATAGATAGATAGATAGATAGATAGATAGATAGATACACACGGTGCAGGCTGCAGATATATAGCAATTCCCATATATATAGCAATTCCCATATCTGCAGCCTGCACTGTGTCTGTCTGTCTGTCTGTCTGTCTGTCTGTCTGTCTATCTATCTATCTATCTATCTATCTATCTATCTATCTATCTATCTATCTATCTATCATATGGGGATAGATAGATAGATAGACAGACAGACAGACAGACAGACAGACACACTGTCAGTGAGGGCACCCAGTCGGACCCGGGATGAGTAAGCTCCGTGCTCTTTCTCCCCCCCCCCTTTCCGTTTCCATGGGAAAAGGGACAGAGACTGGGGACTGTAACACCTCCACTTCAAAGCCTTCCCGTTGTAAATCTGAGGTCGACCTTTCTAGTGTCATTCCTAACACCTTGTGGAAGCTTCAAAGGAACTTGATGTTTTTGCATTTCAAAGTCTACTTGTAATTATTTCTTTGTATGTTCTATATATGCTGTATCTGTCTTTCTCTTGCCATTCTGTCGTTGGATTTCTCAAGGATGCTGATCTCGTAAGCTTCTCTGAAATAAACTTTAAACTCTCTGTAACGTCTGGAGTGGAGTTTATATTACTGGAATGCTACGAGGTACTGAAACCCTGACACACACACACACACACACACACAGTGCAGGCTGCAGATATGGGAATTGCTACATATATGGGAATTGCTATATATCTGCAGCCTGCACCGTGTCTGTCTATCTATCTATCTGTCTGTCTGTCTGTCTGTCTATCATATGGGAATTGCTAGATAGATAGATCCCAACACTCCAGCCACAATACCATTTAAACAACTTGCTGTTATTGGTCATTAGGAGATCTGTTGTAATAGCAGATATCCTGGTACCATAGGGTTGCCAACTGCCAGGTAGTCCCGTAGGTTGAGGAGGTTCAAGAGGTATGGTTGATTATATTTCCATTTATAAGCCGAAACAGAAAGACTACCGGACTTCTGTATAAATGGAAATATAATCAACCATACCTCTTGAACCTCCTCAACCTACGGGACTTACAGTCAAAAGGACTTTGAACCTTGACTCAATGGACTCTGATTTTTTATTACTGTTTGCTTAAAATAGCTTATTTGTCAAGTGAATTAGATGTTGCTAATAGTGTATATGAGAATTGAATAACACAATTATAATTATTTAAGTTTTGCAATTGTTGCTGTGTTTCATAGTTGCTAACTACTGTACAGCACGCTAACTTTTGTCTGCCAACTGCCAGGTAGTAGCAGGAGATCTGCTAATTCAACTGATCTCCAGCCAATAGAGATCAGTTCACCTGGAGAAAAATGGCTGCTTTGGCAATTGGACTCTATGCCATTGAAGTCCCTCCCCAAACCCTGCCCTCCTCGGGCTCCGTCCCCAAAACCTCCCGCCAATGGCGAAGGGGGACCTGGCAACCCCATCTCTGGCCCCTATCCTACTTTTGTCTGGGCATCAGGGCCAAAATGCTCCCCCACCCCGTTTTTTTACCCCAGCTTTTAATTGAGTTTGTAGTTTTTTCACCTCATTCAGATAAACTGCTTCTGTCCTGACAACTGTTTGACGCGACCCTGCCTCATGTGTTATGCTTTTTAAAAAAATGCTCGAATTGGGTTTTTCACAGTTTATTATTAATAATTCTTGTGGTGCTTTACGTTTTTGTTATGTTTTGCTTTGTTAGCTTCCACCACCACCACCACCACCACAAGCCGGCGGTCTGGAGGGCCAGCCTAGAATTTTTCCAAATAAATAAACATGTTGATCTATGAGAAGGGGTTAGGGTAGCCAACCTCCAGGTAGCACCCGGAGGTCTCCTGCTATTACTGTTGATCTCCAGAAGACCAAGATCAGTTCCTCTTGGGAAAAAAACAGCAGCTTTGGAGGGTGGACTCTATGGCATTATACCTTGCTGAGGTCCCTCCCCTCCCCAGGATTCACCCCTCCCCCAAATTTCCAGGTATTTCCCCATTCAGAGCTGGTGGCAACCCTAAGAGGGGTAGATTAGACAGCCTTTGAAACAGTGACTAAGAACGTAAATATCACCTTGCCGGATTGGAACCAGGTCCATTTCGCACACCACTTTGTTTCTGGAAACAACCAGTCAGATGTCTCTGAATTCTCACAACCAGAGCGTGAAGGTACTGGGCTGTCCCTATTGTTGGCCTCGGTCCCTGTTATTCTGAGTTATCCTGCCCCTGTCCATGGAGGTTCCACATAACAATTTCAAAGAATCAGACTGAGCCAGACTGAATTTAGGGAAACAAGTTTTTAATTAACTTTTTTTCATATTATAATTTATTAATATTACACTTTAAATATTTTTACAGCTTTCTTTGTTTTTTTTAAAGGTTCTGGCGTCTAAGAATTTTTATCACAATGGCCAGTAGAAAAATAACCAAACTCTTAAAAACAAAGGCGCTCCGCGGCGCTTCTCACAAAGGGAGGGGGGGGAGAGGTAGGAACGGGGGGGAGGGGAGGATTGGGGAGTTTCTTGGGAGCAGGTTATGTTAGGGGAGTGATGTATCTCGAGAACAGTTCACAAAGAGACCCACAGTTTGATTATGTACAAAGCAACTAGGTTTCAATGGCTGTGCAGGTATCCTGCTTTGGAACAAACTATCCGGTGGAAAAATGGTCACCTAGTCCTTCAAAACCCTCCCTTTGGAGGGCAGCCAGAGAGTTTTCCTTTTCCAGTGTGCCGAACGTTAATTCATCCCTGTTCTACGTCGCTTGACCCCACCAGTGGAATGGAACCCAGGAGTTGAAGCTCCACCCTCCAACATCTGGAGTTTGCCCTGCAGGTCCCTGGGAAACCCTTTCTCCAATCTTGCTCTGATTCCAGCTGTGAATTTGTGGTGGTCAGCCATTCACGCAGGCAAAAGACCAGAGAAAGGTTAGAGCTGGGGTTGGGGGGGGGGGGGAGAAGCGAAAAAAGAAATCCAGATTGTGAAAGAATTTGAAAAGGACCTTTGGCCGCACGCGGATGATCGCAGTGAGGCTGCGGCCATATTTATCTCCCGGTAAACCGACCCCACGCAACCCACCAGCCGTGTAACAGTGGCTCACCCGGGACTCCAGGAACCTTCTTTTTCAGCTCGCTACCTGGGACTGCTCAAATGGGAGGGGAACTGTACAGCCCTTGAACGTCACAATACGCTGCTGGCGAGGGGTGTTGTCGGGGGTAACAAGTTGTACAGACTTTGTGGTCAATGAGATGCCCGCTCCCTCGGTCCAGATCCTGGCCTCCCACCCCCTGCGGATGCAAAGATAATCTCAAAAGGAGAAATTGTTTTCGCTCACTGACAGCGCTATGCTCGACGGCTTCCCGGCTTCCCTGCGGAAGCACTACCAGATTGGCCGTTTTTCTTTGTGGCAGAAAGTTCTGGGCTCACTGTTACCCCAGTGGGCCACGGCATGGGAAAGTCTGTTGGCTTCTTTCTCCCTAAGCGCTGGCTAGAATCCCCACAGTAAAGTGCCAGCATACTTGCTGAAGAAAGAACTGGGAACACCTCCGCTTATGTACCACAGTTTCCCATGACGGTTCGATATAAGGCTGAGGGTTGGAGACATGCACAAAGGAATCGACAGGATTGTCCCGCCAATCCTCAGCTTGTCGCAACCCACTGATCAGTGGCCCCAGATCCCTTCGATCTTTCGCCTAGCGTCTCGATTCCCTGGCATCTTCAGCTCACGTAAAAACGAGACGGAGAAAACGAGCAGGACGGAGAAAGAGTCTCGCTGTGGCCACAATTTGGCTTTGGACAGCGGTGCTGTGTTTTATTGTCAAGGTTTGAGGCGCTGGCTTTGCTGGCAGGACGGTGGGGCCTGGGTCTGATGGCAGAGGCATTGCCACGCGGAAGAGCCAAACACTCACGGCTTTTCCTGTTGTGCAGCCTGAGAACGACCCTCCTTCCGACTCAGTGGCTGACATCCCCATGAGACGTTTCAGCCCGAGACAGACCTGGGAGCCACTCAGAGTTCTTTCTTCGAGGAGGGGGGAAAGCATGTGCAAGGTAAAGAATCCCCCCTCCCGTTATCCTGGGTCCCTCATTCGACTCCACTCATGCCTCCCACACTTCTTCCTCCCCAAAGACCAGAGGTCCCAGAATTGGATAGCAAGAGTATTTTTGGAGGGGAGGGGGAGACTGATGACCCTTCAATATACAGTTAATCAAGTATTTGGGTGGGGGGACGGCCAAGATGGCAGAACTAGATGTAGAACATTCTGGGGGAACCTCCGAGATTTGGATGTGGCACATCTGTTCCTACCCCCTAAATTAAGACAGGCCTTGGCACCGTTCATCACTGATAGTTGAATAGCCTCCTGCTTTTCTGCCGGGGAGTACTAAATTCTAGCCTGAAACCATCTGCCTGGGATCTGGATTTACAATTGGGGCTATTAAATTGCTGGTGAAAAGATTCTGGTCCTAATCGATCTCCCCCCCCCCCACCTCAAGCTGTGACTATTTCCCACCCTGCTTTATGCATAAGAACGGTGTTTCCCTCCCTAACTTCCTAGCCACACGACACACAACGTCCCTTTTTTAAAGTGCTTACTGCGTATCTCTTTTCGGAAGGATCAGCGCCCCCAGAGGCATGGGTCCAGGCCCTTCTAATGCACGTAAGTAGGCACCCACAGATCTCGGACTAGTACTGGGCAACCGCTGGCCCACGGGCTACATCCATCCCTGCCCTGGTTCTTTCTGTCCCCTAACGCTCCCTGTGCCAAGGTGGAAACAATGCACGGTTCACATGTGCTGCTTTCCCCCACTACTTTGCTTGAGCTGGGAACATGGGAACTTAGGGAACATGGAGGGGGTGGGGGAGGAAGGGAGGTAGTTGACTTGACTTGGCGTCATTCTCCCTACATGTGCTACCGGAGCTTAGATTCTAGAGAGAACCCAGGCGTCCCAGCACCCATCTCTTCTAGACAGGCCTCTGCTCTCCGTGGCAGGGCTAGGCACGGGGACCAGAGTTCTCCTAGATTCTACTCTTTCCCCTCTCTTACCTACCAGATCCCACATCTGAGTGCAAAGGTGTTGGGATACCCTTTGAGCACAGTTCAGGCCGCTTCTTAGCATCTGTTATAAACGAAGCCCTCTGAAAGAGACAATATTTCCTCGCGAATGATAAAACACAGAGGGGCTTTCTTTGCTACAAACCAAGCCCCTCCGTAATGTTTAAAAAAATTCATGCTCTTGGCCCACGAGTGGAGTCATGCATCCATCTCTCTCTTTAAAACACCGGGGCGGGGACGTTCTTAAACGGTTTTGAGGGCCCGTTTCTCTTCCTCCGGCCGTCCCTTCTTTTGGTTTCCCGTTCCAGCTAAAATATGCCTCCTGGCAACTCACGCGCACAAAAATAGGTTGCCCTGAAGTTGGACGCAAGGATAAGGGAGGGGGTCCCCAAAAAATACCCGGGACACGACAGAGATTCGTTTAAAAGGAAAGAAATACAAGGGGGAAACCCCCACCCTCCGACGGGCGTTGTGCCCTTAAGCGGCCCCACCCTCTTGGTCCATCTTGAGTACGGTGTGCGAGGTGACCGGAGGTCCTGACCTCGGAGAGAGGAGGCGGTCGGCGTGGCCTTGCAGAGGATCAGAGCACAGTATTCTCGGTACAGCTGCCCCCCAGGGAAGAGCGGAACGCCTGCAGCTGGGAAACGCCGTGTAGATGGACGCAGGCTGCCGCTACCACCAGCACGTGGAAGATCTGGTGGGAGTGGAACTGGAGAGGGAAGAAAAGACAGGGTTCGAACCCAAGACTCCGAGCACCTGCGGCCGCCCTGCTGCCTAATGCCAGTCAGAGATTTGGGAAGAGGGTTGCCAACTTCCAGATGTGAGCTGGAGTTCTCCTGGGATTGCAACTGATCTCCGGTTCCCCAAGAGAGAACGGCAGTCTCAGAGGGTGGACTCTATGCCAACCTCCAGGTGGTGGCTGGAGATCTCCCGCTATTACAGCTGATCTCCAGCCGACAGAGATTAAGTCACCTGGAGAAAATGGCCGCTTTGGCAATTGGAGTCTATGGCATTGAAGTCCCTCCCCAAGCCCCGCCCTCCTCAGGCTCTGCCCCCAAAACCTCCCGCCAGTTGCGAAGAGGGACCTGGCAACCTTAGCTGGAGCATTCATATAGTTTTGCCACCAGAGCGGCTACCTTTTATTCCGCCTGGACTCCTGTGAATTTAAGAGCTTGGTAAACAGATAGAACGAGAGGAGGTGAAACTTTCCCTATCGCTGTGTTTTTGTCCTGGGGGAAAGCCTGACCAGTTAAATGGCTGCCTGTCATAAAGTTGCTAAAAAGACAAAATTTCCATCCATCCAGAAGCAGTCTTTGCCGCACAGGGCCTGTGCTTTTTGTTCCTCGCCTAGATTAAGTTTGAGCCTATTCCTATGTGAAAATCGAGTCTTTTCTGTCTTTCCTGGGAGAGGATGTAACCCTTTTCTCAAATCGGAGGTACCAGGGTTCTCCCCACACTCTCAGACCCTCAGATGCAAGCGTCTCTGCCCCAACAATACATACCCATATGTCACACTTCCCTGGGAAAAAGCGTTCGGGGATGCGGGCCGCATACAGGGCCACCCCCAAGATGTAGAGGACAGCCATGAGGAACAGCCACCCAATCTGACCCACGGTCGTGGCCTTGATGAACCCCTCAGCGATCATAAAATGGAGGGTCGGCACCAACCCACTCAGGCCGAGGCCTAGAAAGACTCCTGCCCAAAGAAGAAAGAGGAATCACTGACTGTTATTGCCTGTAATAAAGGAGAGAGCATCTCTGAGCATATACAAAGTGACTTTTCACTAGTTAATAACCACAACCAGAGAGCACAGAGGGTCTGGAGAGCCAGCGTGGTGTAGTGGTTAAGAGCGGTGGTTTGGAGCGGTGGACTTTGATCGGGAGAACCAGGTTTGATTCCCTTCTCCTCCACATGAGCGGCAGAGGCTAATCTGGTGCACTGGATTTGTTTCCCCACTCCTGCACATGAAGCCAGCTGAGGGCTGAGAGAGCTGTGACTAGTCCAAGGTCCCCCAGCTGACTTCGGTTGTAGGAATGGGGAAACAAATCCAGTTCACCAGATTAGCCTCCGCCGCTCATGTGGAGGAGTGGGGAATCAAACCCGGTTCTCCAGATCAGAGTCCACCGCTCCAAACCACCGCTCTTAACCACTACACCATGATGGAAGTGAGGAAGAGAAGGTGATTGTAAGCCGGTTTGAGTCTCCTTAAAAAGTGGGGTATAAATAGGGTTGCCAACCTCCAGGTACTAGCTGAAGATCTGCTATTACAACTGATCTTCAGCCAATAGAGATCAGTTCACCTGGAGAAAATGGCCGCTTTGGCCATTGGACTCTATGGCATTGAAGTCCCACCCCTCCCCAAACCCCACCCTCCTCAGGCTCTGCCCCAAAAACCTCCCACCAGTGGCGAAGAGGGACCTGGCAACCCTAGGTATAAAAAACCCAACTCTTCTTCTTCTATTATACCCCACGAAGGACCCTACCCTTCCAAACTCCTCCCTCCTCAAAATATCCAGGTATTTCCCAACCCAGCGTTGGCCACCCTAGTAATGAACCTGCGGCTGAGATTAGATCTGAACCAGCAGCCTCACTGATCACAGCCCATCCTTGTAGCCCTCTCTGTTAGCATTCGGGCTGGGAAAGCGACCTACGCCCAACGACACCTAAGAGTTACCATCTACGGTTACCTGCCCGGACAGCTCGGTACTGTGGAGTCGCGAAGTGGTCCCACTGGGATACCATGATGGCCGTGATGCCCAGCACGCAGATGATGATGAGGTAGATGAGGCGGGGTTGTGGTGAGCAGTAGAAGGAGTAATACAGCCAGGGGACGAAACTGCCCATGGTCAGCAGGGCGATTCCGGAGTAATCCAATCTGCAGAAAACACACCCGACAGGAAGTCAGGTTAGGCAGTAGGTAGGGTTGCCAACCTCCAGGTTCTAACAAAAATAAGGCAGCACACAGGCTCTCTTATCGAACTAAACACTTATATTAAAAACTGTAAAAGTCCCCAGTGCAAGCACCGGGTCATTCCTGACCCATGGGGTGACGTCACATCCCGACGTTTTCTAGGTAGACTTTTGTTTTTTACGGGGTGGTTTGCCAGTGCCTTCCCCAGTCATCTTCCCTTTACCCCCAGCAAGCTGGGCGCTCATTTGACCGACCTTGGAAGGATGGAAGGCTAAGTCAACCTTGAGCCGGCGACCTGAAACCGACTCCAGTCAGGATCAAACTCAGGTCATAAGCAGAGCTTGGACTGCAGTACTGCAGCTTATCACTCTGCGCCATGGGGCTCCACGGAAGAAGGCACTGGCAAACCACCTCTGTTAGTCTTTTGCCATGAAAACCCCATAAGGGGTCGCCGTGCGTCGGGTGCGACTTGACTGCACTTTACACACACATATTAAACGCACAATCAAATCCTATATATACCATATACAAAAGTGAAGGTGGAGTAATTCAAACAAACATACATACTCTGCAATCCATACTCAATATATACATACAAATAATACAATCATAAATTGAGTAAACATGCTGGAAGTATCCGGCTAGTAACATCAGCCCCGAAGTAACATGTGGGTGCAAAATTCAACGGAACAAGCCCCAGGTCCACAACACGGATCCCTTCTGAAAAGGACGGATGCAGTTTCTAGATATTCTCCTGCGTTTCGATAATCTTCAGCTGTCTATTATAAGATGCAATGGTACAAAAAATTGTCTCTCTCACAGCCTAATCCACCTCACAGGGTTATTCTGAGGATAAAATGAGAAAGTGCCGAATGAGGTAAGCTGCTTTGGGATTCTACTGGGGAGAAAGGCGGGGTATAAATGGATTAAATAAATAAATAGAGGGACGGGGCTTTGCAAACTACAAGCATAATATGAAGGAACCCATTTGGATAGTGTGGTGTGCAGAAGGAGGGTACAGCTAATCCAGATTACCCCTCCTTTCCAACTAGGGTTGCCAACTCCAGGTACTAGCTGGAGATCTCCGGCTATTATAACTGATCTCCAGCCGACAGAGATCAGTTCCCTGGAGAAAATGGCTCTTTGGCAATTGGACTATGGCGTTGAAGTCCCTCCCCTCTCCAAACCCTGCCCTCCTCAGGCTCCGCCCCCAAAACCTCCTGCCAGTGGCAAAGAGGGACCTGGCAACCCTACAGCCAGGAGATGCCCGGTACAGCGTGGCAGCTGGTGCAGAAGTTGAAATTTATTTTCAGGAAGGTTTGCATCATTGTTTGGCTCTCGTGGCCCTTTCTTACATGCCCAGGGTAGTGCTGATTGCCACTTTGGGGTCAGGAAGCAAATTTCCTCCGGGCCAGATTGGCCAGGGATCCTGGAGGGTTTTTTTTTTTTTTTTTTTTGCCATCTTCTGGGTGTGGAGTAGGGGTCACTGGAGGTGTGTGTGGGGGAGGAAGCTGTGAATTTCCTGCGTTGTACAGGGGTTGGGCTAGATGACCCTGGTGGTCCCTTCCAACTCTATGATTCTATAAAGTGGCCTCTGGTCAACCTGATTGATACTAGAATAAAATCTTGCAGGTCTTTAAGGTTCTACAAGACTCCTATTTATTTCTTTTTTACTGCCAGAGCAAATTATTTCCCAGCATTTGTGTCTCTTGTGACTTTCAGCACTAGGGGAAAGAACTGCATTTGCTTGTTTGCCAGGCCGCAGGGGTGAGTGGGCAGATTGAGGGTGGGGTGGGGGGAAGGGCATACTCACTTGGAGAAGGTGCGGGAGACCTTCTCGGAGTGGCAGTAGACAGTGTGGAACACCCAGGAGAAGCAGAGGCAAAGGATGGCTCCCAAGAAGAACATGCCAAAGACCACGCGCTCCTGGATCGGGGCCACATAGTTCATGTTGGGGCTGAACATGTAACCAAAGCCCAAGACCAGGAAGAAGAGGAATCCTAAGAGTGAAGAGACAAGAACAATACCTACAGATTACTAGTTGTTTCGTTTCCAGACATCCAGGGAAGGGGCTGTGGCTTAGAAGCGGAACATCTGCTTGGCATGCAGAAGGTCCCAGGTTCAATCCCTGAAATCTCCAGTTAAAGGGACCAGAGGCAAATAGGTGATGTGAAATACCCTGGAGAGCCGCTCTGAGCAGACAATACTGACTTTGATGGACCAAGGGTTTGATTTAGTATAAGGCAGCTTCATGTGTTCGTGTGATCTAAGCTCTATTCCTCAGTCCCTTTGCCTGGTAGATACCTGTCCCTGTTTGTTGTAGTGGTGTAGTGGATAAGAGCGGTGGTTTGCAGCGGTGGACTGGAGAACCGGGTTTGATTCCCCACTCCTCCATATGAGCGGCGGACTCTAATCTGGTGAACCGGGTTGGTTTCCCCACTCCTACACAGCTGGGTGACCTTGAACACATGAACACATGCACCTGCCTTATACTGAATCAGACCCTTGGTCCATCAAAGTCAGTATTGTCTACTCAGACCGGCAGCTGCTCTCCAGGGTCTCAGGCTGAGGTCTTTCACATCACCTGCTTGCCTAGTCCCTTTAATGGGAGATGCCGGGGATTGAACCTGGACCTTCTGCATGCCAAGCAGATGCTCTACCACTGAGCCACAGCCCCTCCCCAAGTAGACCTTGGACTAGTCACAGTTCTCTTAGACCTCTCTCAGCTCCACCTACCTCACAGGGTGTCTGTTGTGGGGAGGGGAAGATGATTGTAAGCTGGTTTGATTCTTCCTTAAGTGGTTTAATTCTTCCTTCTTCGTTTTACCAGTGTGAGGTAAAAGCAGTTTAGTGGGTAGCTTTTTCCAGTAGGAAAAAAAGCCGGCGAGGAAACTTTTCCTTCCTCCCAACACAAAAAGGACCTGCCCCCACCCTGATTAGACAGTGTGGTGTAGAGATTTAAAGTGGCGGACTAGTATCTGGAACACCTGGGTTCGAATCTCCACTCGTGCCATGGAAGCTGACTGAGTGACCTTGGGCCAGTCACACACTCTCAGCCTAATCTACCTCACAGGGTTGTTGTGAGGATAAAATGCAGGAGTGCTGAATGAGGTAAACTGCTTTGGGTTTCCACTGGGGAAAAAGGCGGGGTATAAATGGATTAAATAAATAAATAAAGAGGAGTGGGGCTTTGCAAACTACAAGCATAATAAATAAGAAGGAACCCAACTGGATAGTGAGGTGTGCAGAAGAATGCAGCTAATCCAGATTACCCCTCCTTTCGAACTAGGGTTGCCAACCTCCAGGTACTAGCTGGAGATCTCCTGCTATTACATCTCCAGCCGATAGAGATCAGTTCACCTGAATAAAATGGTCGCTTTGGCAATTGGACTCTATGGCATTGAAGTCCCTCCCCAAACCCCGCCCCTTCTCAGGCTCCGCCCCAAAAGCCGCTGGTTGCAAAGAGGGACCTGGCAACTCTTATTTCCAACCCCACCCCATTCTTTGCTACATGACGCAACGCAACTCCCTATGACTGACCAAGCAGGTGCGTCCAGATGTTGCCGGTCTCGGTGTGGAGGCGGAAGATGCTGCGGAAGCAGGCGCGGAATGAGGGCATGGGAGGCCGGTGTCCGTGCAAGAGGAAGTCGTTGTCCTTCAGCCAATCGGGGAGGACGTCATATGGCATGACACGCCAGCGGCCCTCCCAAACCTGCGAATTGGGGGGGGGGAGAAAAGAGAGGCTAGAAGGGGGGCGCCAATCAGCTCACAGGGAGTCCGGTTGTGTCCTCTGTGCTGAGATCACAGTCGGTACATTGGGACTTTGGCTGCCTCCGCACATCACTGAATACTTTCCCCACTCCTCCACATGAAGCCAGCTGGGGAACCTTGGGCAAGTCACACTCTCTCAGTCCCACCTGCCTCACAGGGTGTCTGTTATGGGGAGGGGAAGGGAAAGTAATTGTAAGCCAGTTTGAGACTCCCTTAAGTGGTAGAGAAAGTTGGCATATAAAAACCAACTCTTCTTCTATTTTTATTATATATTGTGCACAAATGTATTTAAAAACACAAGGCCTAAAATACAGGCTTCTTTTAAAATATATATATATATTTACCTTGCATAACATTTGTGTGTATGTCAGGATGTCTATTGTAAAATTGTGTATGTATGACCACTGAGGAAAGCCTATAATAGGCCAAAACATGTATGGTAGGTTTTTGGTCATTTTATGTACTAACATCAGCTGCTAAGCATTGGGAATATTTGTAACTATGTTTGTGCTTTTAAAGAAGCCTGTATTTTAGGCCCTGTGTTTTCAAATACCTTTTTGCACAATATATAATACAAATAGATTTATTGGTTGTTATATTAGATAGTGTTTCGCTCAGCCCCTTAGGTTTCCCCTGCAACCTTCGATGTAACATAAAAGATAACCCCTCTCTGGCGCAACTTTTAAGCAGCCATTTGCAGGAAGGGTTAGAAATGTCAATGAACTCCAGGTTCATTGTAATAAGCATGTGTAATAAGGTGCTGCTGGCAGCATGTGTAATAAGGTGCTGCTGTGCCATGTGAGTTCTGGGCATGAGAAAAGGTAACCCAGCAAGTGCCAATTCTCCTGTTATCAGGTGCGCCAGTCCCCTATGTCGCCTGTTCACAGATGTGGTTCGTAGGGTTGCCAACCTCCAGGTAGTAAGCAAAACAAGAAAAGAGCACCTCCGTGCTAATACCGTCAGGTTTGGAAACTGGCACGGGAAGAAATCAGTACAATAATACAAAATGTGTATATTGTGTTTCAAAACATTTCAACAAGTACAATGGACTACAACAAGTGACAATAAATGATATATCCAAAATATACAAAACGTGTTTGATGCAGTCTTTGAATAGTACAGTCTATAAATAGTATAATCTTCTTAGTATATAGAAAAGTATTTTAAAAAGTCCATCAGGTACATGTATAAATGATCACAAAATCTTCAATAAGCATGATTGGTGGGGGACGGCCGTTTCAAGAAAATTTCTTCAGCCCCATTTCCAATCAAGTATCCAAGCTTAATTAAATTCTATATATCATCATGAAGTCAGTTCACCAGTTCCCGCAGGATACTCCCAAGTGTAGGCAGCAGCTTAGCTTGTTAGACTGTACTATTCATAGACTGCATCAAACACGTTTTGTATATTTTGTATATATCGTTTATTGTCACTTGTTGTAGTCCATTGTACTTGTTGAAATGTTTTGAAACACAATATACACATTTTGTATTATTGTACTGATTTCTTCCCGTGCCAGTTTCCAAACCTCCAGGTAGTAGCTGGAGATATCCTGCTATTACAACTGATCTCCCGCTGATAGAGATCAGTTCCCCTGGAGAAAATGGCCGCTTTGGCAATTGGACTCTATGGCGTTGAAGTCCCTCCCCTCCCCAAACCCCGCCCTCCTCAGGCTCCGCCCCAAAAACCTCCTGCAGGTGGCGAAGAGGGACCTGGCAACCCTAGTGGTCCAGGCGTTCCATGCTTAGAACTTAATTCCCAGGTGTGCCAGCTCCAACCTGGCAAATTCCTGGAGATTTGGGAATGCTGCCTGTAGAGGGGGGAATCTGGGGAGGGAATTCCCCTTGAAGAGATGGTATACCAGACAGTCTTCCCTTCCGAAGCTGCTATTTTCTCCAGGGGAACTGATCTCTGTAGTCTGGAGATCAGTTATAATTCTGGGAGAACTACAGGCCCCACCTGGAGGTTGGCAACCCTAGGTATCATCAAGTCAACATGCGGCTCTCACTGGGAGATTAGCCCTTCCCTCCCCCTATCCCTCCACAACGGTCTCACTTGCCCGAATCTGGCAGCAGTCCTCTTGCAAACCGTGAACATCTGTCGAAGCATCGATGGTCCCTGCTTTGGCCTCATCGCCCCTGCCCATGACCCCTATCAGGTGCATGCCTTCAGGGGACCCGGGCAGGGCATCGGGCTGCAGCGCCGGAAAGCGGGGCCTTGCTTTTTCCAGGTTTGCTGCTGGTCCTCTCCCTGGTCCCAGTTGAAACGGCCCGACGGGCTTGCCCCTCTGTGAACCAGCCCTGGAGCTGGTTCAGAAAGGGTTGTCATGACAGAGAGGAGACCCTCTTCCCCCGAGAAGAACGCATGCACTGTTTTGAGGCGGCCTTTCTGCCAGGCTCGGGTGACCGCCGGCCTTCCCGGCCTGGTGAAGAGAGGGCAGCGGGTGGGGGGGGGAAGAGGACAAGGGAGCTGCTGGTGAAGTCACAATGCCGTCTACTGGGGGCATCCTTATGACATACGAGCAACCTCCATTTTGATTGGGTTGGAGTTCTTTGCAGAAGGGAAGATATGATAACCATCTTCAAGTACTCGAAGGGCTGTCATATAGAGGAGGGTGCTGAGTTGTTTTCTGTGGCCCCAGAAGGTCGGACCAGAACCAAAGGGTTGAAATTAAATCAAAAGAGTTTCCGTCTAGACATTAGGAAGAATTTTCTAACAGAGCGGTTCCTCGGTGGAACAGGCTTCCTCGGGAGGTGGTAAGCGTCCCTTCCCTGGAGGTTTTTAAGAAGAGGTTAGATGGCCATCAGTCAGCAATGCTGATTCTATCACCTTAGGCAGATGATGAGAGGGAGGGCATCTTGGCAATCTTGTGGGCATGGAGTCACTGGGGGTGTGGGGGGAAGTAGTTGTGAATTTCCTGCAGTGTGCAGGGGGTTGGACTAGATGACCCTGGTGGTCCCTTCCAACTCTATGATTCTATGATGGCAGCGAGGGAAGAAACCAAGGAAGAGTAAACGGGGTGACCAGGAATACTCAGTTTGTGATGGAGCTTCCCAAATATTTTGCCCACCTTCAAGACAAATTCTTCCATCTTCTCCATGGCGTGATGAGCCTGAAGTGGGAGCATCAGAACCCGAACAGGATCTGGGCCACCCCCCTCCTCCTCTTCTTCCAGGTCGGGGTCATCAGAACCCCAACCTGTGGGCTCGACCCCCATCCCAACACCATCCTGGAAGAGACAATACAAGAGAATGAGGCAGCTTAGATACAGGAAGGGAATAAAACAGGCACAGGCAGGTGGAGAGGCACGGAAAAGAGTCTAAGGCAGGGGCGTCAAACATACGGCTCCGTGGGCCAGATCTGTCCCCTTGAGAGCTCTTACCTGGCTCGCGAGCCAGCCACCCACGCACCCCAGTCCCGATCTGGGCTGGCGAAGCATGGCCTGGCCCAACCAAGTGACATTTATGTCCTATCCGGCCCTCGTAACAAATGAGTTCGACACCCCTGATTTAGCGCTTTCCCTCTCAAGGACGCACAGTTCTAGAAACGGCTATTAGCGTCTGAAGATAATTTAGGAACTCCTCCCTTCTTTTTGCCGACAAGTCACAGCCGACTTATGCCGACCCTCAGGGCCGGTGCCAGTCTTTTTTGTGCTAGGCATGGCTAACTACCGGTACTTGTGCCCCCCCCCCACCATTGCTAACCAATTTTCAAAAGCAGATGTCTTGTAGAAAAAATAAAAGCCTGATGCATTCCCGCAAAACTTTTTATAAGATGTTATAATTAATTATTTTCCATAGCACTGTTTTGGTACTTATCTGAAAATAAAAATTGTCAGTTGCATTTCCCCCCAAGAAACTAATCTGTTTAAAACTGTGCTCCTCAGGCCAGTTCTGCGCCTCTTTGAGGTCTGCGCTCTAGGCGACTGCCTAGTTCACCTAATGGTAGCACCGGCCCTGGAGACCTTGTGGGGTTTTCAGGGCAAGAAACGTTCAGATCCAAGATCTGACGAGATCAGGCTATCCTGGGATATCCAGGTCAGGGTGTTACACCTCCCCCCACTTACCTCCTTCTCAGGACTTGCTTCAACTGTCCAGAAGGCTTTGGCTTGGATATTAAAAAGGGATTTGACCAGCGGTTCCCAAACCTTTTGGGCCACCGCCCCCTTGGTTCCACAAACTCAGCCCAGAGCCCCCCTACCCTATCCTATAAAAAGCGTTATTCAAAATAGGGGTTTGCATGACTCACTAAAGAAGATAATTACCATAAAGTTTCAAAACAGTAACAATTAATTGCACATCTATTCAAAATCAAATCAAAACTTTTTTAGTTTAAATTTATTCAACAAAACCGATGAACTTGGTCCAGCGGTACCAGCCCTTCAAAGACTGGAAAAAGAATTCTGATAGTTTTCACCAAATTTGCCAACGTGGTGCCACAGCTTGATCTATTGTAAATTAGTGAACAACATAGTTGAAGGTGCCCCCCTCTAGCGCCCCCTGCTGCCCCCTTGCCTCTTAGTGCCCCCCAGGTAATCCTACCGCCCCCCAGGGGGTGGTACTGCCCACTTTGGGAACCACTGGATTAGACCAATTTGTGGAGGATAACAACTACTAGACAACACAGTTAATAGGAACCTCTGTGTTCAAAGGGGTGATACCTCAGAGTATGAGATGCTAAGGACCGAGAACAAGGGGCATCTAAACGGCCTTCACACTTTGGGAGTTCAGATGGACGCTGGTCTAATACACTGGTCTAATACACCATTCCAACCTTTTTAGAAAAGTCACAGATCATCAGGAGAAGGTGCTGGGGGGCAACCAAAGTCAGCACAAAAGAGTGAAAGACACCCCCAGGACAGCTCTTGCCAGCATGGTGTAGTGGTTAAGAGCAGTGGTTTGGAGCAGTGGACTCTGATCTGGAGAACCGTGGTTGATTCCCCACTCCTCCACTTGAGTGGCGGAGGCTAATCTGGTGAATTGGGTTGGTTTTCCCACTCCTACACATGAAGCCAGCTGGGTGACCTTGGGCTAGTCACAGTTCTCTTAGAGCACTTTCAGCCCCACCTACCACCCGGGGTGTCTGTTATGGGGAGGGTAAGGTGATTGTAAGCAGGTTTGATTCTTCCTTAAGTGGTAGAGAAAGTCAGCATATAAAAACCAACTCTTCTTCTTCTTCTAATCTGGAGAATCGGGTTTGATTCCCCACTCCTTCACACGAGCGGTGAACTCTAATCTGGTGAACCAGGCTGGTTTCCCCACTCCTACACATGAAGCCAGCTGGGTGACCTTGGGCTAGACACAACTCTCTTAGAGCTCTCTCAGCCTCACCTACCTCACAGGGTGTCTGTTGTGGGGAGGGGAAGGTGATTGTGAGCCAGTTTGATTCTTCCTTAAGTGGTAGAGAAAGTCCGCATGTAAAAGCCAACTCTTCTTCTTCTTCTTTCCAGAATCTATACGGGCTTGTTTGTTAGGAACTCAGAAGAAATCCTCTCTAGGCCACATGGCCTTGAGTTTCTGATGTGGGGCCTGTGGTTTCAAGGGAAGAGGACAAAGGACAGTGTCTTCATCGCACTCACCTGGCTGCTGCCTTCCTGCAGCAAGGGTCTTCTTTCTTCCAGGGCCTCCTCCTCCCGGTACCCCGCACACCATCTGGCCCGCTCCTTCAGGGGCTCCATGATGGCGGCGGCAGTGGGGGGGGAGGGGGTTGCAGAGTCGAGGCCTCTTCGCGGGCAGAGGCTCAGTTCCCTCTGCGATCCACCAGCCCCATGTTGCCCACTGTCTCTGTGGAAAAGCAGAGGGGGTAAGGGGGGGATGACAGAGGGAGGAATCCCCGAATCCTTTCCTCTCCCCCTTCCTCGCAGTCCTACGAATTGTCAGTTGGACCCCTCCCGGACATTCCCATCCCCAAAACAAGCATCCTCACAATGTCCCTTCCCCCTTGAAATCCACACAGCAGTGCTTCACCAATAGGCGAGTCCTGGCCCCAGGTTTAAGAGACCCTCTCCTCTCTGTCTCCCCCAGTCTACATGCCTTCTGTTTTCATTCCTACGTCTATTGACATAAGAGCATAAGAACATAAGAAAGGCCTTGCTGGATCAGGCCAAGGCCCATCAGGTCCAGCAGTCTGTTCACCCAGTGGCCAACCAGACTCTTCCCGTCCTGCCTAACACCTTTCTTCCCCACTCCCATCTCCGCTGACACCATTTCCCTGACAGACAATCCCTGTATGTCACTTTACAACGGTGCCCAGGTAACCACATGGAAAGCCAGTGGTCTGTGGGATCCAGCCACATGGTCGGGAGGGCTATACCGTGCCTCCTTCCCTCTGGACCTCCGAGCGGGTGCAGACGTGGGATAAAAACCGTGCCGCCCCACGGTTAACTCCTCACATGATTACATGCATAGTGTGGTAAGCATGCAAGAAGCGGTCGAGCCTTCTCGGCATGCACCCCCCACATTTTAATGCACCCGTCCCTGCAACATCACATCAACAACTCCCACCGCCCCAGCCCCTGGATATCTCCAGACTCCCTCCTTCCCCTCTGCAACCCCTGGCAGTGCCCCTCCAGCTCCATCGCCCCCCTGAGGGCCACCACATACTTCTGCCCCAGCCCTCCCCTCTCTACGCTCCGTGCCTCCATCACCTTCCCTTCCCTTCTACTCTCCCAGTCCTGCCATCATTTCCCTCACCCAAGAGCCCTGGCAGCAGCATCAGGACCCAGGTCCCCTTCCAAGCCCCGCCTCCCTCTCCGATAGGCCCCGCGCCCTGCCCGTCAGACCCGGATTACTTCCGGCCGCAAGGAGAGCATCCCCTGCCGCGGGGATTGGTCCAGCGTTCCGAAGCCGAGAGGGATGACTTCCGGCCGGGGCTGGAATCCTCCTCCTCCCGCTGTTGCCAGGGCAACGCTTAACGAGGGATGCGTTCGGTGAGTGGGTGGGTGGTGCTGAAAGGGTTAAATTGGGCGGGGCTTGGACCAGGGCGGGGGAAGAGGCAGCCAGTCCCCGCCCTCACAGTCAAAAGTTTTAAAAGAAGGGCTAAGAAAGCCGGAAGAATTTTAATTCGATTTTTATAAGGGGAATGGGGGGGAGTAGAGGTATTACAATATTAAATTAGTTTTTTTTCCTCTAGGGATTTAAGCGTTTTAAGATCTAATCCATTATAATATGACAGAGTTGAGTAATTGGAAAACAGTGTATTAATATATTTTGTCTCTGTGTTTTTTTTCTAATGGTTTATTCTTCCCCCCCTGCTTATTGTTATTGTTATCTTATTATTAATTATGGAAAGGTACTACATAAGGGGGCACTATAACATTAAAATAATAATATATCAGGATTAGAAAATATTAATACAAAGGAGATACCAGATTAATGTTGGGAGAGAGGAGGTCGGTGGGGAAGCTCGCCACATTTAATTAGATTTAATGTTGAAGACTTACACCTAAATATTTGTTAATGCTTTGTTGGTTTAAAGATTAGTATATAGGTTGTATTGTCAAATGAGATGTGTAGTAATTATTGAAAAATAATAAAAATTATATTTAAAAAAAAGACCCTCACAGTCACGGGAACGGCATGCGCGTGTGAATGCTGCGTGCCCGCTTTGGCACGCCATCGCAAGACTTGGACACGTGTGCAGGCGCAGATGGGAACGTGAGCTTGGGGGTGCGGATGCGGGGCTTGCAGGTGCTCTGCAGCCTGTGGGGGGGAGAGGGGGAAAACCCGTGCCAAGGATCCACTCCCTGGCCATTTAGGCCTGGGGAGGTTTTGCCTTGGGTTTGCCGCTCTCTAGATCCCCATTTTTTCCCCATCCGCATTCTCAGAATTAAAAAATAAGAGAATCTGCGAAACAAAGTTATAAACCTGTAATAAATTAATATTTTCAATTAAAAGTCCTCTATTATAAAACATGTATATATATATATATTCAAATATTATTCTAAGTTTAATGTTTAACTAACAGTTATGATTAAAGTTTATTTTCAAATTCTCGGAAGTTTTATTTTGAACCTTGGGGTCCCTGCACCGAACAAAAAAGTCCTAGTGGTCCCTGGTCAAAAAAAGGGTTGGGAACCACTGATCTAAAGAGTGACAAATCCAAGGCAAAACCTCCCCACGCATAAATGGCCTTTGGATCTGCAACATTGTTCAGGTAAACACTCTTCCCGCCATGAGGTGGCGCTCTGATCACTTGAGATGATACCAGTAGGGTAGGCATCTTGTCATCGGTTCCCATATGGTCTAGCGGTTAGGATTCCTGGTTTTCACCCAGGCGGCCCGGGTTCGACTCCCGGTATGGGAATTGCAAAGCTTTTGTTAAGTTTCTTCTCTCCAGGATGCCAAATCAATACTCTTCGGCTTCATCGAAAGGGCTGTGCCAACACTGACGGGAGGGAAGAGAAAATTTCGCTACAGTGCAGCATTCAAAACCCGTGCGGGATTGCTTTTTGCATTCAAAGGGGGGGGGGCTTTTGAGTGGCACAGATCTCTTCATTTCCTAGGAACAAAATTGGCAGCTTTTGAGTGACACTTAGTGTGTCACTGACACAGATCTCTTCATTTCCTAGGAACAAATTGGCTTTTTTTTTTTTTAAAGGCAGGATATAGAAACAGTCCCTGCGGCCTCGCTGGAAAACGAGGAGAATCTTGGAGATCTGCAACCGGTTTACAGACACAGAATCGCCTTCTGTTAATATATGCAGGGTGGGCAAGATGAAAGCAAGAATTGTCCCAAACCTGTTTATGACACAGGCTCCCTCTTGCATTTTTGGTTCCTTGCAGCCATCTTGGCCATTTTGTTTTAAATTAAAATAAATCAAACTAGAGCGGAAATAGAGTTTGACTGGTACTGGACTCAAAGTCTAACCGGTGCAACCCTTTGCAGAGCAAAAGGACACTTTTCCCATACCGGGAGTCGAACCCGGGCCGCCTGGGTGAAAACCAGGAATCCTAACCGCTAGACCATATGGGAGAAGATGTTGAACGCCTTCCGTCTATACGCAAGCCAATTTAAGACAAAGCGGCTCACTATCGCCACCTGCTGTTGCTAGAAGGAACTGCACTTTCAGACCACACCTAGAGGGAGGGCATCTTGGCCATCTCCTGGGCATGGAGTAAGGGTCGTTGGGGGTGTGGAGGGGGAAGGTAGTTGTGGATTTCCTGCATTGTGCAGGGGGTTGGGCTAGATGACCCTGGCGGTCCCCTCCAACTCTAGCATTCTATATGAGTCCTTGCAATTCATCAACATGAATTTCTGTTAAAGGGACTGGAACCCTGTCAAGGGTAAGGGGGGAAATAAGATGGAAGAGGAAGGCTTAAATGGAGGCCCCAAAACCTCCTTAGTAGTTCCCAAACCGAACAAGACCTGGAACCAGTTTCCACCTTCTCTAAACTGGACCTGTGTCTCTTCTGCTCACTTTATGATCAGGAATGCGAACCTTATCGCCCGCCCGCCCCCAACCCATTGCGTTTGCAGACACGCACACACACCTTATACTGTAGGATAAGCGCATCTTTTAGTCCATATTTATTCTCTCCATGCAACAATAAAGAAGCCAAGAAAAGGAGTAGAAGAGCCACTGGCTTGATTTCTTTTATTTGCATTCAGAAAGCAGAAACCCCGTTTGCAAAAGAATTACAGATACCGATAGAGCACAACGTAGCTCACGCTTGCCATCTAGTGGACGTTTAAGGAAGTGCCGCTCCTTTCAATTTCCCTCTTGAGAATAAAAGTTACTTCCCAAAAGATTATTCACAGTGGGTAGCCGTGTTAGTCTGTTTGCAGTAGTCAAAAAGGGCAAGAGTCCAGTAGCACCTTAAAGACTAACAAAAATATTTTCTGGTAGGGTATGAGCTTTTGTGAGCCACAGTTCACTTCTTCAGATACAGCAGGGGTGGGGAACCTTTTTCCTGCCAAGGGCCATTTGCACATTTATGACATCATTCAGGGGCCATACCAGGTGTAGATCTCCTGGTGGGGGGGGGGAGAGGCTAGGGTTGCCAGGTCTCCAGCCACCACCTGGAGGTTGGCAACCCCAGGGGAGGCCACACAGAGAAGGCCTGCAGGGTGCCCCCACTCCCCCCTCCCAGGCGGAAGGGCAGCCAGCAGTGGGCCCGAGCAAACGAGGTGCCAGGGGGGTGCAGCCCACAGTCGATCGGCAAGGGAGGAAGAAAAACAGAGAAAGAGGAAAAGGGAGGGAGAGAAATGGAGAAAGAAATGGAGAGAGAGGGAGAAAGAAAGAAAAGGACAGAGGGAGACAAAGAAGAAGACGGAGGGAAACAAAGAAAAGGACGGAGGGAGACAAAGAAAGAGACAGAAAAAGAGGGAGAAAGAGAGGGAGAGAAAGGAGAAAGAGTGACAGAAAAAGAGGAAGAAAAGAGAGAAAAGCCTTCCCCAACACACACACACACGCTGGCTCCGCGTGACCGGGCCCCAGCCTCCCCTGCCCCCCCACACACATACATACACACACACACACACACCCGGCGGCGCACAGAGCCCCGCGCGACCGGGCCCCAGTCTCCATGCCCTCTCCTCCCCAGTCCACAAAAGGGCCCCCCTGAAGCCCGATCGGCTCCTGCATGCATGCTCTGCTGCCGGGAGCTGCCAGCCTCTTTCCCCCTCCCTCTCGCTGCTCAACAGCCGACAGTCGGCAAGAGGAGGTCCAAAGGGCGCTGCAGCGCCGCTGTAAGCCGTGGCGCCAGGAACACCCTCTGGGAGGGCTGCCCTGTGCCCCACCTCTGCAGCAGGGCCCCGGAGCTACCGAGGGCCACAAAAAATGTCCTCGGGGGCCGCATACGGCCCCCGGGCCTGAGGTTCCCCACCCCTGAGATACAGCTAGAATGTAGCTGTATCTGTATCTGTTCTAGCTGTATCTGAAGAAGTGAGCTGTGGCTCACGAAAGCTCATACCCTACCAGAAAATATTTTTGTTAGTCTTTAAGGTGCTACTGGACTCTTGCCCTTTTTGACTTTCCAAAAGATTGCATAGTTCAAGCGACCCGCGTGTCTGGACCCAGGGACCAGGATCCTTGCCGGGAATAAGAGGAACCACCTGATGCGTTGAAAGCGTGAATCCTTGCTTCTCTTTGTGGAATTTCACTTTGCTTTCTAATCCCGCCCCCAACTCAATCTCAATGTAAGGGAAAATAGAAAACCGAGTTTCTCCCCCCTCTTCATCTGTCTCCTTTCACGGGAAGCTGTCGATAAGCCTTTTTAGAGGTGGGTAGGAGGTGGGGACGTATTGTAAACTGGAGCCGCATTTGTGGTGGAATCATAGGTGCAAAGCATGACTCCCTGGCCTTACTTCTTCATCCACTTTTGGGGATGGGGAAGTTACCATAACGCGTAGGTTGCGATTCGTTTTTCCAGAATACACAATTGCACCCCCAACTTTCAGAACATTAAAAAAGAAGCTGTTTTTCCCATACCGGGAGTCGAGCCTGGGTGAAAACCAGGAATTAAACCAGTGGCGGACCTACATTTTTGGGGCCCTGAAGCTTGAACTGTTATGGGGGCCCCTTCACAACCAGCAACAGTAGAGCAACATCCAAAAAGGTCCAAAGGGCCTTGCTGCCCTTGCAAGGACCTAGAGGCCCAAATGGTGGAGAACAGGTTGGTGGGGTGGAGTCCTTGAAAATGGGCCATACAGTGATGAAATAAAACTATAGAACTATTAAGCCATGCATCAGTGAAGGATTTGAGGATCCAGCTGCCAAAATGTAGGCTATGAATAGATTCTGGTGAGCTCAGAGAGCCCATACAGCTAGGGGTTTGGGCGCTGCAAGCCCCCTAGAAAATGTTGATGTTTGACCAATTACAGGGACATTTTGAAGCCACATGAAATGGGCATTAGAGCATATTCTAAGGTCAATATTAAGTACTTCAACCCATTGGCTTATGATTCTATCACTAAAAAACTCCATTGATTTTGTTTAGAAATTCACTCATTTTTAAAAAAGTTGCTTCAGGGGCCCCCTCTGGGATTAGGGGCCCTGAAGCTTAAGCTTCATTAGTTTCACAGTAGATCCGCCTCTGATTCTAACCGCTAGACCATATGGGAAAGAGCTGAGAGATTCTCTGGTTTGAACTGAGTCTACAGAAAGCAGATTGGAGAATCATGCCCTTTCATTAGAATGGTTCAGTGAAGCTTTGGCTTTTTTTCTGCTGAGAATCTAAGAACATAAGAAAGGCCCTGCTGGATCAGACCAAGGCCCATCAAGTCCAGCAGTCCATTCACACAGGGACCAACCAGGAGCCTCTAGAAACCCACAAACAAGACGACTGCTGCAGCAGCATTGTCCTGCCTGTGTTCCACAGCACATAATATGATAGGCATGCTCCTCTGATCCTGGTGAGAATAGGTGCGCATCATGACTAGTATCCATTTTTACTAGTAGCCTTGAATAGCCCTCTCCTCCGTGAACATGTCCACTCCCTTCTTAAAGCTTTCCAGGTTGGTAGCCATCACCACATCCTGGGGCAGGGAGTTCCACAATTTAACTATGCATTATATCTTTTGTTAATCACACTCCTGTTTCTAACCTAAGCAAATTGCCGAGACACCCGCCCTACTACCTTTGTACATCAGTTGCTCCTACTGGTAAAATCATGGTTAACATCCAGCATTTATCCGATGGTATTTATTTATTTCCTCACATTTATATACCACCCTCATTCCTAGTAAGCCAGGCACACCTTCTTCCTAATATAGGATTGCCAGCTCTGGGTTAGGAAATTCCTGGAGATTTGGGGTTGGAGCCTGGGAACACAGAGTATGGGGAGGGGACCTCAGCAAGGTATAATGGCATAGAGTCCACCCTCCAAAGCAGCCATTTCCATCTGGGGGAACTGATCTCTGTAGTCTGGAGATCAGTTGTAATCCCAGGAGATCTCCAGGCCCCACCTGGACGTTGGCAAACCTAAAAGGACAGTAGCGCTTCAGCACATATTGAGAATTGTTCTCCGATATTAAGAACTCCCTCCACATAGAAAAACAGCACAGAAAACAAAGAGTAGATAGAAGACTATCCCCCCCACACACTGTGCTAGTTTTCTGACTGAGGGGAGTTTTTTATGTCAAGGAACATGCAAAGCTGTGATCTTCTACCTGCAGCCTGAAGTGCTACAGTCCATTTTGCCACTTTCAGCTACGTGAGAGAAGTACAATAGTTAGATGTCATGATCAGGGCAGCAGGCTAGGATCTGGCAAACTCAGGTTCAAATCCTCACTTTGCCGTGGAAGCTTCCTGGGTGACCTTGGGCCAGTCAATCTTTTTCAGCTTCGCCTGTCTCACAGTCCCTGGAAAAGACAATCATGCTAGGAAAAGTTGACGGCAGCAAGAAAAGAGGAAGACCCAGCAAGAGATGGATTGACTCAATAAAGCCACAGCCCTCAATTTGCAAGAGCTGAGCAAGGCTGTCAAAGATAGGACATTTTGGAGGACATGGATTAATAAGGTCCCCATGATTCGGAAGCGACTTGACAGCACTTAACACACACATACTACCTCACAGGGTTGTTGTGAGAATAAAATAGAGATGGGGAGAATGATGAACATGGCCCGGTCTCCTTGCAAGAAGGGAGGAATAAAAATCTACATCATAAATAATAGCCAGTCTCTGGGCTCCTTTTCATGCCACATTAAGTGCTTACGCATTTATAACGCATAGCTGTCTCAGCAATCCCCAGGGTAGCATTTGATAACTCACCTATGCCTAAAGATCTATTCTTTGTAAAATGTCTTTTATCATCTGCCTCTTCTGGGGAATTAGGCTCCATTACCTCCCTTTGGTGGGGTTCTGCTGTAAAGGTTGGGTTGTAAAACATGCTGGAAATGTGACAGTAAATAAAATTAAAAGACAATACATGCTTTACAAGGAGCACTTTGCCAGTGTAGGCATTGTACAGCCATGGGATCTGAGCTGAGAGAACAGCCGTAAAAAGCTGTTGGCAAAATGTTCTATTCAGAGCACTGACTGAATTTTAATTATATATAGTTGAATTCCCACCCCATGTGCCATGTCCCTCTCCTGTTTTGTCAGCATCCTCAAAAAAAAATTTTTTTCAAAAGAATGAAGGAGTGAACATAAAAGGGATAGTGGGGAAATAATAGGGGATTATAATAATGCATCAAAAACATTAAGTCTGTTCAGTCATATAGAAGAAAAAGTATATACACTGGGTAGGAATATGTCTTTTATCCCAATTTAACCTCTAGCATTCTAAAATGTGAAATATTTATTCTCTGTTTCCATTGTCAGATTCCATTGATGTAAGTTTTCATCTGTTCTTTGACTCATAAGCATCTAATAGAATTGCTGCTTTAGATTCATTTGCTTTCCCTAACAGTGGACTCAAAAGCAGCTTTGAAATGCACTGGGAAGTAGCAGGCTTGTTCCTAGGGTTGCCAACCTCCAGGTGGGGCCTGCAGATCTCCCGGAATTACAAGAGTTCTCCAGATTAGAGATCCGTACCCCTGGAGAGAATGGCTGCTTTGGAGGGTGGCCTCCATGGCATTATACCCCGCTGAGCTCCCTCCCCTCCCCGACCCCAACTTCTCCAGGCTCTGCCCCCAAGTCTCCAGGAATTTCCCAACCCAGAGTTGGCACCCATACTTGCCCCTTTTCTATTTTACCTGTAAAAAAAGTTTCTTTTGGAAAAGTCAACCAAGAAGTCAAGAGTTTAGTCTGTTCCCACAAGAGACTGGTGTGATTAATTCCGCCTTTCTGTGGTCTTTCTCTGAATGCCACTGATTAGGGCAGATTCTGAATGTTTGGTCAGCCTTGCAAAACATCCTCTTTGTAGGGATTTTGTGAACAGAAGAATTTTAGTAGCATTTTTGCTGGAAAGACTACAGAACCTCCCAGGTTCGATTTTAATTGACTGCCCTTAAGTGAAACAATGGCTACTCCTCTCCTGGCTTATAGAGGGGAAAGCTGTTGATATAATTAAAAATCAGCTGCTAAAATTGCATTGTCTGAATTGGGTAATTTGAGGGTTCTTTTAGCAGGGGTGGATTTTAATACTGCATTGGCAGTTGCCACGTTTTTATCTCTGTCAATCAAGCTTAAAAAATACTAATTTCCTTATTATTTATCTAGATATGTTTTTTTTATATATAGTTCCTTTTAAATGTTCATCTTAGTGTGACATTGTTCAGGACTGAATTGGCCATATGAACAGTATCATTAAAGTAAAGTAAATCGCATCACCTTCTTTCAGGACATGGAAAAAAATTTCCTTCTAAAATTTCATTTGATGTTTCTTTTATGCTCAGGCTGGAGCGAGCACAAATGTTCTCTCTTAGATGTTACTGTTCCAAAGAAGAGGACGTGTCCTCTTTCATCTGACCTCCTCTTGTTCTCGCTGAATAGGATATCTTGCTATTCGGTTGGCCAGTCCTCAATTTTTAATGAGTCCCAAGCATTGTGCTGTTCTTTGAATCTGGCTGCTTCCCCTCCCTGCGGTTCTCTGTTTCTTGTAGAAACACAAAGCGGCAGTGTTTGAATGACTTGCTTTATTTTATGGAATCGTTCACTCCTTGAACATTATTGTCTCTGTGTAATAGCAAGCTATTTTTAAATGTTGCTAAGATCATTAGTTAAGGCAGAAGTTTAGATGTCTTTTATTGATAAATCCTCATTGAAGGGCCCTTATCAAAACATTTCTGAACGAACAACTGAACCATTTTATATCATTGTGCGAAGTAGACGGAGTCATATCTTCATGACAATTGCTTCTTGAAATGTAGGGTAAAGGTAGTCCCCTGTGCAAGTACCGGGTCATTACTGACCCACGGGGTGACGTCACAACATGACATTTACTAAGCAGACTATGTTTACGGGGTGGTTTGCCATTGCCTTCCCCAGTCATCTACACTTTACCCCCAGCAAGCTGGGTACTCATTTGACCGACCACGGAAGGATGGATGGCTGAGTCAACCTTGAGCCGGCTACCTGAAACCGACTTCGGTCAGGATCGAACTCAGGTCGTGAGCAAAGCTTTTGACCGCAGTACTGCAGTTTACCACTCTGCACCACAGGGCTCTCTTCTTGAAATGTAAGCCATGCTTAATCTAGGATTACTCATGGGATGCGCACTGCTTTTGATAGGGCATGCTGCCAACATACCTGACCTGGATGGCCCAGGCTAGCCTGATCTCATCAGCTAAGCAGGGTCGGCCCTGGTTAGTACTTGGAGGGGAAACCACCAAGGAAGTCCAGGGTCACTACACAGAGGCAGGCAATGGCAAATCATCTCTAAACGTCTCTTGCCTTGAAAACCCCATGAGGGGTTGCCATACGTCGGCTGCGACTTGGCGGCATTTTATACATGTACACACTCATGTGTGTACTCCCAACAACAGGGCATTTCCTCAACTAACATCATTTCCACCTTATCTGGAATGTATTTCAGTCTGTTGACCCTAATCCACTGGTTTTAAAAACCGATCCAGGGCAGAAATGAGTGATCCTAGATCAGCAGTCCTCGAACTTGTGGAGCCTGTGGACGCTTCTGCAATTTCGAGAACAGGTAATGTGGGCACTGTTACAAAATGGCTGCCGTGGAGGGCTGCTGCTGGAGATATCACAAAAATGTGGGTCCTCCCTACAGACACAAAGATGATGCCTCCTGGGCTCTTCTGAAGCTCTTCTCCTTTAACATGATGATGATGATGGTGGTGGTGGTGGTGGTGGAGGAGCAGGAGCAGGAGGAAGAAGAAGAGTTGGTTTATATATGCCAACTTTCTCTACCACTTAAGGTAGAATCAAACGGCTTACAATCACCTTCCCTTCCCCTCCCCACAACAGGCACCCTGTGAGGTAGGTGGGGCTGAGAGAGCTGTGACTAGCCCGAGGTCACCCAGCTAGCTTCATGTGCAGGAGTGGGGAAACCAACAAGGGCATCCACCACTCTTGTGGAGGAGTGGAGCATCAAACCCGGTTCTCCAGATGAGAGTCCATCCCTCCAAACCACCACTTTTAACCACCACACCGGCTCTCATTAGACCTCCGTATTTGAGGGAACGGACCACGTTCCTTACTCGCACTTCGAAGAAGCTACTGTTGTTGTCTTAGTGGGTTTGAAACCTTGCAGGTTTGCCAAGGAGGCTATGCGGATTCTTGGAATAGATGGAAAGCCAGAAAAAAATCAGAGAAGATGGAGGAGTTGAGCAGAGTAAGGGTTAGGCTTGCCAAGGCTGGGTTGGGAAATTCCTGGAGACTTGGGCTTAGAGCCTGGGGAGGAACCGCAGTGGGGTACAATTTCATAGAGTCCATCCTCTAAAGCAGCCATTTTCTCCAGGGGGACAGATCTCTGTAGTCAGGAGATCAGTTGAAATTCCCAGAGCTCTCCAGACCCCACCTGATGGTTTGCAACCCTAGTAAGAGGCAGTATCTGGTCTGATGTGTCTACTAAAATGGAAGAAGGATTTCTTCCTAGGGTTGATTTCCCCCCCTCAAATGTCTCGCAAGCAGCAGTTCAGCGGCTCCTAACACATTTTAGTTGGGGGAAATGTTTCACATAGATAAGACGACGCATCAAAGGGTCTGGCATTAAGAGCATTCCCGAGATCTGATTTATTATGACTTATTCTAGCTTTGCGACATGACCCCCGAGAAATTCGCACGCCGAGACCATTATCTAGTCAGAGCAAGCGGTTTCCGTTTTACCAAACAGCAAAACATTATTTCGTATGCAGACACCATGATGTGATCTTTTTAAAGGTCGGGGCCATCCTTTCGGCTGCTTTCCACAGTCTCTCGATTCATTCTCGCTCATTTGGAACCCGGCTGGCTTCCCACCTCCTTACGATGTCCACTGTAACCATCGTGAAAACATTTGGTGCCAGCATCACCTAGTGGATAAACTTTCACACACCCCTTAAGAAATCACCACACCCATCTGGTACCTTAATCTCTGCTCCCTGATATGAGTGAGGAAATTAACAATTTAACAGCAACAATGGGAGGGCTGGATTCTTTTTTTTCTCTTTCTGGCTTTGTGGTCCATCAGTTTTGGCTACTGGCCAAGAGAACTCTTTTGAGAGCCAGCCTGGTGTAGTGGTTAAGAGTGGTGGACTCTGATCTGGAGAACCGGGTTCGATTCCCCACTCCTCCACATGAGCGGCGGAGGCTAATCTGGTGAACTGGATTGGTTTCCCCACTCCTACACATGAAGCCAGCTGGGTGACCTTGGGCCAGTCACAGTTCTCTCAGCCCCACCTACCTCGCAGGGTGTCTGTTGTGGGGAGGGGAAGGTGATTGTAAGCCGGTTTGAGTCTCCCTTAAGTGGTAGAGAAAGTCAGCATATAAAAACCAACTCCTCTTCTTCTTTTTCTTGATTCAATTTCAACCCGTTGGTTCTGGTTCCATCTTCTGGGGCAACAGAAAACAACTCCGCCCTGTCTTTTCTATGACAGCCCTTCAAGTACTTGAAGATGGTTATCATGAACACATGAAGCTGCCTTATACTGAATCAGACCCTTGGTCCATCAAAGTCAATATTGTCTACTCAGACCGGCAGCGGCTCTCCAGGGTCTCAGGCAGGGGTCTTTCACTTCACCATCTTGCCTAGTCCTTTTAACTGGAGATGCTGAGGATTGAACCTGGGACCTTCTGCATGCCAAGCAGATGCTCTACCGCTGAGCCACAGCCCCTCCCCAAATTATCATATCATCTCTCAGTCGTCTTTATCATATCACCTCTCAGTCGTCTTCTCTCCAGGCTAAACATACCGAGCTCTGTTTGTTGCGGTGACTCCGCTTTCATGCAAGTTGGACCAGACCAGGGCCCTTCTGTTTAGAAACAATATTTGGTTAACTGTTATGATTAGTCTGAGGGGTCCAAACAGCACCAGCTGGGAAATTTATATGGTTTTAGGGAAAGAAATATTCACCAAATTTATTATATTAATGTAGATGGAATCTTCTTTTATGATGCTGTAAACTTTACAGAGCCTTGCGGAGGAGGCAGCATAAAAATTGAATCGATGTATCATCTCCTTTGCCATCAAGTATACCAGCTGAAGCCCGGGGCGGGGTGGTTCTTTCAATGGCCAGCTTTTGATCCTGACCTGAGCATTGTGAATAACCCATCAGAAGCTAGATCATAAGGAAAGCCCTGCTGGATCAGACCGAGGTCCATCAAGTCCAGCAGTCTGTTCACACAGCGACCAACCAAGTGCCTCTAGGAAGCCCACAAACAAGACGACTGCAGCAGCATTCTCCTGCCTGTGTTCCAATGCACCTAATATAATAGGCATGCTCCTCCAATCCTGGAGATAATAGGAGTGCATCATGACTAGTATTCATTTTGACTACTAGCCACGAATAGCCCTGTCCTCCATGAACATGTCCTCTCCTCTCTCAAGCTGGAAGCCATCACTACATCCTGGGGCAGGGAGTTCCACAATTTAACCATGCATTGTGCAAAGAAATACTTCCTTTTATCTGTTTTGACAGGCTGACAGGCAAGGACTTTGAGAAGATCAAATTAATTGCTTGACAAGACCTTCTCCGGGTCCAGAAAATGCCAAGGTGGGCCTGTCTCTCTTTCCCGGCTATGCCTATATGGAGGGATTGGCCCTTGGATAGAAGGGGGAAAATATGTGGCAGAAGGAGAGAACAGGTTCAGTCTATTGGAGGTGCCCAAGCCCTGTTCTTATATAGGTCTCATCCTGAGTTTTGGGATGATGTTCCAGTTGGTGGTGGTGGAGAAAAAAACTCAAGACACCAGCGTGGTGTAGTGGTTATAGCGGTGGTTTGGAGTGGTGGACTTTGATCTGGAGAACAGGGTTTGATTCCCCACTCCTCTACATGAGCGGCGGAGGCTAATGTGGTGAACTGGATTTGTTTCCCCACTCTTACACATGAGCAGTGGACTCTAATCTGGTGAATTGGGTTGGTTTCTCCACTCCTCCACATGAAGCCAGCTGGGTGACCTTGGGCTAATCACAGCACTCTTAAGAGCTCTCTCAGCCCCTCCTACCTCACACGGGGTCTGTTGCGGGGAGGGAAAGGTGATTGGAAGCCGGTTTGATTCTTCCTTAAGTGGTAGAGAAAATTGGCATACAAAAACCAACTCTTCTCCAAAATAATGGGTTTAAATTACGGGTGGGAAGATATCGGCAAGACGAGGAAGAACTTCTCAACAAAAAGGGCGGTTCAGTGGCGGAATTGGTTGCCCAGGGATGCTGTAGGTAGAGTTCTCCTTCCTTGGTGGATTTTAACCAGAGACCGGATTACCATTTATTAGGGATGTTTTAGGTTATCCTGCATTGTGCAGGGGGTTGGACTGAATGGTCTCTAGGGCCCCCTTCCAACTTTTTAATTCTGTGAATTAAAACCAGACGCTGGACTACATTTTCCAGATATTCTGCATTTTCAAAACATGCAGACAAAACCTCTCGACTGACAAGCTTTCCGCTAATGTGAAAAGGTCATTTATTAATCAAAGAAATCTGTACAGATAAAGAGATGCAACTAATAAATACAAGCCACCAGCAGCGCCTCGGTGATGAGGGAGTTTACGGCTGTTCAAGGACATCCTCTTTGGCTAAGAGCCGCCGCTTTTCTTCCAGCAAGGTACGGTACCGCCTTCGAGTAGCCTCGATCTCGCTTTGCATCGAGGCAATTTCTGCCGCCAAGTGGATTCCTGGGTGGGGGAGAGAGAGAGGCAGGCTGGATTAAATGTTGCACTCTGAAACGGAATCTGGGCTCCCTCCCTCTAGGGAGAGCTGACCGTTGAAGGAAGCCAGGAAACAGGATCTTGGAACCCTGCCCCTCCGGTGACACAGAAGTCGCTTTGCTTATGGAGAGGACTCTTCTTACTGGCACATCTTGTATTAAAGGGAATTGACTGCCACCATCTGGCATACTGGGCTTTCACCAAAGAGATGCAAGAAGAGAGTGGCGCCCCTATGTGCTGTCAATAGCAGCTTCCAGTTGAGTACCAGAAGTTCCCAACTATGCGTTACACTGCAAAATCTTTACCCATCTCTATAGCCAGTATGGTGTAGTGGTTAAGAGAGGCGGACTCTAATCTGGAGAACTGGGTTCGCTTCCCCACTCCTACACATGAAGCCAGCTGTGGGACCTTGGGCTAGCCACAGCTAGTGTGGTGTCGTGGTTAAGAGCGGTAGTTTGGAGTACTGGACTCTGATCTGGAGAACAGGGTTTGATTCCCCACTCCTCCACATGAGCGGTGGACGCTACTCTGGTGAACGATTTGTTTCCCCACTCCTACACACAAAGCCAGCTGGGTGACCTTGGGCTAGTCACAGCTCTCAGCCCCACCAACCTCACAGGGTGTCTGTTGTGGGGAGGGGAAGGGAAGGTGATTGTAAGCCTGTTTGCTTCTTCCTTATGTGGTAGAGAAAGTCGGCATATAAAAACCAACTCTTCTTCCATAGCAGAGTGGGGATTTGAACCCAGGCCTCCCAGATCTTCATCCAACTCTGACCACTGCTCACCAGATTGGCTGTCTGAGAAGCAGTAGACAGAAGAAAGGGCTGTGGGCTGCAACTAGTTTCTCAGCTAGGGGGATGGTGAGATTGGGAAGGAGAAGAGGTGAGGTTGGATGCGGTGGCAACATTCTGTTTCCCTCACCTTCTTGGAAGGTCTTTTGTGCCTGTCGCAGGCTCTGGGGCACAAGGATGCCAAACCACGTTAGAGGATCTTGCTTTCCTAATTTCTCTGCGGACGGAGAGATTTCCTCCTCCTGAAGCTGGACCGGAGTCTCTGTTTTTCCTGGGCCCTTTCGCCGTCGTAAAACTGAAACATGAAAAGAATGCTTTAACTACAGGCAGCTTAGAGAAGAGAAATGCAGCCCTCCTGGTTCAGAACTAGTGGTATTCCACACATATACTTCTGTACCATGTGAACCCCTGAACCAAAAAGCCGTATTGTCGAAGACTTTCACGGTCAGAGTTCATTGGTTCTCGTAGGTTATCCGGGCTGTGTAACCGTGGTCTTGGTATTTTCTTTCCTGACGTTTCGCCAGCAGCCGGCCACAGCTGCTGGCGAAACGTCAAGAAAGAAAATACCAAGGCCATGGTTACACAGCCCGGATAACCTACGAGAACCAAAAAGCAGTATATTTCCAGAAGGTTCAGGGAAATGGGCTCCACTGTCTTGGAGACTCCTGGCTGCAGAAGATACCAGTGCCTGGTCAAAGCCAAATCTCTCTAAGGCCAGTTTTTACATCCTTGTTTTAAGGTGCAAAAAAGAAACAGAGGTACAGAAAGCATAACGCATTACTTAGTAACAGAATGACTAGATAATGTCATTAAAATTGTTAATTTAAAACTACATTTTAGTCAATTATTAGTTAATTTCTCATTAAAAGATAAAGGTCTCCTGTGCAAGCACCGGGGCATTCCTGACCCTTGGGTTAAGTCACATCCCGACGTTTCCTAAGCAGACTTTGTTTTACGGGGTGGTTTGCCAGTGCCTTCCCCGGTCATCTTCCCTTTACCCCCAGCAAGCTGGGTACTCATTTGACCGACCTCGGAAGGATGGAAGGCTGAGTCAACCTCGAGCCGGCTACCTGAAACCGACTTCCGTCGGGATCGAACTCAGGTTGTGAGCAGAGCTTGGACTGCAGTACTGCAGTTTACCACTCTGCGCCACGGGGCTCCTAATTTCTCGTTAGCATTAATTAAATGCTTATTTCAAGAAGGAACCCAAAAAAGCTAAATGTCAAAAAAATGTAATACTAAGTTCACATCACTTTTTTTCGATCTTGTATTCTCATTCTTTGTTTGCTTAGATTTCTTTTGTGAACGCTATTGCTGCTGTATACGTGTATGATAAGTGGCATCAAGCTGCTTCCAACTTACGGTGACCCAATGAATTAAAGTCCTCCAAAACATCCTATCGTTAACAGCCTTGCTCAGATCTTACAGACTGAGGGCCGTGGCTTCCTTTATACAGTCAATCCCTCTTATGTTGGGTCTTCCTCTTTTCCTGCTGCCTTCAACTTTTCCTAGCATTATTGTCCTGTGTTCTCATGTGACCAAAGTACAATAGCCTCAGTTTAGTCATTTTAGCTACCATTATATAATTTCACTAGGACAGTAGAACAGAAGGATTCATCTTACATGCTTGTTATTACTGCTTAAGGGGCTATGGCCTGGAATGAGGTTTTTTATTCCACAACATTTCACAGTTATGACACTGAATGGGTTATTTCGGATTTCTGTGGCTTTTATGTCTTTCATTATATTTTACCTTTGCAACAATCAAAGAAATCATCAGCTTTTAATATCTACTCAGCAGGAAGTTTCATTATGTCTGATTTTCAACATTACTCTAGATGCAGATAGTTAAATCCATAGATTAGGGCCATTATAGATAGAGGAGGTTTTTCCTACAGAGACAACCTCCAAGTTTGCACAAAGGTCTGAACAGGGAGTGAGGGGAGATAGGGATTTTCAATTTTTTTGAAACCTTTACCTTACAGGGTAAAAAGCCAAAATCTTGCAGTGCTATGTCATGAGATCTCAGCTGCCATTTTTAGGGTCGCTTAGTAACCTGATAAACAGGCAAAGGCAGGGAAGGAAGGAGGGTGACCAAAGTACCACTGCAGGGAAGAGTTGTTGGTGACAATGTGAGTGAATGGGCAGGCGAGGCAGCACGGGAGAAACAGCAGGGAAAGAGGAGGCTGGGTGGCATGGGCTGGGCTCTGGAGAACGCTCACCAGGGCTCCCTCAAGTCCTGACCTTCATTTCCTAGTTCTCCCAACCACAGGGTCTTAAAATCTTTGAGTCTGTTCATTCACCTTGGTCACTGGGGCCGATTTCTTCAATCGTAGCTGCGTTTTCAGCCTTTGGCTTTGAAGCATCCCCACCTTCCGAGACCACATGAAACGCCACCTGACTGCCTTCGTTCTGTCTAGATTGAGAAGAGAAACAGAAAGATGGGACACCTGAGTATATACTCTAGCAATAGTTCATCCTCGGGCTTTAGGTTGTGGGGAAGTCACCATTTTAGTGCTAGGAGTACAAAGCAGAGAACGAGGAACAATTCTATTACCATTTTCAGGAAGGGAAGGCGATTGTAAGCCGGTTTGATTCTCCCTTAAGTGGTAAAGAAAGTCTTCTTCCCCCATCATTCACAGGTCAACCCCCAGTAGTGGGATTCTGGGCTTGATCCTGCCCTCTCACCTAGTGTTCACTCGCACCAGGGGTGTCATCTGATGCCCATACTGCAGCGCAGAGACAGACTTGTTACCCATGGCGTAACGCGACTTGGAGAGGGAGAACCAACCCTGAGGAAGAAGAGACAGACAAGGTTAGAGACGAGGCTATTCTGTACCGGCTACATTTGCAAACCGCCTGTGTCTGGCTCCAAGGAACAATTCCCCCAAAACTTTGGGAGGGAAGAAGGTGTTAAAAAGGCAGTTTTGGAGGGGGAAGAAGAGGAGGAGGAGGAGGAAGAAGAAGAATTGGTTTTTATATGCCAACTTTATCACTTAAGGAAGAATCAAACTGGCTTACAATCACCTTCCCTTCCCCTCCCCACACCAGACACCCTGTGAGGCAGGTGGGGCTGAGAGAGCTCTAACAGAGCTGTAACTTGCTCAAGGTCACCCAGCTGGCTTCATGTGGAGGAGTGGGGAAACCAACCCAGTTCACCAGATTATCGTCCGCCGCTCATGTGGAGGAGTGGGGAATCAAACTCAGTTCTCCAGATTAGATTTCACCACTCCAAACCATTGCTCTTAACCACTACACTACACTGAAGAATGAGAATAAGAGGACCCCACAGGTGCAGAAGTGCTTGGACATTTCTGGTAGCTCCCCTGAACCAAGCTCTCACCTGTTCCACCAAGTGGTTAAAAGACTCTCTCTTGGTCTGCAGCGACTCCAGAACATCAAAAAGGTGCAGAATGGTCTGGTCCAACTCCTCGCATACTTCACTTGCTGCCCTGTCCTCAGCTGGAGCCATCTGGGATGGAGGAAGAGGAGGAGGAGGAAGACTTGGTTTTTATATACCAATTTTCACTACCTTTGAAGGAGACTCAAGCTGGCTTATAATTGCCTTCCCTTCCTCTCCCTACAACAGACACCTTGTGAGGTTGGTGGGGCTGAGAGAGTTCAGAGAGAACTGTGACTAGCCCAAGGTCACCCAGAAGGCTTCATGTGGAGGAATGGGCAAATCAACCTGGTTCACCAGATTAGAGTCCACCAATCCTGTGGAGGAGTGGGGAATCAAACCCGGTTCTCCAGATTAGACTCCGCTCTTAACCACTACACCATGCTGGCTCTCCAATGGTGTAATTCCATTTGTCCACACCCATCCCAACTGCCCTGTGGAAGAGGTAGACAGTAATAACCCCCCCAGTGTTAGCCTCCTCTCTGTGCCTTCTGTCTATTCTCCGCCCCAACTGAATTTGGTTCACATGGTCCCATCACATGTTACTCTGTGAAGGGCCACATACTGAAGAGACTATATTAATAAAATGAATAGTATTCTCTTTAGCTCTGCATCCACTCCTGTTGATTCCTTAAAGAAAACCAGTATTGTCTGCCCATATGTTTTATTCTTCAGCATCCCAAATACAGGAAGCATGTTAAGGATCACATTCTTGCCACTTAGGGTTGCCAACCTCCAGGTGGGGTCTGAAGATCTCCGAGAATTACTACTGATCTTCAGTTACCCTGGAAAAAATGGCTGCTTTGGAGGGTAGATTTCATGGCATTATACCCTGCTGAGGTCCCTCCCCAAACTCTCCCCACCCCAGATTCCTCCCCCATATCCCCAGGAATTTCCTAGCCTGGATCTGGCAACTCTACACAGTCAGAAGAAGAAAATACCACTTCATACAACACGTAATTAACTTATGAAACTCAATACTATAAGATCTGGCAACAGCCTGTAGCTTAAGGTAGTTTTAAAACAAAAACTGGACAACTTTTAATTCAATGTTTTCCTCATTTCCCTCCCCACCCTTTTTATTTTTGTACCCCAAAAAACCTTAATAAAATATAAAATTTAAAAAAATAACTATTATTTTTATTACTAAAATTTTTAAAAAATAACTATTAAATTTTTTTTTAAATAACTAACATAACCAAATCTACCTCCTGAGAACGCAGCCACTATACCTTAGTTAAAAAAAGAAAACCGTGGACTTCAGGTGTTTAGCTCATCAAAAACTTCCTCCTTTACACTGTGTTTCCTTGGAATGCCCTTTCACAGTTTACTTCCTCCTCGCCTCCCTCTCCACTGTTGCGCCCACCCCTTCCTCCTCGGCAACCAATCGAGCATCAGCAGGCGTACTTTTTGACCAATCATCCTTCACTGGAGACGGAGACGTCAGAACACCGGCCAATCCTCGTACTCAGGTTTCATCCCGCGAGGGAGAGCGCTCGGCGGCGGCCATCTTGGTCAAGGGCAGGACTCCCCCGGCTGCTCCGGCCGCGGATGCCCCGGCGGCCATCTTGGACAAGGGCAGCCGGCGATTTTTCTGCACATGTCGATAACCCGTCCCTCCCTCCATGAAGACATAAGAGAGCAGGACATCTGACACTTACGGTTCCTAGTAGAACCTGCCATATGCGGGGCAAAAAGAGGATAGCACACATCAGATGCATATATAAATATGTAAAAACTCACAGTGCAATCCTATGCAGAGTTACTCCGGTCTAAACCCATTGGCATGAATGGGCTTAGACTGGAGTAACTCTCTTTAGGATCGCACTTTGCAGGGTTTTGAAAGAATCAAGCCCTCGCTCCAAAAAGTTATGTTGCCTAATAGAGAAAACTGATCCCTAACGAGAGGGAAGGGTAGGGAAGAAAAAGAGAATTGGGATGCTGGTGAACGTGGGAAGGCAAGCAACGGAGAAGTTAAATACACGTATTTAAGCGCAGCCAGTGTATTCACTGGGTTGTTATACTAGTGCAGGGAACTGAATTATTTTTTTTGCATTTGGAAACCATTTATAGACGTTTACCGGTAGACTTGCCACCACTGTTGCTATAGTTTCTATTTCTTTGGTGTTTGGGGGATTAAAATTAACAAGTCATACTAGATGCAGGAAGGTCTGCTTTCAGATCCCTGCCTGCCACGAACCTTTTGACCAGTCATTCTTTCTTAGCCTACCCTACCTCGCGGGGTTGTTGTGAGGCTAAAAGACAAAAGCCGAGCTCCTTCGAAGGAAAGGTGGGATACAAACGCACTAAGCAATTATACTTCAACTGGTGAAAAAATAACCACCGTTTGATTATGCACCAACCCGCCCTCTTAGGATAGGGTTGCCAGGTCCCTCTTCTCCACTGGCGGGAGGCTTTTGGGGGCGGAGCCCGAGGAGGGCGAGTTTGGGGAGGGACTTCAATGCCGTAGAGTCCCATTGCCAAAGCGGCCACTCTCTCCAGGGGGACTGATCTCTATCAGTTGCAACAGCAGGAGATCTCCAGCTAGTACCAGGACGTTAGAGCAACCCAAATAAACACCTCTGCACTTATACCTAACTTAACTGAACTGCTCATATTCCTGCTCATCTTCTAATGTGATTTATGCCATCACATGCCAGCAATGCCCTTCCACAATCTACATTGGACAAACAGGTCAGTCTCTTAGACAAAGATTAAATGGACATAAGTCTGACATCAGAAACCACAATATTCAAAAAACAGTGGGAGAACATTTCAACCTTCCAGGACATTCTGTTGCAGATTTAAGAGTAGCAGTTCTCTTACAAAGGAATTTCAAAGGGAGATTGGAAAGAGAAACTGCTGAATTACAGTTGATATTCAAATAAAGACATTGCATTTACCTGGGCTGAATAAAGATCTTGCATTCATGGCTCATTACCAATGCTGATTTCTCCACACCCCTCTCTCCCCTGGACATCACAGACTCTTCTGCATACCACACCTAATCCCATCACGCCTGCTATTCACATTTACATACTGTTCCTCTACTTAAAGACCGATGGATTCACATTCTAGCTGTATCTGAAGAAGTGAGCTGTGGCTCATGAAAGCTCATACCCTACCAGAAAATGTTTTTGTTAGTCTTTAAGGTGCTACTGGACTCTTGCCCTTTTTGACTACTGCAAACAGACTAACACGGCTACCCACTGTGAATTAGCTAACAACACTGACAATGCTAGTGAAATGACAAGGTGTATTTGACTTGTGGTATCCCACTGGGAACAGTTTACCCAGTAGAAACACCTGTACAACTATGTATTTGATACAAGGAATCCTGTATTGGAATTAATTTATTGAAGTCCACATAGTTGCTCTTTCATCCTGAACGGGAGAAAAAGAATCGCATTTGGATGTACTTGTGTGCGTGCATTGAAAAATTACAATGAACGGAACGGAAGAAGAAAAAAGAAACGATTGTCTTCCTATTCATCTTTAGTCAAGAAAAGCCTTTACTACACTGCCATTGCAGCAGTTTTTGGAACTTTGCACCTGTGTGGACTATTGAAATTATCTTTGTATATATTTGTAAATATTTCGCTAGTCCTCTTGCGATCCTTTAATGCACAAATACACCTTGTCATTTCACTAGCATTGTCAGTGTGTTGTTAGCTGTTATTGCCAGAGACTGTCAGAGTATCAAGTTGATTGTAATAATCTGACAAGTAACAGCTGTGTGAGAGCTGTCAGATCTTGGAGATCTGAGAGGCCAAAGATGATGTCAGCAGAAGCAATAGCCTTGCTGGTACCAAAGGGAACTGCAGGAATCTGGATCTGGGCAGTTTGCTGATGCAATGCTTGGGAAGGTCCACAGGTGGCCTAATGCAGATCAGGTGCAGTGGGTGTATATAAGGCTATTTAATTGTGCTTCTGTAACACACTCAAATACAAATCAATTACAGCCTGGAAGTAGTAGTGGAGAAGTGTACGTGATGGTATGTTTTATCTGTGCACTGTAAATAAAAGACGCTGCTTCTTATAAAGCAAGACTGCTGGTGGTTATGCCCTGGAGGAACTCCTAAACCACTTGCTTCCACGTCAGAGACTCCTGCAGTACCTGGAGGTTGGCAACCCCTATCTTAGGACCTTCTTCCTCCGTCGCCTTCTGGCCGTTATTTTTTACAGCCCTGCAAAAGACCTGCAGGCCCAGGGGTTTTATTTGCATTGGAACAGGAACCCCAAGGCTCATCGCCCCGCACGTGGAAGCCTCTGCCCACTGCAGACCGGAACCGGAAGCCTCGCTAAAGCGCCGCCAAGACTCGCCTCGGACCTCTTTGTGAAACGGGGCGCCGACGTTCCATGGGCCTTGATTGGACGCGGCGACCGACCGCCCTCTTCTCTGATAGGCGGGGCTTTGTCGGCCAATGAGAAGCGACATCCTGGAGGAAGGGGGAGTCTGGACCCGCGTGGTGGAGTCCCTCGTGGTCTGGTGGCATTATGGTAAGTGTCCAGGGCTCAGAGCAATTGGCTAAACCCGTGTATTCTATTTGCTCCTTGTTACACGTGAACACACGAAGCTGCCTGATGCTGAATCAGACCCTGGGTCCATCAAAATCAGTATTGTCTCTATCAGCCCAGCGACATCAAGGACAACAGATGGAGGCCAGGTCTGTCCAGGATATGAAGCTGAAGGAGTGGGTACAATCTGGTTAGTGTTTAGCTCAAGTCTCAGTTGCCAACAGACTGAAGGGGGAAAAAAATGTCCTGTCTCTTTAATAGAGGCTTAACAGGATGTTTTGTTCCAGGTGATGTTTTGAACACATGAAGCTGCCTTATACTGAATCAGACCCTGGGTCCATCAAAGTCAGTATTGTCTGCTCAGACCGGCAGCGGCTCTCCATGGTCTCAGGCGGGGGTCTTTCACATCACCTCCTTGCCCTGGTCCCTTTAACTGGAGATGCCAGGGATTGAACCTGGGACCTTGTGCATGCCAAGCAGAGGCTCTGCCACTGAGCCACTGCCCCTCCCCTAAAAAACCAACACCTTGAATTGTGCTTGGGAGTGGATTGATAGCCAGTGTAAGTGTTGTAATATCAGGGTCACAAGCTTACATGAACACACATGAAGCTGCCTTCTACTGAATCAGACCCTTGGTCCATCAAAGTCAGTGTTGTCTGCTCAGACCGGCAGCAGCTCTCCAGGGTCTCAGGCGGGGGTCTTTCACATCACCTCCTTGCCCTGGTCCCTTTAACTGGAGATGACAGGGATTGAACCTGGGACCTTCTGCATTGCCAAGCAGATGCTCTGCCACTGAGCCACAGCCCTCCCCAATTACAGTTTTGTAAAATGCACGCACCCCCGTTTTCCGGGGCTGGTTTGTATTGATTCTGTTTTTCATACTGTTTATTGTAATTGAAACCTTATCTAAAGAAAAGTCAAATTTGTCTGCCTAGGAAAGGCTGATCGTATCGCTGCTCTAGGGCTGCATGAGCAGAGCTGTGCTCAAATGAATTCGGAATAGCTACTGAAAAGTAAATGAATTCGGATTTGTCGTTGGTGTTTTCGAGGAAATGACCCTAACCTCATGTAATGGGTTGCAGAATGCAGCCCTGAAGGCGAAAAGTTAATCAATTGATTGAGAGAAACCTGTGTGCACGTGTCATGGGGAAGGCAGTAGGTGGACTGTGTTGTGTATGTATAAAAACAGATTATATTTTAAAAAGGTTTCCTGTTGGGTGCCTTAACTTCTGAATTTCTTACCGTTCCTGTAAGAATGTGGAGTTCGCTGCCAGAGGATGTAGTGATGTCCCCAGACATAGATGGCTTTAAAAGGGGATTAGACAGATCCGTGGAGGGTAGGTTTATCAGTGGCTACTAGCCGTGGTGTCTAAGGGAACCTCCACGTTCAGAGGCAGTCAACCTCTGAATCCCAGTGCCAGGAGGCAACATCAGGGGAAGGCCTTGGCCTCTGTGCCCTCTTGTTGGATCTCCTGTATAACTGGTTGGCTGCTGTGGGAGACAGAATGCTGGACTAGAATAATGGAATCATGGAAGGGACCACCAGGCTCATCTAGTCCAACCCCCTGCACAATGCAGGAATTTCACAACTACCTCCCCCACACACACCCAGCGACCCCTACTCCATGCCCAGAAGATGGCCAAGATGCCCTCCCTCTCATGAACTGCCTAAGGTCATATGGGGAGAAGCCATGGCATAGTAGTAGAGCAATCTGCTTGGCATGTGGAAAGTCCAAGGTTCAATCCCTAGTATCACCAGTTTCAAGGATCTGGCAGTAGGTAATGTGAAAGACCTCTGCCTGAGACCCTGGAGAACTGCTGCCGGTCGGAGTAGACAATGCAGACTTCGATGGATGAACGGTCCAATTCAGTATAAGACAGCTTCATGTGTTCCTGTGACTAGAGGAATCACTGGTCTGATCCAGCAGGGCTCTTCTTCTGTTCTTATTTCCTCCCGTTTTCTAGGATACAAATCCAAAACGGGGTGGCCAGAATCCGTCACATGGCTGGGCATATTTGAGCCTGTTTGAAATGCATGAGTTTGCACTCTGCCTAAATCTACCGAGTTTTGGACAGGGTCAGGATGTTTCCGGATTTGAGAAGTGTGTTTCCTGGGTCCTTAGCAGGCATTTGGGGGATGGATCTGTTTCCTTGAATACAGTTGGGTGGCTGGATTTCTTTGAGTTTTCCTGCTCATTAAAGCATCTCGGCAAATTCATTCATGCTTGTGTGTTCCTTTTTAGTTGCGCCGGGAGGCCCGTCAGCGACGGGAATATCTTTTCCGCAAAGCTCAAGAGGAGAAACTCCGGGCTGTTGAGGAGAAAAAGGAAAAAATCAAGAAAGCACTTGATGGTAACAAAAGACTTCTGTCCGCAAAACCTGTGTGTGTGGGTTTGGGGGGGGCCCTTAGTAACCAGTGCATGTGTGCAGGGATTTGCAGTGGAGGACCAGTTAGCTTCTGTGGCCCCCCACCCATTGTGCAATAGATCATCTCCCCAGCTTTAGAACCATAGAGTTGGAAGGAGCCAAACAGGCCATCTAGTCCAACCCCTGCTCAATGCAGGACCAGCCTAGAGCATCCCCAACAAGTGCTTGTCCAGCCTCTGCTTAAAGGCGTCCAGTGAGGAGGAGCTCACCACCTCCCTAGGCAGCTGATTCCACTGTCAAAAAACTCTTACTGTAAATTTCCCCCCCTAATATCCAGCCAAAGTGATAGCAATATTCCCTCTTCTTCCCACTAACTTTTTGATATTAAATCAAAAGAGTTTCCATCTAGACATTTCTAGATGGAAATTTCGAACAATCACAGCGGTTCATCAGTGGAACAGACTTCCTCGGGAGGTGGTAAGCGCTCCTTCCCTGGAGGTTTTTAAGCCGAGGCTAGATGGCCATCTGCCAGCAATTCTATGACCTTAGGCAGATGATGAGAGGGAAGGCCTCTTGGCCATCTTCTGGGCATGGAGTAGGGGTCAATGGGTGTGTGTGGGTGGGGAGGTAGTTGTGAATTTCCTGCATTGTGCAGGGGGTTGGACTAGATAACCCTGGTGGTTCCTTCCAACTCTATGATTCTACATATGCACCACAGTTGAAAAGTAACACATAGAGACCATCCATGTTTGTCATAAATTATTTGATTTTATTTATATTCTGGACACTCCCATGTGTGCTGGGAGGTATACGTGCCTGTCATCCGAGTCATATCTATCTCTGCTGTCAAAGAACTTGGCATTTAAATCACGGGTGTGGATGGTTTGCGGAAACAAAACAAGGGAAAAGTTTGAAATCCTTTCCCACTCGCTAGCGTTTTCTTTTCCATTATGCTCCCTCTCGCAAGATACCACAGTCTTCTGCTTCAGTTTCTCCTCTGCCCTCCAATTTGGAAACCACAATGACAGTGAAAATGAGAAAAAAGTCTTCCTGTCTATGGTAGATATAAACAAAAATCCCCATAATCTAAGGTTAAGTCCCTGTTCCATGGTTCAATAGAGGACTTCTCATGTATTTTGTTTAGCTGCCCATTTTATGACTCCATTCGTTTTAAATTAACCCGGCATATCCCAGAAATATTCGATACAGTTGAGGGTCGAGTTAGATTTTTAATGGCAGACTTTAATTCTAAGATCACGCTTAGCGTGGCTTTTTTTTATTATGTTAGCATCTAAGTTAAGCAAGAAATTTGTTGAAAATTAGGCTCTGAAGTTGTTGTAGAAAGAATATTGTAGTGGAACTATAATGTTTAAATCAGCAATAATATGTATATACGTGACTGTTTGTAACATTTTAAACATTTTATTCATGTAATTCTGGGTGTTGTGGGTTATATATTTTGTATGGTTTTAATCTGAATATTGTTAAGGTCTGTGACTAAAACATTAATAAAATTGAAAACTACTGATATAAATGATCTTGAGTATATGTATGACTCTCCCCCCTCCCAATCTGGAAGGAACATTGTAGAAGCGTTGTTAATAAGTCCTTGGAGAATTCTCTCCACCCCAAAAAAACCTGTGGTAATACTGGGCAAGGTCAGCCCTGGTTAGTATTTGGATGGGAGACCACCAAGGAATACCAGGGTTGTTGTGCAGAGGAAGGCACTGGAAAACTACCTCTGTTAGTCTCTTGCCATGAAAACCCCAAAAGAGGTCGCCATAAGTTGGCTACGACTTGACGGCACTTTACACACACACAATACTGGGCAAACTTGCATTGGCTGGAGAGAGTTGTCTCTGTGGCCTCATATATGTGTTCTAGAACCTTCTTTGCTTTTTCCCTTCCAGAGAACTGCCTCATCCCCACGGAACTGCGGAAAGAGGCCCTCCGGCTTCAGAAATCAATTGAGTTTGATGACGAGGGCGCGACAGGTGAGTGGCTTGCTAGAGCAAGCGAACTGGCTTGCAAACAGCTCTCAGAAATCCTCTTTCTGCTCAAGCCTGAAACATCTTGTAGCCTTGTTGGACAAGATGGGGAGGGGGGAAAGGGAGATGGGAAAGAGGAGGAAGAAACTCATCTAAGGGCCAATAGGAGGGTCATGGCAGAAATAAGGGGGGGTTTTCTCCCAGAGCTTAGTTGGAGTCATGGCTTAGGACCGAATTCCTGGCGAGTGTGAATTAAGGGCTGTTTAGCTTGGAAAGAAGGTGGCTAAGGGGAGACATGATAGACGTCTATAAAATTATGCATGGTATGGAGAGAGTGGACAGGGAGAAGTTTTTCTCCCTCTCTCATAATACCAGACCACGGGGTCATCTGCTGAACTGCAGGGTGAGAGATTCAAAACAGATAAAAGGAAGTATTTCTTCACACAGCGCATAGTTAAATTGTGGAACTCCCTGCCCCAGGATGTGGTGATGGAACTTGGAAGGCTTGAGGAGGGGAGTGGACATGTTCATGGAGGAGAGGGCTATCCATAGCTACTAGTCAAAATGGATACTAGTCATGATGCATACCTAATCTGTCCAGGATCAGAGGATCAGGCCTATTATGTGAGGTGCTGTGGAACACAAGCAGGACAATGCTGCTGCAGTTGTCTTGTTTGTGGGCTTCCTAGAGGCACCTGGTTGGCAAATCTTTGCTAACAGAATGGGACTTCCTCATCTCCCTCCCCCTGGTAAAGCCCCAGATGATCTCCAAGATGCTGCTGCTGGGGGACAGCAGACCCACAGCTGGGAATGGCGTGAGAGAGGGGTTGCAAGTCTGCAGTGGGAGGAAGGAATTGGTGAAAGTTGCTTCCCTTCCGTTGTCGGAATGCCGCTCCGGGGTCCAGAGGTTTCTAGTGGAGAACACCTGTTCTTGTGGCTGTGTAGCTGAGAGTGTCTGTCTCCTTGTGGATTTGTGATTCTTGTGTCGCCCTACCAGGGGTGACCACTCAAGTGGACGATGAGTACCGCTGGGCAGGCGTGGAAGACCCTCGCATCATGGTCACCACGTCACGCGACCCCAGCTCCCGTCTCAAGATGTTTGCCAAAGTAAGTGAGGGTTGTTTCTTCCCTTTTAGCAGGAGGCAGGGGGAACGTCTCCTTGTGGGTGGTTTGGGGGGCTAGAGGCAGACTTTGTGGGGTGGGACAGGGAGGGTTTTCTTCTTGCAGATCGATGGTAGGGTTCATATTCTCACATTGGTTGGTCCCTGAGATTAATTCCTGCCATTTCTCTGGCTGGATGGCAGGCCCCTGCCCCGGAAGATGGGCTTTGAGGTTTGCCACAGGACTTAGATTTTGAACCAAGGCTCAGTGCTGGGGCACAAGGAAGTAGCCTCTGAGCACCCGCATGGTGCCTTTCTCTCTTAAAAAACAAACAAACTTTATTGCATCTTGAAAAACAGTACATTTTAGTATAATATCTATCTTGCATCCAGCTTTCTTGAAGTAAATTGACTTTAAAATTAAATGCAAAGGGCGAAGAAGGATACAAGGGTGTGGAGAAAGCTCTATGGAAAATAGTTTCATAAGGAGAGGGGATTTAAAAAAAATCTTATCATTATTTTTTTGAAATGCCAAATCCAGGCCTAAAAACACCACACTATGCAGAATGTCGCAGAGGGAAAAGAAGGGAGGGGGGCCAGAGTTGGGAAAAACTGCAGCTGTAATAAGGGGGAGATTTTGATATATAAACAGAAAAATTTGACAGAACAATTTCGGGGTTTTTTTCAGGGTTTTTTTTCCTGGCAGGATTTTCTTTCCTTCCCATTTTCAAAAACCAAGTCCGGTAAAGCCAGCTCATTAAGGAAGCAAAACAACAATACCCCAATCAAAAACACAAACACATGAAGCTGCCTTACACTGAATCAGACTTTCGGTCCATCAAAGTCAGTATTGTCTACTCAGACCGGCAGTGGCTCTCCAGGGTCTCTGGCGGAGAGGTCTTTCATATCACCTACTTCCCTGGTCCCTTTAACAGGAGATGCCGGGGATTGAACCTTGGACCTTCTGCATGCCAAGCAGATGCTCTACCACTGAGCCCCAGCCCCTCCCCTAAAAAACCAGCACCTTGAATTGGGCTTGGGAGTGGATTGATAAGCCAGCGTAGTTGTTGTAATATCGGGGTCACAAGCTCACATGAACACATGAAGCTGCCTTCTGCTGAATCAGACCCTTGGTCCATCAAAGTCAGTATTGTCTACTCAGACCGGCAGCAGCTCTCCAGGGTCTCTGGCAGGGGTCTTTAAACATCACCTACTTGCCTGGTCCCTTTAAATGGAGATGCCGGGGATTGAACCTGGGACCTTCTGCTTGCCAAGCAGATGCTCTACCACTGAGCCATGGCCCCTCCAAAAGACTTTGGACGAATAGAACAGATTACCTTACACACCCACAAGCCACTCTGCCCTTCAGAAATCTACTGCTCTGGAGGACTTGGTTACAGCCAACTGGCCATTGAGAATTTAAATTTATAGAGGACGGTGCCTTTCTGAACTGTGCACTGTCCACACCTTTGTGGGAACAGAGGGCTTCCACATTGGAGGATGCGGCTTGCAGAGACAGACAAGCGCCCTCTCATCTCTTATTCGGTAGTGACCGTCAGTCTGACTCTGGCTACGGTGGTCCCTTGGCTTCACACCTTTGTTCTTCCCTCTTTTGACCCAGGAGCTCAAGCTGGTCTTCCCGGGGGCCCAGCGCATGAACCGAGGCCGGCACGAGGTGGGCGCCCTTGTCCGGGCCTGCAAGGCCAACGGGGTCACGGATCTCCTGGTGGTGCATGAGCACAGAGGGGTGCCTGGTGAGTGACCACGTTGGGAGGGGTGCTGGCCCGGGTGCGTTCAGGGTTGACGGCAACAAGCTCATTGGGCGGGAAAGCTGCCGGGGGGAGCAGGTATTTGTGCTTATAGTAATGTTACCTTTTGGAGCTGCCGCATTCTGGCTTTGAGGCTGGTGGCCACGTGGATTTGGGCCTTGCTAACCTCACAGTTTCCCCCCTCTTTAGACGGGCTCATAATCAGCCACCTACCCTTCGGCCCCACGGCCTACTTCACGCTCTGCAATGTGGTGATGCGCCACGACATCCCGGATATTGGAACCATGTCGGAGGCCCACCCCCACCTCATTTTCCACAACCTCACCTCTCGGCTTGGACAGCGGGTAAGATGTGCTGGGAGACCTCGGGGCCAGTTGCCGTTCTCTCTGGACTCTCTCAGCCCACGCGGAGGCAGGCATTGGCAAACCACCTCCGAACGTCTCTTGCCTTGAAAACGGGGTCGCCGTAAGTCAGCTGTGACTCGACGACACACACACAGCTTAGGAGGCAGTAAAGAAAGATTAGAGGAATTGGACTTGCATCGTGGAGAGCCAGTGTGGTGTAGTGGTTAAGAGCGGTGGTTTGGAGCGGTGGACGCTGATCTGGAGTACCGGGTTCGATTCCCCACTCCTCCACATGAGCTGCGGAGGCTGATCTGGTGAACTGGATTTGTTCCCCCACTCCTACGCACGAAGCCAGCTGGGTGACCTTGGGCGAGTCACAGCTCTCTCAGCCCCACCTACCTCACAGGGTGTCTGTTGTGGGGAGGGGAAGGGAAGGTGATTGTAAGCTTGTTTGGGTCTCCCTTAAGTGGCAGAGAAAGTCGGCATATAAAAACCAACTCTTCTTCATCGTTTCATCAAGGGCCATTTAGCCTCCATGTTTAGAGATAAGGGCGTCTCTGAATACCAGCTGCCGGTCTTCGTGCCCTGCTGGTGGGCTTCTGTGGGACTGACCACTGTTGGAAACAGGATGCTAGGCTAAGTGGTGGCAGACCCTAATCTAGAGAACCGGGTTCGATTCCCCGCTCCTCCACATGAAGCTTGCTGGGTGACCTTGGGCCAATCACAGTTCTCTCCGAACTCTCTCAGCCCCACCTATTTCACAAGGTGTCTGTTGTGGGGAGGGGAAGACGATTGTAAGCAGCTTTGAGACTCCTTAAAAGGTAGAGAAAAGCAGGATATAAAAAACGACTCTTCTTCTACCTTTGTATCCCACCTTGCTTCCATTCCTGATCTCAAGGGAGTGCATAGACCGGCCCTTCTGCGAGGCTGCTAGATTGGGTGTCTTCTGATAATTCCTGGCTCGATCGAGCAAAGTTGCTGTGATATTGTGGGCTTGGTGGGGGTAGGGTGTGGGTGCGGCAGACGGGTGAGTTCATACCAGCCCCTAAGAAATTCCCGGGGAATGTTTCTCTTGGCGTGAACTCAGCTTAGGCCGTTCCAGTGGGATTTGTGTAGTTCTCGGATGCTTCAATTCTGCAGCCGTGCTTCATTCTGCTCAGGCCAAGCTCCACCTCTCAAATTTCTGTGAGGGCGAGGGTAGCTGTTTCCTCGTCCTTCCTGATTTTGCTTCTGAGCTTTGCTGAACGGTGTGTGCTTTTTAAAAAAAATGTGTGCTTCTGCCTCCCTTCATTTCCCCCCCACCCACCTCAGGTCACCAGCATCCTCAAATACCTTTTCCCGGTGCCCAAAGATGACAGCAAACGGGTTATCACCTTTGCCAACCAAGATGACTACATCTCCTTTAGGTATGTGGCCACCGTGGTGTAGTGGTTAGGAGCAGTGTTTTGGAGTGGTGGACTCTAATCTGGAGAACCGGGTTGGTTTCCCGACTCCTACACATGATGCCAGCTGGGTGACCTTGGGCTAGTCACACTCTCTCGGCCCCAGCTACATCACAGGGTGTCTGTTGTAGGGAGGGGAAAGGAAGGTGATTATAAGCCGGTTTGATTCTCCCTTAAGTGGCAGGGAAAGTTGGCATATAAAAACCAACTCTCCTCCTCCAAGTCCAGCACCCTTACTGCTTCATTCTGCAGCACATGCGCAGTGTGGCATTTTAGCTGCCATGCGCTCCAAGCCCAGTGGTTTTGGCACTGGGCTTGGCACTGCTGCACATGTGTTGCTTTTATGCTGTGTGCCAAACCCAGACAGCAGGGACAGCTGCAGCAAGCAGTAGGGAAGGGCTGAAGCAAATGGGGCCAGTCGGAGACAGGTGGCATCTTAAATCGGCCTCTTGGCCTCTTCAGACACCTTACAAAAGCATGGAATCTTTCCTGGGCAGGCACCACGTCTACAAGAAAACCGATCACCGGAACGTGGAGCTCACTGAGGTTGGGCCGAGGTTCGAGATGAAACGTGAGTAATGGCCTTAAGAATGTGAACTAACCAAGTCACGTGTTCAGCTGTTCAAGGAACTCTGTAGTAAAGCCACCGTTTTTCCAGTGGCCTTGGCCCCACCAGCTGCAGTGTGGGGCTAATAGCACTGACGTGCTTTAGAGGGCCAGTCTGTAAGGATTGCCGATTGCAAAACGGGCAGTGTGGTGTAGTGCTTAACATAAGAAAAGCCCTGCTGGATCAGACCAAGGCCCATCAAGTCCAGGAGTCTGTTCACATAGTGGCCAACCAGGTGCCTCTAGGAAGCCCACAAACAAGACGTCCGCAGCAGCATTATCCAGCCTGTGGTCCTCAGCTCCTAATATAATAGACATGCTCCTCTGATCCTGGAGAGAACAGGTATGCATCATGACTAGTATCCAGTTTGACTAGTAGCCATGGATAGCCCTATCATAAGAACTTAAGAGAAGCCCTGCTGGATCAGACCAAGGCCCATCAAGTCCAGCAGTCTGTTCACACAGTGGCCAACCAGGTGCCTCTAGAGAGCCCACAAACAAGACAACTGCAGCAGCATTGTCCTGCCTCTATTCCACGGCACCTAATACAATAGGCATGCTCCCCTGATTCTAGAGAGAGTAGGTATGCATCATGACTAGTATCCATTTTGACTAGTAGCCATGGATAGCCCTCTCCTCCATGAACATGTCCACTCCCCTCTTAAAGCTTTCCAGGTTGGCAGCCATCACCACATCACCACATCACCACCACCATTTAATTATGCCTTGTGTGAAGAAATACTTCTTTTACCTGTTTTGAATTTCTCACCCTCCAGCGTCACCAGATGACCCCGCGTTCTAGTATTACAAGAGAGGGAGAACATCTTCTCCCTGTCCATTCTATCCTTACCATGCATAATTTGATAGACCTTTATCGTGTCTCCCCTTAGCCGCCTTCTTTCCAAGCTAAACAGCCCTAAGAGTTTTAACCACTCCTCATAGGGCAGTTGCTCTAGCCCAGGGGTGTCGAACTCAATTGTTGTGAGAGCTGGATATGACATAAATGTCACTCGGTCGGGCCAGGACATGCCTCTCCAGCCCAGATCGAGAGTGGGGGTGGTAGCGGCTGCCTCGTGGGCTGGATAAGAGCTCTCAAGGGGCCGGATCCGGCCCGCGGGCCTTATGTTTGACGACCCTGGTCTAAAGGGTTCGTTTCTCTGATTGCAGTGTATATGATCAAGCTGGGAACCTTGGAGCAGGAGAGCACGGCCGACGTGGAATGGCGCTGGCACCCGTACACCCACACGGCTAAGAAGCGGAAATTCCTGAGCATGGAATAGCGTGGGCCTCGTGCCACTTTTCACTCTGCCACCCCTGGTCTCTTCGGTAAGCAGCTCTATGCTGGCTGCGTTTTGGATTCCTGGATACTTGGTGATGGAACTCTTCCGGCCCCTCCTAGGACTGAATATCTCCATGGTTCCTTCAGCCAGCGGGCCCCAACCTCTCCATTTTTCTTACATGGACAATTAGACTGCCACAAAGGCCTTGCTTTTTTGTTCAGAAGGGGGGGTCTACTGTCTTAGGGCTCTGCCTCCCCATTTAGCTGTTGAATTTGGCACCTGTAAACGGGGCTGCTCCTCTACCAGCTGCATGCTTTCAAAGTCACCCGCAGGGGACGGTCAGCACCGGTATCAAAGAGGCTCTTCTTACAACCCTCCCTCCAAAGTCCTGAGATGTGCTTCAGCTCGAACAAGCAACTCCAGTCATTTCCTAGGGTTTCCTGAGAATATGGCATAGCATGCTCAATGGAAGGTTGTTAAATAACATCTCCACGGAAAGGTGTATATTTGGATATGGCTCAAATATCAGAGGAATGTGACTGAAGAAATATATGAAATAGGAAATGCCAGATTCCTGTTTCGCCGCTCTGTCGTTTCGCTCCGGCAAGCTGCCCCCTCTTGTTGCCTCGCTGGCTACAATCTTTTTACTGCAGCCGCCTTGGTCAATTACATAGCAAACGGCTTTGCTTGATTACAGCATAATATAGTGTTATTTCTCTCCATGAACGCCGTTTTGACCTGAGCTGTTCACTCTCCTACTCCTTATTCTCAGGGAACCCTAGGAAATGACTGGAGTTGTTTGCCCATTCCTTTGTGGGAGGTGCTTTAAACGACGAGGGAGCTACCAATTTGGACTGTTACAGACTTTGTAGACAGAGCAACCATTATGTTAGTCATCTGAAAAATTAAGATATAATCTAGTAATATTATGTGTATTTGAGTAGACAATTATATTTGATTTAAGATTTACCTTTCGGTCATAGTTGCTGTTGTGTTGTGGATTTCCAGTTTTCAGCACGAGGTTTTGTTTTTCCTTTCTCAACTTGAACAAGGGCTACTGGGGTTGCCCAAAGCAGCTTTGGAGAGGGGGTGATACATAACCGAAGCCATTTTCCCTTCTCCCCCATGGATGTTCGATCAGGGAGGGGCACCTTTGGGATAACGACATTGATCTCCTCCCCCCCTCCTTGGTTCTCTTTCTGTTTTCTTAGATGTGTCCCTCAGTTCCATGGTCACAGGAAGTATTTTTCATGGGGAGTATCCCAGGGGGAGGGGGAATTCTGCCAGAACATGGGGCAAGTGCGAGTAGATACCAGAGAGTAGGGGGAGTGTTAGGGAGAAGGGATAGAGTTCTGATGTAGAAAAAGGCACACACTGGAGGGGGAAAAAAGGGTCTTTTGTGGGCGATGTGAAATGGCTCCTTTTTGGTTAGTTGGTCTAAGCCTGGTTTGCAATAGAGGTACGTGGGGTGACACAGCAGGTTAAGGTGATACAATAAACGTTGAAATAATAAAGATAGGCCTTTGTTTCAACATTTCAATACAAGGCATCGTTCCATTCGCTCTAGTTCCTTTCTGCCTACAATAATCACTATGTAGGGACACTTGATGGCGGTCGTATACATTCCAAACTGGCGCGGATATGAATATGTCAAAGTGGAGGGGAAGTAGGGCTCTGTGTGTGCGATTTCCAGGAGGAAAGGAAAAGCAAGTTTCTAGTCCTCATTGACGTAAAGAGATTTGGAGGTGGGGGGGGGAATGCTGGGCAGCTGGTCTGGTTTCTCGAAAAGGCAAGGTCTTTCTTTTTTCCTCTCCCAGTCTATCCTCGCCCATTACACTCTGGTCGTTTATGCATGGGAGTTCATTGCTCACTCGACCCACACTTTTCTGTTGCGAATCCAAAAACTGCTATGCACCAGCAGACACCAAGCTCAAATCGGAAAACATTTGAGTCCCGGCCCCTTGAAAACGCTGCTTTGTAATTGGCTGTAGTGTTTTCTGTGAGAGAAACGTCCATTTCCCCTCCCCACCAAAGGAAACCCAAGTGCCGTTTTGCAAGCCTTTTCAAAAAATGGAGCTCTCTGAAAGGAACTGGGGGGTGGGGGTAGGGAGAACCCCAAGTGTCGTTTTAAAATCCTTTCTTGTGTGAGTATGCTCAGAAAGAGAAATCGGGAAGCATTTGAGTCCCTGCCTCTTGAAATGTTGCTTTGTAATTGGCTGTAGTGCTTTCAGTAAAAGAAACGTTAACCTCCCCCCCCCCCACTCCCCTGTTGCACGCTTTGGCTTATGCATGGAGATTTCACCTAGGCTGATCTCAGGGGAGATCAAAGAATCAGGATTTAACAGGAACGGGAAAACAAAAGCACTGCCAGGGCTGGACGCGAGGTCATCTCTAATGGATGGGAAACTCATGCATAACTCCAAGGAACAACCGAGGCAGACCAGGGGCGAATGTGAGTGCGTACCCGTGCGTAAATGACCTCTGCCCCCAAAATGTTCTGCACAATGAGAACTGAACTGTGACAACTGGAAGACACATTTGATTTGGCAACCAATTTTGCCGAGGTGGTGCTCTGAAGTTTGTAGCCTGGCTTTTCTCAAGGTGGCCTGCCACTGATCTTTCTGTTTTTCCTGATCACCTTCCTTGAACTCCTATTTAAATGATTTTCTGGTCAAAGAAGGAAGGAAAACTTAGGTTGACAATGGAGTGTGGAGATAAGGTAAGCATCCTTGGGTGGCCAGGAAATGATTTAGACAGCTTAGAATAAATGTGTTTAATTTGAGGCACGGCACTGGAATTTTCAGGCATTGGGTTTAAGTGTTTGCTGGCTGGAATAAAGGGTCATCTCATACTTGGACCCCAGAACCACTCGAGACCTGCTGAAGTGGGTTAGGCTGTTCCCGTTCTCTCACCTCCTTCCCCGCTTGAGAACAAGAATCAAGATTTCTTCACTGGAGAATTCCCAGTTTCATGCCTCTGGCTTTCTTCCTTTCCAGCCACCAAGTCTGCCAAAGCCTTGGCCTTAGCTCCAGTCTGGTACGCAGCTTCTGAGGCAGTTTGCTGATTGTATCCCTACTCCCTAGTATAGGGGTAAATGTGGCTGCAGTTCAGTCCACTCCGTACAGCTGCACGGCAGAAGCAGCGTTCATTTTTCCCCGCATTGCAGGTGACGGCTACACCCGGCTCCACTCTGCGGGAGGGTCTCTCGGTCCTTTCGGCTTTCCGATGCGGAAGTTAAACCCTGGGGAGGGAGAAGAGAGACAGAGATTCTTGTTCTTTCCTTTGTCCCTTAGAAGCTCCTTGATCCATTGATCTTGAGCATTGTAATTTTAAATCTAATGCTTGAGGGAGATAAGGACTGAAATAAATCTTGCCACTGACAATGTAGCCTTGGGATCCCTGTCACTTAATAAAAAAAGGCATCATGTCAGACACAGGAGCATTAGATTTATATATTAAAAGGGGAAAGATATAACCTTTCTGGGTATGGTATATTCATGTGTAGGAGTGGAAAAATAAACCTAGTCCACCCCTCATGTGGAGAGTGGGGAATCAAACCCAGCTCTTCAGATTAGAGTCCACTGCTCCACCACGCTGGTACACAGCCCTGTACCATGTGTGCACGGGCACACAGTGAATATTAAATCCCCACCGACCTCCATGGCCAAGCTTTCATGCGTCCTCTTCCTCTCACACAAAAACGGGGGTGTTCAGATAGGCCCGCCACTCCCTTTACTCACCCATTGGATTGGTGGAAGACCCCGCCGTGTTTGAGACGCCCCGGGGAACAGGATCACCTATGTCTTCATATGCTTGTGGGGGGATATTTCGGGGTGACGTCAGAGCTGTGGTAAAACAAGGGGGCAGTTAATGTCTGTTGGCTGTGACAAAGATACTGGAGCAATCCCCCCCTTTCCCCTTAGTATCAGCAACATGGACAGGTTTGCATGCTCTTAGGAAGACCACTCTGCAAAAAAAAAAGCTCATTCTTTCCTGGTAAAGCTTTTAGCACAGGGGAAGTTTGGTTGGAACTGAAACTGTCCCCTCCAAGGAGAGGGATGAAGCTAGATCCCGCTTATTTAGACTTAGTTGGACTCTAATCTGGTGAACCGGGTTTGATTCCCCACTCCTCCACATGAGCGGCAGAGGCTAATCTGGTGAACTGGGCTGGTTTTTCCATTCCTACACATGAACCCAGCTGCGTGACCTTGGGCTAGTCTCAGCTCTCAGCCCCACCCACCTCACAAGGTGTCCTGTTGTGGGGAGAGGAAGGGAAGGGGATCATAAGCCGGTTTGATTCTTCCTTAAGTGGTAGAGAAAGTCGGCATATTAAAAAACCAACTCTTCTTTTTCTCTTATGAGGAGTCTAGTCAACAATTTGGGCGTTGTGTGCTTTAGTAGGGAGGGATTATATGTTGAGATATCCTGAGAGAATCGGCCTCAAGAGAAAGTAGAATTCGAAAGCCCTTCCTTCGGAGGTTTTGGAGGGCAGCTATAGCAAAGTGCCATCCTCAAATAGAACATGTAGACGCTAACACGATAAAGCTGAAACCATTACAACATATTATCATGGAGTGTCCTATATTTCATGAGCTGAGGGCCAGTTTCTTTACTCCATTATTTAAAAATTTGGACATGTCCAACGAGACATCTGGTGGTACAAGGGCTCAGGTGATGCGGCTATTGTCGGATATAAACGATTCTATTCCTCTCTAGCTAAATTTATAGGGGCAGTAATTATGTATCAGAAGAATAACACTAAGGAATTTTTTCTTTGTTTTCTGCTCAAGGCTATAGCTGTATGAGCAGTACTTGATAGGTAGATGAGGGCCATTTATGCAAGGTACATTTTGATGCTTGCTTACAGATCTTTTTAAAAATTTGACTTTAAAAATGCCTATTCATGGTCCCGACGCAAAAGGAGAAATTCCACCACCACCACCACCCCATTCGCCTGCTCCTTCGTTCCTGTTTGCATAGCCATTAGCATGGGCATAGCTAATGCCCCGCTGTTGTTTTGCATGGTTCCTTCAGGGGATTCTTTGCAGCGGGGATGGCGCAAACACCAAAGGTAGCATCAAAGGGGCTCTTAAGTAATGCGAAGCAGGTACGTGCCGGCTTCGCAGTCACTTTGGGAATGACGGTTCAGCGTGAAAAATGCAAAAAAAACAACAACACACGGAGCAATTCAGCCTGGAACGCACTGCTAATTACCATGCATAAATAGCCATAGAATTCTGTTTGGATTGAGCCACCGCGCATCTATTTTGCCTGTCTTGCACAATTAATGTGGCTTTTCTTTGAAAGGGCAAAGAGATGGGAGGTTGACATGGCCATGCCTGACTACTAGGGGGCGCTCTGTGGCTTCTGTGAATAATTTGGCAGGTGTTTCTTTACACGCTTTCAAGCCTCTCCTGCCATAACACCGAGAAACCTGCTTAAAGAATGAATAGAAAAATGTGCAGGAGGCCCACCTAAAATAGGAAAGCCCCGAGTTATGTTCTGAGCTCTCCAGAAGGATGCTGGGTGGTGGAAGGGGATATAAATGGGTCTTAATCCGAGTACAAATGAATAAAATTGGATAAAAGAATCCCAAGTCATACCATTCACGATATCTGATTGCTAACTGCAAAGACCTTGCAACTGATTCAATTATTTTGGGGTTTCTGTGGTCATAAGATAGGACTTCCTGATTTCATTAGAAAGCCATTCCCTGTTTATAAACAGCGGGTCAGTGAATTGGGATTGGCTGCAAGTGTAGAAGGAACAATTGAAAAGGACATGCACAAGTGATTCTTTTTCACCTAAATGGGTATTATAAATATGGTGCGGCTCAGTGCTAATTTTGCTGAATTTCACCAGATCTTCAGACTCTTTCCAGCCGCCGGCAATCCGTTTAAGCGAGCAGAGCGTGCCCTCTGCAGAATGAAAGGATGTAGTGGCCTAGCTTGGCTTGTGGCGAGATGCGGCTGCCTCTGGGATGGAGCAGCCATGGATAGCTTGCCAGCCAACTTTAACATCGTAGAATCATAGAGCTGAAAGGGACCACCAGGGTCATCTAGTCCAACCCCCTGCACAATGCAGGAAATTCACAACTACCCCCCTACACTCCCAGTGACCCCTACTCCATGCCCAGAAGATGGCCAAGATGCCCTCCCTCTCATGATCTGCCTAAGGTCATACAATCAGCGTTGCTGACAGATGGCCATCTAGCCTCTGCTTAAAAACCTCCAGGGAAGGAGAGCTCACCACCTCCCAAGGAAGCCTGTTCCACTGAGGAACCACTCTAACTGTTAGGAAATTCTTCCTAATGTCTTGACGGAAACTCTTTTGATTTAATTTCAACCCGTTGGTTCTGGTCTGACCTGGGGAAACAGAAAACAACTCGGCACCCTCCTCTATATGACAGCCCTTCAAGTACTTCAAGATGGTTATCATATCCCCTTTCAGTCTTCTCCTCTTCAGGCTAAACATACCCAGCTCTTTCACTAGTCCCCTCGAACTGGGCCTTTAATATAAGTTTGATCGGTGGCCAACCATCAGGTCCACGCATGAAAAGCTTTGACTGCCCATTTCCGCGCGTTAAGCCTCTACTAAAGGGACAAGACTTATTATTTTTTTCTGGCCGGATGACAGGATGCTGAACGGCAAGTAGTTTCTGCCTCTGTTTCAAAGCACTGAGATGCATCTTCAGACGCAGGCCTCATTCCATTCCCCCGTCCTCCCAAAGAAGAATACATGATATCATTCCGTTCCCCCTTTCTGTTTCACCTTTTTTCCCAGGCGATGAAATAAAAACCTGAAATAAAAGAGAAGAAGAAAGGTATTTGAAAGAAAACGAACTTGCCCATGGACACGACGTTTGGGACCCCTGCATTAGACTACCATAGCTCAGTTCTGGAGCTCGGCCTCTTTATTTTTGGCAGAGGCTATTGAACACATGAAGCTGCCTTCTACTGAATCAGCCCTTTGGTCCATCAAAGTCAGTACTGTCTACTCAGACTGGCAGCGGCTCTCCAAAGTCTCAGGCAGAGGTATTTCACATTACCTACCTGACTAGTCCCTTTAACTGGAGATGCCGGGGATTGAACCTGGGACCTTCAGCATGCCAAGCAGATGTTCTACCACTGAGCCACAGCTCCTCCCCTAAAGGTAAAGGTAGTCCCCTGTGCAAGCAACGAGTCATTATTGACCCATGGGATGACGTCACATCCAGACCTTTACTAGGCAGACTATATTTACGGGGTGGTTTGCCATTGCCTTCCCCAGTCATGTACACTTTACCCCCAGCAAGCTGGGTACTCATTTGACCGACCTCGGAAGGATGGAAGGCTGAGTCAACCTTGAGCCAGCAACCTGAAACCAACTTCGGTTGGGATCGAACTCAGGTTGTGAGCAGAGCTTTGGACTGCAGCGTACCACTTTGCGCTAAGGGACCTGGGACCTTCTGCATGCCAAGCAGATGCTCTACCACTGAGCCACGAGACCTGTTCACTGCCACATTTTGATGCGGGAACCTGGCATAACGCAGGCTACTTACTGGGGGCATCAAGTTCCTCAGGAAGTTTTTGCCAAGTCCGTTGGAATGAGATGGGGGCGTGGTAGCTCTAGAAGAGGTATCAGCTGCAGAGGAGAGATGGTAACAGAAGAAGAAGAGTTGGTTTTTCTCTACCGCTTAAGGGAGACTCAAACCGGCTTCCAATCACCTTCCCTCCCCCTCCCCGCAACAGACACCCTGTGAGGCAGGTGGGGCTGAGAGAGCTGTGACTAGCCCAAGGTCAGCCAGCTGGCTTCATGTGGAGGAGTGGGGAAAGAAATCCAGTTCACCAGATTATCCTCTGCCACTCATGTGGAGTGGGGGAATCAAACCCGGTTCTCCAGATCAGAGTCCACCGCTCCAAACCACCGCTCTTAACCCCCACACCATGCTGGAACAGGAACTTTCAGTCTATTATAGAGGATGCTACCATCCTTTCCCCAAGAAGAACAATCTATATTTGATTAATGTTTAGATTTTTTTGTAACAACACTGGGCTGGCCTAGGGATTTGTGTATTTTTCTACTAGACCTGCGCATCAGAGAAAAGCCCTGCCAGTGACCAGTAAACCATTCTGCAATATGCCTCCCCCTTCATCCCCTTGAGGACTAGAATCTTCTTTGCTGGCATTAGATTTTGTCAATTTTGGCGGGATGTTATCTTTGGGGTGTGCAAAGAACCATCAAATCATAGCCGACTTGTGGCAACCCCAGCAAGGGGCTTTCAAGGCAAGTGAGAAGAAGAAGAAGAGTTGGTTTTTATATGCCGTCTTTCTCTACCACTTCAGGAAGAATCAAACCGGCTCACAATCGCCTTCCCTTCCCCTCCCCACAACAGACACCCCGTGAGGTAGGTAAGGCTGAGAGAGTGTGACTAGCCCAAGGTCACCCAGTTGGGTTCATGTTTCCTCAGAAGTAAGTGTTACAGAGGTCAATGGGATCTGTTCTCAAGTAAATGTGTGCGTAGGTTTGCAGTTGAGGTAGCTTTAGGGAAGCCACAATTCTCTTATTATTTTATTTTATTAAATTTATACCCTGCTCCTACCCCAGCTGAGGCTGGGGAACACAGCGGCTCACATTTAAAATACAGTAAATATACATGTTGATAAAAATATACTATATTCCAATCAAATCCTAATACTAAAATTAGTTGACACTTATCATTGGCGTGCAGGGTATCAGCCCTGGCCTGTCCACACCTGCATTATGGGAAATAATACTGGCCTGCCTTGCAGGGTTGTTGGGAGGGATTGACAGGTCCCTCTTCGCCATGGGCAGGAGGTTTTTGGGGCAGAGTTTTGGGAGAGGAGAGACTTCAATGCCATTAGAGTCCAATGGCCAAAGCGCCCATTTTCCCCAGGCGAACTGATCTCTATCAGCTGGAGATCAGTTGTAATAGCAGGAGATCTCCAGCTAGTACCTGGAGGTTGGCAACCCTAGCTGTATAAGAACTCTCCCACACATACAAGATGCTATTCTTGCACATTACCTGGAGCAGATGTGTTAACAGTGGCGTATTCACAGGCTGAGCTGGGGGGTGGCCGCCTTATGGGGCTTCCAGGCAGCGAATGGCTGGCTTGTAACCCCACAAAGGCGTTGGGGTCAACCGTTGAGGAGTCAGGGACGTTGCTGGCCCGAGGCGTCACAGAAGCGTACAGGGGTGCGGCTCCGTCTTGCCGGGCCTCACCGGTGGGAGAAGGCACTCCTCCGCTTCGCCGGAGCTTGTTCACAACCGCGTAGGTATCCCCCATCTTTGGTGGCAGTTCCGGAAGAGCTGAAGGGGTGGGATCGGTGGGCACCGAGATACTCCTGGAATAGAGAATACAGAATCCCGCCATGTCTTCATCAACTTTTTGGGGCAAAGAATCAGCCACACCTCATTTGTCAAGGAACAAACAGGTATTCTTTATATATATTTATATATATATATATAAATTTTTATTAATTTTTATAATATAAAACAAAAGCAACAATAAAAAATACAAAAATAAAAATAACAAAAATACAAAATGCAAGAGTACATACAATTATTTTAAATATTTTGAATATTTGTTACAGTAAAATTACAGTAATGTAAAGTACTCTTAATACCCACCACCCACCCTAATCCATGTATCCCACCACCAAACAGGTATTCTTAACCCTGTCTCCCCCTTCCTGCTGTACAGCCCCCTTATCATTGCTCACGGTCCCCTGTCTTCCGGGAGCTGCATTTCTTGGAGATGGGGGGGGGGGGGGGGAAGGCTGGAAATTCCCATTCTGCCACTGGAAAATTAAGCCCCATGTGGTAGGTGAGACTGAGAGGATGACAGGCCCAAGGTCACCCAGAGAGCCAGCGTGGGTAGTGGTTAAGAGCCGTGGTCTGGAGCAGTGGAGTCTGATCTGGAGACCTGGGTTTGATTCCCCACTCTTCCACAAGAGTCGGGGAGGCTAATCTGGTGAACTGGATTTGTTTCCCCACTCCTCCACGTGAAGCCAGCTGGGTGAGCTTGGGCTAGTCACAGCTCTCTCAGCCCCACCTACCTCACTGGGTGTCTGTTGTGGGGAGGGGAAGGGAAGGGAAGGTGATTGGAAGCCGGTTTGATTCTTCCTTAAGCGGTAGAGAAAGCATACAAAAAACCAACTCTTCTTCTCTCTTCTTCTCTTCCATGGTAGAGTGGGGATTCAAAACTGGTTTTAAATTGATTTATTTCATTTATAGCCCTGCCTTTCTGGCCGAGTCTAGTCAGACTCTAACCACTGTGCAACACGGGCTCTCTTAAAGGATGAAATATAGTGGGCACGTAGCCAATACAAGCTCTGCCAACTTGCCATGTCTGTCTGGTACATATTGGAGGATACTATACCACTGAGTTTGCAGGAACGGGCGTCGGCGTCCAGGTGAGGCATGGAGTTCTCCTGAATTACAAGTGACCTCCAGATTACAGAGATCAGTTCCCTATAGCAAATGGTAACTTTGGATGGTGGACTCTATGGCATTATACTCCACTGAAGTCCCTCCCCAAACCCTTCCCTTCCCAGGATCCACCCTCAAATCTCCAGGAATTTCCCAGTCTGGGGTTGGCAACCCTATCAGGATAAGCCATAGCTTCAAACATCCAAGTCATAAATAAAGACAATAATCACCCAAACCCTCTGAACAAGCTTTAAAACACCAACTTTAAAATGCCAACATACATAACCAGCTGTCAGGGAAAACTACATTGTACTACTCAAAAGGATTTTTGTGAAAGAAACTGTTTATGGGCTTTCTTAAAAGAAGAACAGTTGGTTTTTATATGCCAACTTTCTCTACAATTTAAGGAAGAATCAAACCGACTTACAATCACCTTCCCTTCCCCCCAGCAGACACCCTGTGAGGTAGGTGGGGCTGAGAGAGCTGTGACTAGCCCAAGGTCACCCAGCTGGCCTCGTGTGTAGGAGTGGGGAAACAAATCCAGCTCACCAGATTAGCGTCCGCCGCTCAAGTGGAGGAGTGGGGAATCGAACTCGGCTCTCCAGATCAGAGTCCGCCGCTCCGAACCACTGCTCTTAAACACTACACCACGCTGGGTCTCCTGCTGCAAAGTTGTGCCAGCCAGGCCTCCCTGTGCGGGGGTTGCCATAACTCAGGGCCCACAATAGGAGAGGCCCTGTTTGTCTATAGCACCCTTTCCCGTGTCAGCTATCTATCCCGTAAGATCGATCCCCAAACACATTTCTTACCGGAGGATGGTGCTTCGTTTGAGCAGGGGCACCGCCGGATGCCGGAAGGAGAGGGCGTCGTCATACAGAGGAAGACGGTTCTGTGCAAAACAGAAGAAAAGGGAAATGAGAGAGGTCCTAAACCAGCACAGCTGTTCAGACGTCCGGCTACAGGAAGTGTGTCCATATGCATTAACCCTATATTTCTTAGCGAGAGAGCAGAGAGTAAGGGAGCAAGTTGAGGAAGGTCTACTCAGAAGAAAGTCCCTTGCTATCCAATGGGGATTACCTCCATGGCAGGTCGAGAGAGCTAGATCGTAACTCTGGATCAGCATTCAGTTGTTCCTTATCTGCCTCTGAATGTAGGGAGAGACCTGAACATTGTTTTTTACATGGTCATGCCAGCAAAACTCCAGGGAAAGGGGGCTTTCCTTACTCCATTGCTAAGCTTCCTTCCCCCCCGCCCCCAATTTCAGACATTTAATATTTTCTTAGCATTTGTCACTAAATAATGTTCACGTCTGTGGGTATTCTGTAGGAAAATAATGACAACTCAAACCCACATTTTGGGCTACGCTGTAAACCACAGTGACTCCAATTTAGGTCCCAGATATAGTGTCTGGAGGGTCAAGACACTCCTCCCCCCACCTCCGGTCATCTTTTCACAGATTTTCACTTTACACTTTTTCAGCTTCAGCTTTGCAAATATTTTCACTGCCGATCCCTAATAATACTTTTATTATGCAGAGTTTTAAACTTGCATTATCGTCACGGTTACCAGTGACCTCTGTACCCAAATATTTGGAATAATAATCTGAATTTGCCTTGGTGATCACTCGACTTACTGTGGGGATATAAAATTATATCCAGCCATAAGGAAATAGCAGATAAGGCCACAATAATGACTCCAGTGTCCTTACTCTCTTTTGTTCCTTACACTAAGGCATGGCAGTTGTCCATGTAGAAGTAGGGTTGCCAACCTCCAGGGGGTGGCTGGTGATCTCCTGCTGTTACAACCAATCTCCAGGAGGCAGAGATCAGTCCACCTGGAGAAAATGACCGCTTTGGAAGGTGGACTCTATGGCATTATACTTCATTGAAGGCCTTCCTCTCCCCAAAACCCGCCCTCCTCAGGCTCCACCCCCAAAATCTCCAGGCATTTCTCAACCCGGAGTTGGCAACCCTAATGTTTTGAGCATCCCTAGGTGAGAAATGGGTTAGCTTTAACTAGCTGGGTCAACTGATCAGATCTTTGGCAGCATGAGGATGTCCAGTAGGGTTGCCAGGCCCTTCCCTCTCACCGTGTCCCCACAGCAAGGGGGGAAACTTTCAAAAATCTAGGGTTGCCAAACTCTAGGCAGGGCCTGAAGATCTCCTGAAATTATATCTGATCTCCAGACAGCAGAGTTCCAGTTCCCCTGGAGAAAATGGCAGCTTTGGGGGGGTGGACTCTATGGAAATATGCCCTGCTGAAGAAGAAGAAGAAGAGTTGGTTTTTATATGCCGACTTCCGCTTAAGGGAGACTCAAACCGGCTTACAATCACCTTCCCTCCCCACAACAGACACCCTGTGAGGTAGGTGGGGCTGAGAGAATGTGACTTGTCCAAGGTCACCCAGCAGGCCTCATGTGCAGGAGTGGGGAAACAAATCCAGTTCACCAGATTAGCCTCCGCCGCTCATGTGGAGGAGTGGGGAATCAAACCAGGTTCTCCGGATCAGAGTCCACCGCTCCAAACCACCACTCTTAACCACGACACCACGCTGGCTCTCCCCTCTGCAAACCACACTGGATCTCCCCTCTGCACACTGGCTTTTCCCTCTGCAAGCCCTCCTCTCCCCTGGCTCTGCCCCCAAATCTGCAGGTATTTCCGAACCCGCACTTGGCAACCCTACAAAATATCACTGGCTGGATCCCTGTCTTGCTTCGCTCTCTTCCTTACCACCAGGTCCCTCCCAACCCCACAAGACCTACCTTACAGCCGCAAAGCCATGAGGATCTTGCCAAATGTGGTATCAGGGTTACAAAGCTGGGACTTTGCATAAATGATACACACTGACTGTATTTATGAGGAAGTGAGACGACGGTAAGAAAGGAACTTCCTCAAAGCTTCTGCAGAACAGATGTAAGTGTGTGGGCGTAAGAGGAGGGGGGGCCTTTGCTTTATGTCAGGTTGCCAACCTCCAGTTGGGGGCCTGGAGCTCTCCTAGAATTACAACCGATCCACAGCCGACAGAGATCAATTCCCCTAAAGAAAACCACTGCTTTGGAGGGTGGTCTCTATGGCATTATACACCACTAAAGCCCCTCCCAGGGTTGCCAGCTCCGGGTTGAGAAATACCTGGAGATTTTGGGGATGGAGCCTGAGGAGGGGAGGGACCTCAATGGGGTATAATGCCATAGATTCCACCTTCCAAAGTGGTAGGGTTGCCAACCTCCAGGTACTAGCTGGAGTTTCCTGTGATCTCCAGCTGGGTTGCCAGGTCCCTCTTCACCACTGGCGGGTGGTTTTTGGGGTGGAGCCTGAAGAGGGTGGGGTTTGTCAGCTCCAGGTTGGGAAATACCTGAGATTTTGGAGGTGGAGTCTGAGGAGGGCGGGGTTTGGGGAGGGACTTCAATTCCATAGAGTCCAATTGCTACAGCTGCCATTTTCTTCAGGTGAAATCTCTATTGGCTGGAGATCAGTTGTAACAGCAGGAGATCTTCAGCCACCACCTGGAGGTTGGCAACCCTATCTCCAGCTGCTAGAGATCAGTTACCCTGGAGAAAATGGCAGCTTTGGCAATTGGACTCTATGGCATTGAAGTCCCTCCCCACCCCAAACCCTCCCCTCCTATGACTCCACCCCAAAAATCTCCAGGTATTTCCCAACCCGGAGCTGGCAACCCTACAAAGCGGCCATTTCCTCCAGGTGAACTGATCTTTGTCGCCTGGAGATCAGTTGTAATAGCAGGAGATCTCCAGCTAGTACCTGGAGGTTGGCAGGAGATTGGCAACCCTAGGTATAATGCCATAGAGTCCATCTTCCAAAGTGGCCATTCTCTCCAGGTGAACTGATCTCTGTTGCCCGGAGATCAGTTGTAATAGCAGGAGATCTCCAGCTAGTACCTGGAGGTTGGCAACCCTAGGTATAATGCCATAGAGTCCATCTTCCAAAGTGGCCATTCTCTCCAGGTGAACTGATCTCTGTCACTTGGAGATCAGTTGTAATAGCAGGAGATCTCCAGCCACCACCTGGAGATTGTCAACAGTACAGCAGGTGCATGTTCATAAGCCGGTTTCAGTGACACCCAGTAACAGCAGAAGGCTGAAACCAGAATGGAGTGGCCAGTGAAGGAGAAAACCAAGTCCACAGCTAAACAGGGCAATGGCCTAGAGAGGCCACCATGGTTGAGGAGAACAAACCAATTCAGGGGGTGTTTCCTACAGCTCTGTGGAAAAAGCTGGAATAGCCCCAGGGCTTCTTTTCAACCTGTCTCTTACCTCCTTGAGGTTTTCATAGTTTGGGACAGAGATGCCCAAGGCAGCCCGGAACATTTCAATAACTGCACGATAGACAAACTCGTACTGCTCCTGCCAAGAAGAAGAGGAGACGGATATGAGAAGAGAGCTATCTCTTTTTGTATAAATTGGTCTTTGACCGTAATAAACGAATGAATGAATGAATGAATGAGAAGAGAGCTGCGGTTCGTCTCCATGTAAAAACCAGCTCTCGAGGTTCAGCTGACGTCTAGCGTCAGACGGAATGTGTTGACACTTGATTGTATAAAAGGGTATATCAGCCCAGCGACATCAAGTACAACAGATGGAGGCCAGGTCTGTCCAGGATATGAAGCTGAATGAGTGGGTACAATCTGGTTAGTGTTTAGCTCAAGTCTCAGTTGCCAACAGACTGAAGGGGGAAAAAATGTCCTGTCTCTTAAACAGAGGCTTAACAGGATGTTTTGTTCCAGGTGATGGCATTTGAACACATGAAGCTGCCTTCTACTGAATCAGACCCTTGGTCCATCAAAGTCAGTATTGTCTGCTCAGACCGGCAGCGGCTCTCCAGGGTCTCAGGCGGGGGTCTTTCACATCACCTCCTTGCCCTGGTCCCTTTAACTGGAGATGCCAGGGACTGAACCTGGGACCTTCTGCATTGCCAAGCAGATGCTCTGCCACTGAGCCACAGCCCTCCCCAATTACAGTTTTGTAAAATGCACGCACCCCCCGTTTTCCGGGGCTGTTTTGTATTGATTCTGTTTTTCGTACTGTTGGGTGACCTTGGGCCAGTCACAGTTCTCTCAGCCCCACCTACCTTGCAGGGTGTCTGTTGTGGGGAGGGGAAGGTGATTGTAAGCCGGTTTGAGTCTCCCTTAAGTGGTAGAGAACGTCAGCATATAAAAACCAACTCTTCTTCTTTTTCTTGATTCAATTTCAACCCATTGGTTCTGGTTCCATCTTCTGGGGCAACAGAAAACAACTCCGCCCTGTCTTTTCTATGACAGCCCTTCAAGTACTTGAAGATGGTTTTCATGAACACATGAACACATGAAGCTGCCTTCTACTGAATCAGACCCTTGGTCCATCAGTCAGTATTGTCTGCTCAGACCGGCAGCGGCTCTCCAGGGTCTCAGGCGGGGGTCTTTCCCATCACCTACTTGCCTAGTCCCTTTAACTGGAGATGCCAGGATTGAACCTGGGACCTTCTGCATGCCAAGCAGATGCTCTACCCCCACTGAACCACCCCCCTGCCATGAAAACCTTTGCTTGCCCATTTCCACATATTAAACTTTTATTAAAGGGGTAGGATATTGTTCTCCAGGCCTGCTGGTAACCGTAAACTTCTTAGTGGGTCCCACTGAATTCTGTGAGACAAAGTCAAGAGGGTGCCGCGGACACCAGGGGAGAATTGCCAAAGCGGCCATTTTCTCCAGGGGAACTGATCTCTATCACCTGGAGATCAGTTGTAATAGCGCCACCTGGAGGCTAATAAATGCAAAAGCTTGTGCTAGACTCATTGAAGAATGTACAGAAAAGTAGCACTAATGACTAAATGGAAACTGTTCAAACAATGCTTATAACAATAAATATGTAACCAAACCACGACTGTGTATATTGATTCTATCACAATGTGCAATATATATGCTCTTAGAAAATCACACTTGCTGTGATGCAAGGTTACAACAAATAACAAGTATACAAAAATTACACCTCCAACAACATAGCAAACAACTTTGCAAACTGCAATTGACATTGACAAAGTTCCAAAGCGTACAAATGGTAACTCAATAGGTCCCAGCACTATGTGTGTGTGTGATAAGTGTCGTCAAGTCGCTGAAAGTCCTCCAAAATGTCCTATCTTTGACAGCCTTGTTCAGATCTTGCAAATTGAAGGCTGTGGCTTCCTTTAGTGAGACAATCCATCTCTTGCTGGGCCTTCCTCTTTTCCTGCTGCCCTCAACTTTTCCTAGCATGACTGTCTTTTCCAGTGACTCTTGTCGTCTCATGACATGACCAAAATACGACAGCCTCAGTTTAGTCATTTTAGCTTCTAGGGTCAGTTCAGGCTTGATTTGATCTATAACCCACTGATTTGTTTTTTTGGCAGTCCGCGGAATCTGTAACACTCTCCTCCAACACCACATTTCAAAGGAATCTATTTTCTTCCTATCAGCTTTCTTCACTGTCCAGCTTTCACACCCATACATAGTAATAGGGAATACGATGGCATGAATTATTCTAGTCTTGGTGGCCAGTGACACATCCTTACACTTCAAAATATTTTTTAGCTCCTTCATGGCTGCCCTTTCCAGTCTCAATCTCCTTCTGATTTCTTGGCTGCAGTCTCCCTTTTGGTTGATGGTGGAACCAAAGCACTATACAAACATCCTAAATTGGAAGCAGAAGCACGCAGAAAAAATCGTAGTGAGACCAACTAATGAAGAGATGGTGTTCCTGTAAAAGCCTCTATTCACTGAGATTTCTTTGGTCCTGGTCTTCCATTCAAAACCATTAACTAGCGCGAAATGCATGCCAATGAAGTAGAGAATCCAGTGTCAGTCACTCTGAACGGACGGCATAGTCCAGAGAGACCAGGACCGAAGAAACCTAGGTGAAAAGGGGATTTAACCGGAACCCCTTCTCTTTGTTAGTTGGGCTCACTATGATTTTTTCTACGTGCTCCTACTTCCAATTTAGGATGTTTGTATAGTGCTGGAACCTATGGGGTTATCATTTGTAACACATTGGGACTTTGTCAATGTCAATTGCAGTTTGCAAAGTAGTTTGCTATGATGTTGTTGGGGTAAATTTTGTATACTTGTGTGTTATTTGTTGTAACCTTGTATCACAGTAAGTGAGATTTTCTAAGAGCATATATATTGCACGTTGTGATAAAATCAATATACACAATTGTGGTTTGGTTATATATTTTTTGTTATAAGCGTTGTTTGAACCACCTGGAGGTTGGCAACCCTGCTTTAGACCCTTACTGGGGAGACAAGCAGCATATAAATATCTAAATAATAATAAAGATGGAGAGTCTCTATATCACTTTTGTCCCCCGATACTGAGAGTCAAGCGGGCAGGCAGGACTGCAGGGAAGGGACGCAACGAAGGGTGTTAAATATAGCACAGCGGGAATGAGGAAGGAAGCAATGCTTGTGGGCTCACCTGGGTCTGAACGGCAGCCGGCCTCTGCTTCCTCATTTCTAGGACGACATCAAAAATGCTGAAGTGCGGAGGGATTCTCTGAAAAAATAGGAGAGAACATGACACTAGGGGATACTCCAGGCTAGCATTTTCAGAGTTAAGTATTTTAGTTAGGGTCTTTTCATTTTCCCTTCTGTTTTACTAATGGGGACTCGGGCTGATCTCGGGGGAGATTGAAGAATCGCGTTACAACAGGATTGGGAAGACCCAGACATTGTGCGGGCTGGGAGCGAGGTTATCTCTAGGGGACGGAAAACTCATGCATAACCCCAACAAAAAACCGAGTCAGTCCAGCAAAGGAAGTATGTCAAAGTGCCCATGCATAAAAGACTGTTGACAGTCTGAGTTGACAATACTGCCTTTGATGGAACAAGGGTCTGATTTAGCATAATGTTCATGTGAAACAAAAAAGCTACATTAAACTTTTTACTCAAACGGGCTAGATTTCTACCTGCATGGAGTGATTTTTTAAACATAGGGAAGGATTCGAAAACATGTCTCTCTTGCAGCAGTCTGAAATTGTCATCTCGAATCTAGAACCTCCCGCTTTCATGTTCTGTGCAGTGTGTCCAAGGGCTCTGAACAAAGACGTCCAGGGAAAAGGGAACTCCCCAACCCTCAGGGAAACTCACAAAGGACGCTCCAGAACACACCTTGGTTACACCCCATAAGAAAAGTATGTGAAGAGATGATGGGTGTGAAGTGGCCTTTTGGGGTTGGGCAACTGGGACCCCACATTTCTCTGAAGGAACAGGAATTCTCACCGCTCTCAAATGTGATCATTTAAAAGAAGTGCATATAAAAGACAAGGCTGACTCAGCCTTCCATCCTTCCGAGGTCGGTCAAATGAGTACGCAGCTTGCTGGGGGTAAAGGGAAGACGACTGGGGAAGGCACTGGCAAACCACCCCGTAAACAAAAAAGTCTGGCTTGGAAACGTCGAGATGTGATGTCACCCCATGGGTCAGGAATGACCCGGTACTTGCACAGGGGACCTTTAACTTTTACCTTTACCTATAAAAGAAGTACCTATAAAAGAAGTACTCTACGGAAACCATAGAGTTCTGGGGGAAATGTGCTAGAGTGTCCCCGTAGCTTCTGGAGTTAGGGTTGCCAGGTCCCTCTTCGCCACCGGCAGGAGGTTTATGGGACCGAGCATGAGGAGGGTGGGGTTTGGGGAGGGGAGGGACTTCAATCCCATAGAGTCCAATTGCCAAAGCGGCCATTTTCTCCAGGGGAACTGATCTCTATCGGCTGGAGCTGTATGGATTTATGTACCCGGAGCTGTATGGATTTATTTTTCATACTGGCCGCTGGCCATAACAGAAAATGAAAAAAAAAAAGGATAAACAGAAAAGACAGGTACATCAAAGGGAGCACAGCATCTGACCGGCTACCAAAAAGCATAATTTAAAAGTATGCCCTATGAAGTGGGCTGGAGACAGGGAATAGCTTTGAAGAGGTATGTGCCATCATTCCCTTGGGATTGGTACCTTCTTTTGTTTTATCCTTCTCTGTTTCTAGACTCACTTTCTCAGCCCCGAGGGCAGGCGCAGACAACTTCCTGCCTTGAGACCTGGAGCATCAGGACTCGAACTCTCGACTTCCTACCTGTCCAGCAATGACTTGGCTCTCACCAAAGAAGTGCCCTGCAGGCCAGCAAAGATGTCTGTTGAACAACAACAGAGCTTGTCATCAAGTGACAAGCCTGACTTGTATATAGGGTTGCCAACCTTCAGGTACCAGCTGGAGATCTCCTGCTATTGCAACTGATCTCCAGCCGATAGAGATCAGTTCCCCTGGAGAAAATGGCTGCTTTGGCGATTGGACTCTATGGCATTGAAGTCCCTCCCCTCCCCAGGCTCCACCCCCAAAATCTCCAAGTATTTCCCAACCTGGAGCTGGCAACCCTTAGACTAAATAATAAACTTTTTTGGGCAATTTATCTACAGCCATCTTAATTGGTGGGCAATTCCCTGCTATTAACTTAAATTTGGCAACCCTAGCTGTGAGAGAAGAATTGGTTTTTATATGCCGACTTTCTATGCCACTTAAGGCAGAATCAAACCGGCTTACAATAACCTTCCCTTCCCCTCCCCACAACAGACACCCTGTGAGGTAGGTGGGGCTGAGAGAGCTCGAAGAGAGCTGTGGCTAGCCCAAGGTCACCCAGCTGGCTTCATGTGTAGGGGTGGGGAAAAATCCAGTTCACCAGATTAGCCTCTGCCGCTCATGCAGAGGAGTAGGGAATCAAACCGGGTTCTCCAAATCAGAGAGCTCACAAGCCGGCAGGGGAAGAACACACAGGCAGGTGAGAAGGCATGCAGGGAAAGGGGAAAAGGAGAGCCCTGGAAACTCCCTGTCCGGAATCCCTCAGAACCCGGGCCCAGCCCTGACCTGAAGCATTTTTCAGCACACGCCCCGTCACACATGATGTGAAGTCACTGGCGCAGCTGTGCAACACTGTGCATGCCTGCTTGCCAGAATAATCACTAGGCCTAAAAGTACAGGGAGATCAGACCAAATTCACCATGAAGGCATGACTTCTTCTGTGAGCCAGCCTGGACTGGGAAGTGGCAGATACCTGTTTCAGCAGCAGCTGCCGGATGTAGTCCAACGTGCAGATCACACCCGTCCTCCCACAGCCGGCGCTGAAAAACAGGAGAGGACAAAGAGGACTGTGAAAGACAGGTCGTGAAAATCGCTGAGCTTGGTTTCAGATCCACTCAGGGTCAGAACTGCAATGCAAACAGCAGAAGTAGGATTGCCAACTTCCAGGTACTGACAAAAGTATATTGAATGTAACAATGTGCTACCAAGCAATTTGCATATATAAAACAAAGTATTTCCCAGTTCTGGGTGTATAACACTGTGCTAACAAGCCATTGTTATACACCCAATGTTAGCTTGTTAGCACATTGTTATACACCCAGAACTGGGAAATACTTTGTTGTATATATGCAATTGGCTTGGTAGCACATTGTTACATTCAATATACTTTTGTCATTACATATTGTTATCAGCCTGTTTCTGTACTAATTTTCTAACCTTAGGTAATGGTGCAGAGGTGTTGATTTTTGATTGCCTAACCTCCAGGTACTAGTTGGAGATCTCCTGCTATTGCAACTTATCTCCAGCTGATAGAGATCAGATCCCCTGGAGAAAATGGCCGCTTTGGCAATTGGACTCTACGGCATTGAAGTCCCTCTCCTCTCCAAACCTGCCCTCCTCAGGCTCCACCACAAAAACCTCCCGCCGGTGACGAAGAGGGACCTCGCAACCCTAAGCATAAGTCCTCCTTCTAATGTAGGAGCAAACTAGCAGGTTGTTTGGCACAGAGGACCACATTAGACAAATGCCATGTTAGTGAGCTACAGATAATTTATGTGCTAACATGGTAGATGCAGTCAACATTTTTAATCCAGCAAGCATCAGACTGCTGAAATAACAGATTCTCAATATTATGAACAAACACAATATATACGTCATGCATTGTGCAGGAGGACTGATTGCCCTCCCAGGAGAATGGCGGGTGTGAGTGTGTATGACATGTGCGAACACATGAAGTTGCTTGATACCATCAGACCCTTGGTCCATCAAAGACAGTACTAGGGTTGCCAACCTCCAGGTGGTGGTTGGCAAACCTAGCGGGAGATCTCCAGCCAACACTGGAGGTTGGCAACCCTAAGAACCATGCATACCATGAAACCCTGAGCTGTTCAGAGTACAGTCGTTTGTGATAGATAAAGCAGGTTGTGTTTGTCCAGTAGTCACAGCAAGGCTGTGTTGCCATGACTGTTCAGCCTCCATTTGGTTGGCACGAGTCTCTCTGACCCTTCGGTCTGTCACTAACCCACCTGCCCTGCCAATCTCAGGAAGGTGTGGCCAGCTCTTCTCGAAGAAGAAGAAGAGTTGGTTTTTATATGCCGACTTTCTCTACCACTTAAGAATCAAACTGGCTTACAATCACCTTCCCTTCCCCTCCCCACAATAGGCACCCTGTGAGGTAGGTGAGGCTGAGAGAGTGTGACTAGCCCAAGGTCACCCAGCTGGCTTCATGTGTAGGAGCGGGGAAACAAATCCAGTTCACCAGAGTAGCTTTCGCCGCTCATGTGGAGGAGTGGGGAATCAAACCCGGTTCTCCAGATCAGGCTCAACCGCTCCAAACCACCGCTCTTAACCACTACACCACGCTGGCTCAAAGAGCTGTCACCTTCCTTAACCCATGTGGAAGAGGGGAGGCATGGTCCATCCGTCGTGATTCATCCCGAGAGCGCCCCCTACCTGCAGTGCACACTGATGGGAGCGCTGTCCTCGCCCTGCTTGGTCCTCACTTGTTCGATCATGTTAAGGAAGTAGCCGTGGGTGTCGGGGATGCCCCGGTCTGGCCAAGCCACGTACTGGAAATGGGAGATGGTCCGTTCCTCCTGAGACGGGAAAGGCAGTGTTCAACACAGGTCCATGGGGGTATGTGGCCTCTATAGGGGCCCCTCCAAACCTGCAACATGCAGGGATGGATCCAGATTAAATTTTTTGCTCGCACAAGGCACTTCTGTAAGGTTGCCAGCTCCTGTTTGGGAAATTCCTGGGTATTTAGTCTAAGGAAGGCAGGGTTTGAGGAGGGGAAGGGACTTCAGTGGGGTGCAACGCCATAGAGTCCACCCTCCAAAACAGCGGTTTTCTCCAGGGGAACTGACCTCTGTGGTCTGGACAGCACTGTAATTCCAGGAGATCTGCAGGCCCCACCTGGAGTTTGGCAACCCCACAGCTCCTATCAGTGGAGAAAAACACTTCTGCTTCCCCCATTCCTCCTGCAACCCACCGATCTCCTTGAAATGCTCTTCCTGGGAGGACAGGTAGGATTACCTGCTCCAGGTTGAGAAATACTTGGAGATTTAGGAGGTGCAGATTGCAGATGGTGGAGTTTTGGGAGGAGAGGGACTTCAGTGGGATATAATGCCATATAGTCCACTTGCCAAAGCAGCCATTTTCTCCAGGGGAACTGATCTCTGTCGCCTGGAGATCAGTTGTAATAGAGATCTCCAGCCACCACCTGGAGGTTGGCAACCCAACTATAGGGTTGCCAACCTCCAGGTACTACAATAACGGATACACCTGTGCCGTGTTTAACTGCGTTAAAGAAAATGGCGGCACGAGGGCTCAAATACAAAACCACACTGGAACTGAACAAAAATCATGTATTATGCTGAACAGCATTACCTCATGCAAGAACAATACAAAAAAGAAACATGCTCAGCACAGGCATTCAAAATAAACATTCAATGTAACATAAACCAAAAAAGCAAGGACGTAAACGGGGCAAAATGCTCCCAAGGTTCTCAGTGGCAATCAAAAGTGAACGGGAAAAACCCGTTATCAAGGTCCAAGTCTCAAGTCCTAAAAGTCCGTAGTAACAAAAGAAGGAAACAGAGGAGAACGTGTGGCTAGTCGTTGGTGCACGTTTCAAAGGCTTTCTTCAGCTCCAAGATTATAAGGCAACTGTGGCTTTTAAACCAAATTGATGTAGCCAGTTGTCCCGAAGACCGTCCGCAAACTTTAAGACAGTAGAAAATTTAATCTATATCCAGTCAGCAATGTCTTATGGCAGAAGGGACACTAACAATTGCCTCTGGGCCTCATTTGTATGTTTTCGCCCAGTCTTGATATTGGCTCATATTCAAGACAGAACGCAAAGGAAGAAAATCATATCTTGAGTTAAACCAAGGGGGTTACCGCACTTTGTATTCCCAGCGATGTATTAAGAGTTTGAAAATGTTATAAAAAACATCAGCTGTTACCGCACTTGTATTCCCAGCGATGTATTAAGAGTTTGAAAATGTTATAAAAAATACTGTTCGCACTTTGTTTGGCCCCTTTTACCTGTGAAGACGTCTTCCAACCATTTATAAGCCGTGGTATCCAAAAACCCTTTTAAAGCTATGTTTTTTACAACATTTTCAAACTCTTAATACGTCGCTGGGAATACAAAGTGCGGTAACCCCCATCACTTTAAAAGGGTTTTTGGATACCACGGCTTATAAATGGTTGGAAGACGTCTTCACAGCTAAAGGGGCCAAACAAAGTGCGAACAGTATTTTTTATAACGTTTTCAAACTCTTAATACATCGCTGGGAATACAAGTGCGATAACCCCCCAAGGCAAGTTCATTAAGCAAAGGCCAAGTTAAAACCAGTTTCTGCCTTCTGGAAAGTCATGTTTAATAAGCCAAGTTAAAACCTCTGCTGTGCTGGAGAGCGCAGGGCCCAGATCTGAGCTCGGATGCAGCCACCTACAGCCCTGGGGAAAAAAATTGGCGTCCTTACCTTCTGGAATGTCACAGTAAGCATCCGCAGAATGACATCTGGATTGAGTTCCTGTTCTTTAGCCTGAGACAAAAAACAAACAAACAAACAAACAAACAAAAGCCATCAGAAGTCTTAAAATCATCTAATTCCTCAAATGTGCAAGTAAGGTTGCCAGCTCCGGGTTGGGAAATACCTGGAGCAATACCTGGGGCGGAGTCAGAAGAGGGCGGGGTTTGGGGAGGGGACTTCAATGCCATAGAGTCCAATGGCCAAAGTAGCCATTTTCTCCAGGTGAACTGATCTCCATCGGCGGGAGATCAATTATAATAGCAGAAGATCTCTAGGAAGCATCTGGAGGTTGGCAACCCTATGTGCAAGAGACATCTCATGCTTCCAGTCATGCAGCCCACCCATGATGCTGGTGCAACTGTGGAACGAGTATGTACATGTGCCATCAAGTCTCAACTGACTTATGGCAACCCCAGGAAGGGGCTTTCAAGGCAAGAGAGAAGCAGAGATGTTTTGTCACTGCCTTCCTCTGCATCAGTGTCTTCTCTGGTGGTCTCCCATCCAAATAATGACCCTGCTTAGCTTCTGAGATCTATGGAGGTTGGACTATACCATGCCACATTCATAACGCTTATATATGGAGACATTTAGTTTGGTGCTGAGCTGTGTTCTATGACCATCCTGTGTCCATTTTGTTGGCATGGGACTCTATAGCACCCTGACCTGGATGGACCAGGCTAGCCTGACCTTGTTAGATTTTGGAACAGTCGGCCCTGGTTAGTACTTGGATGGGAGACCACCGAGTAGGGTTGCCAGGTCCCTCTTCGCTATTGGCGGGAGGTGTTTGGGGCGGAGCCTGAGGAAGGAGGGGGTTAGGGAGGAGAAGGATTTCAATGCCATGGAGTCCAATTGCCAAGGCGGACATTTTCTCCAGGAGAACTGATCTCTGTCGGCTGGTGTCATGGGCCCTGCCTTGGGAGCTGAGGACTCGGAGGACTCTGAAGCTGAAGTGGAGGAACAGGTTGCCTCTGGGCCTTCAGTACCTCCATTGCAGTCAGTAGCACAGGAGTCTGAAACAACTCAGCAGGAACCACAGCTAGGCAGAGAGATGGAACAAGGGCAGACCAAAGCTACTCTTCCCCCAACCCCTGCAGCAGAAGCTGAGAATGGCAGCCCTCCAAGCTCACCTGAACCTGATAGGCATATCAGGACTCGGCAGCATGTGGTTTTGCAGGGTAAAAGGAGGAGTGCTCGCTTGGAGAGGCTAAACAGACAGAGAACTGGTGCTGAGTCTTTTCAGGATGAAGCCTAGCTTGGAAGTGCACTGGCTGATAAAGGCAGTGCAGGCATGCTTTCACTTTGCGGAAGCAACCATGCAGTTTCTCTGTGTTCCTGCTACTGCCTCTGATTACTCTTTCTGGCCGTTGACTCCTGCCTGCTTTGACGACGCCTCTGACTTCTGACCCTGGTAGATAGCATAATCTTTGTCGCCTGCTCCGAAAGGGGCTAAATACCTCCCGCACGTCTGAGGACTGCGGGCACCGCCCAGCCCTTGGCCTATGCCGGCACAGCTGGAGATCAGCTGTAATAGCAGGAGATCTCCAGCTAATACTTGGAGGTTGGCAACCCTACCACCAAGGAAGTGAGGGATTGCTATGCAGAGGAAGGCAATGGCAAATCACCTCTGAACAGCCCTTGCCTTGAAAACCCCATGGGGTTGCCATAAGTTGGCTGTGACTTGACAGCACTTTTCACTACCAGTCCTTATAGTCCATCCACATGTCCCACCAATCTCAGAAATGTATGGCCAGCCAATGCCTAAGAGCCATTTCAGAGAGAATCAGGTGAGCCTCAGTTGATGGCTGTATGTAAAAGACAAAGGAGGATAGATTAGCTAGAAGAACAGGCAAGCACCAACTACTTTGCATGACTGAATTTAAAATCATGAAGTACAAAGGCCAGCTTTGCTCAGCGGCGGAAAAGGCGTAGTCCTGGTACAGAGGAAAAACACACAGAGATGACTTGACCTGGCGGGGTCACCTCCGTGACTATTATTCTAAACATCTCTATTCAGTCAAGATGTTGTTGGTCACAATATCCTGTTACCTTGTTTCTCTCTCACCTAACAGAAAGGACCTCTGGTGTTTCCTGCCAAGGCAGCTCTTCCAAAAGTCTTCCTCGCCCTCTCAAGTTCCTGCTGTCCTTCTCTGGAAAGAATCCTGCCCCTCCCAGACACGACTCCTTCTCATCTCTGACCTTCCCCCTTCATGAACCAAACCTGAGGCTTATTCCTGATGCCTCTTCCTCTGCCCAGGTAAATCAAACTTTTGTTGCTACTGTTCTTTGACCCCTATAACAATAGCTGCTCAGCAGTTCTCCCATTCATATTCAGCTTCCGATCATATCTGCGTATCTTGAGGCCCCGTCCGTTCTCTGAGATACATGTTGTGTGCATGTGTCTCATGCGCCGTTAAGGCCCAGGCGACTTATGACTAGGGTTGCCAACCTCCCGGTGGTGGCTGGAGATCTCCTGCTATTAGCCCTCAAGTGGTGATCACGCCAAAAGGCACTGACCTATTTGGGCATCAGGAAATAGATATATGAAGGCTGATGAAGCCACAGCGAAACGCCTGGGGATCTAGACCAGGCGTACCTGGCTTTTGTGTTTGTTTTTTCCCTTGGTTATTTATTGTTCTAAATTGAAGCATTGCCAGCCACAGGAGACCGTCAACCTGCTTCCCCTCCCCTGACGGGAGTTTGGCAACCTTTGTGGGCAGTTGCGCCCTTTCCCAACCGGGACTCAATTCGTCATTGCTCTACGCCTCTCATCTCCCGTTGCGTGCTTGATTTCTTGTCTCCTGACGCTTCACAGCTGCGGGACTGACTGCGCATGACTGCAGCCGTTTCTTTGAACCTCCCGGTGGTGGCTGGAGATCTCCTGCTATTACAACTGATCCCCAGGCAATAGAAATCAGTTCCCCGGGAGAAAATGGCCGTTCTGGCAACTGGACTTATGACCAGGTCCCTCTTCGCCACCAGCAGGAGGTTTTTGTGGGCAGAGACTGAGGAGGGTGGGGTTTGGGGAGGGGAGGGACTTCAATGCCAGAGAGTCCAAGGCGGCCATTTGCTCCGGGTGAACTGATCTCTATCGGCTGGAGATTAGTTGTAATAGGAGATTTCCAGCTAGTACCTGGAGATTGTAGAAAGGATAATACCAAGCTCGAAATTATTCAAATTGAAACTTATATTCTAACAGTGTATAAGTGAAAAGGTGCTATACAACATTATGCGAAACAAAAATCAAAGGAAACTTACTAATATAAACAACATACAAAGGAACGAGTTTACACAAAGTAGCTGTATACAAACACTACAACATTTTGCAAGGCAACAATGTCACAAGGTAGTAGCAAGGTAAATATAAATAGCAATTATGCTAGTCTCAAAATCTTTTTTCTTTTCAGAGTCAATTGAACGTGTAGGATCAAAGAACAAAGCTAGTACCTGGAGGCTGGCAACCCTATCTGTCCTCCACGAATTCATCTACTCCTTGTGTAGGACCGTCGACGTGAGCAACAGCTGCAGCGTCTTGTGTCAAATGAATTCCACAGCTTGTGTCATGTGAGGAAGTATTCATTTGTTTTCGGAGATGTTTATGCCACTTCTCCAGAGTGCTGCTCCAGGCAGCTATTATTGTGGATTTATCTGAGCCTGCAGATAGTGGTTTAGTGGTGTAGTGGTTACGAGCGGTGGTTTGGAGCGGTGGACTTTAATCTGGAGAACTAGGTTTGATCCCCCACTCCACATGAGTGGCGGACACTAATCTGGTGAACTGGGTTGGTTTCCCCACTCCTACGCATGAAGCCAGCTGGGTGACCTTGAGCTAATCACAGCTCTCTTAGAACTCTCTCAGCCTCACCTACCTCACAGGATGTCTGTTGTGGGGAGGGGAAGGAAAGGTGATTGTGAACCAGCTTGATTCTTCCTTAAATGGTAGAGAAAGTGGGCATATAAAAACTAACTCTTCTACATGAACACATGAAGCTGCCTTCTACTGAAACAAACCCTGGGTCCATCAAAGTCAGTATTGTCTTCTCAGACTGGCAGCGGCTCTCCAGGGTCTTAGGTAGAGGTCTTTCACATCACCTACTTGTAGGGTTGCCAGGTCCCCACTTACCTTTGGCAGGAGGTTTCTGTTGTGTGTGGGGAGCGGGTGTGAACCGACGCGGTGACTTGCTGCCTGCCATGTGTGGCTGCAGCGGGCGGCCCGCTCGCCCCGGGGAGGGCAAGGGGAGGGTTCCCGCTGGCATGTGTGGGCTTGTGCGTGCACGATTGCCCGTCGACCCTCAGCTGGTCGGCGGGCAGAGGGGCACTTTACCAGGGGTTTGCCTGCCACCAGCAGGCACTTGGTAACCCTACCTACTTGCCTAGCCCCTTTAACTGGAGATGCAGGGGATTGAACCTGGGACCTTCTGCATGTCAAGCAGATGCTCTACAAACTGAGCCACAGTGCCCCCTTCTTCTATTTATTTTCCTGTGGGAAAATTATCTTTTTATACTCCCCTGTGTATGGTTCCTGCCGATACTATACTGTGGTTGTTTACGTTTTAAGGGCGCCTTGGATTATTTAAGCTATACTATAATTTTAATTGTAAATTGTGGTTGGTTTTAATTGTATTATAGTCATGTGTGAGCTGCTCTGAGCCTGACCTGGTCAACAAAGGGCGGCATAAAAATCTAATAATTAAATATAAATAAGGATGCTGAACAGAGATGACACACATAGCAACGGGATGGGCTCCTCGCACTACTGCTTAGCTGCCTACGCATGGTGAACCGACCGTCTCACCTGTGCTATGGAGAAAGGTCCGAAGTGCAACGTCTCATCTGCCAAGGGCCAGTAACGCTCACATTTTTTCTAGAGACAGGAAAGAAAAGGAGTTTAGCTGAGCGTCTGGGAAGGAAGCGACACCTTCCTGTGGACAGCGCAAATCCTGGAGGGAGACCCGCACACTGTGGGGCTTCCTACCTGCCCCAAACCACCCCTTCCGTCCACAGTCTCACCTTGCCCATTTCCACTTCCCGGCAGGCCATGACAATCACCTGGAATGAGAGAACACACCATGAGGGGGGAGAAAAATCCCCACAGAGCTAGGTGTTGGGCAAAACGACACACAGCCTGGCGTCAGGAAATATGGCTGAAACCTGGGGGTCCCCAATGTTTTTGAGCCTGTGGACACCTTGGGAATTGAACACATGAAGCTGCCTTATACTGAATCAGAGCCTTGGTCCATCAAGGTCAGTTTTGTCTTCTCAGACTGGCTGCGGCTCTCCAGGGTCTCAGGTAGAGGTCTTTCCCATCACCTACTTGCCTAGTCCCTTTAACTGGAGATGCTGGGGATTGAACCTGGGACCTTCTGCATGCCAAGCAGAGGCTCCACCACTGAGGCTCTACCACTGCAACAGTGTGGTGGGCACGGCCACAAAATGTCTGCCGCAGTTAACCTTCAGTCACACTGTAAAGATCCTTGTGAAGTGGTGGCAGCTGCTGTCAAAGCAGTGTTTCAAAAAAACCCCGCACAGCCAATCAAAACTCCAATGGCCAATCAGAAGCCTTGCTGGGCAAAAGCCCCACCTGGCCCCACCCACTTTCCAAAAACGCTTGGAGGGTGCCCGGAAAGGCACCATGTTGGGGACCAGTGCTGTGACCAATGAAATAGGGTTGCCAACCTCCAGGTAGTAGCTGGAGATCTCCTGCTATTACAACTGATCTCCAGCCAGTAGAGATCAGGTCACCTGGATAAAATGGCCGCCTTGACAATTGGACTCTATGGCACTGAAGTCCCTCCCCTCCCCAAACCCCGCCCTCCTCAGGCTCCGCCCTCAAAATCTTCTGGTATTTCCCAACACGGAGCTGGCAACCCTACTCAAGGCAGCTTACCTCTCACAAAGGTACAATAATCTAAGGCCAGCATTAAAAATATAAGCACGACAAATTAAAAAAAAAACTCCCATTCATGCAAACCCTGGGGAGGACAGGGTTTGGGGAGGGACTAAAAACTCAAGACTCTGCTTGCTCTTCAGCTACTCAACTCACCTTGACTCTGTATTGCCAAACCATGCGCCAAAAGTCAAGCACAGTGTGCTGAAGAGGCCCTTGTGTCGCAATGTAGCATCTCTTATTATCCACACCCTGCCAGGAGGAAGCAAACGGCAAACATCAAACAGCACCTGTCAATCTGCTGCTGCACGGCCAGCATGGTGTAGAGGTTAAGAGCGGTGGTTTGGAGCGGTGGACTCTGATCTGGAGAACCGGGTTTGATTCCCCACTCTTCCACATGAGCGGCGGACGCTAATCTGGTGAGCCGGGTTGGTTTCCCCACTCCTCCACATGAAGCCAGCTGGGTGACCTTGGGCTAATCACAGTTCTCTTAGAGCCCTCTCAGCCCCACCTACCTCACAGGGTGTCTGTTGTGGGGAGGGGGAAGGGAAAGTGATTGTAAGCCGGTTTGATTCTTCATTAAGTGGTAGAGAAAATCGGCATATAAAAACCAACTGTTCTTCTTCTACAGTCTATGCAACAATAGTTGAACAAGTGATTGAAACCCCACATTTGTCCAGGTAGTTAGTCCCCGGTTTCATTTGTAAAGTGAACGCGCATTGACGCTTTCTTACAAACAAGTGTCTGCACATACATGCAAGCTGAATTTGCTTTCACTGTAACATGTGAACAGGGGTTAAGTCTTTTGGCCTTTAAGAGTGAACCACGCCTCCAGCTTTAACTGAGAACAATAGTGTGCCTCAGCTACTAGAAATCTGAGGATCAATGTACTAGTGACCTGGCTCTTTGGTTGAAGTGAGATGTTGGTTACCTGGATGAAATTGGCATTGATATAATCCGTCTGTCCTTCTTCCGTCAATATGTTCAGAACAACTCTGGTCTGATCATCTGTGGGAGGCAGACATTTTGGAGTTAGTGTCATGGAGACGTGCTTCCTGATGGGGGGTTGGCCTGCTGAGGGCCAGGGGGTGTCTCCGAGATAGAGTTAGTGTCATGGAGACATGCTTCCTGATGGGGGTTGGCCTGATGAGGATCGGGGTAGGGGGTGTCTCCGAGAAAGTTGGAAACAGGAAGGACCGTCCCTCCTGTTCAATCAACCTTGGAAAACTGGAAGGGGGTATAACGCTCTTCACAATTCCTCCAGCTACTTCATTCAGGGAGGAGAGCTTGCAAGGGTTTGATCAGGAATCGCATGGCAAATGAAGACCCAGCACCAACACTGTTTCATAGAATCATAGAATTGGAAGGGACCATCAGGGTCAACTAGTCCAACCCCCTGCATAATGCAGGAAATTCACAACTACCTCCCCCCCCACACCCCCAGTGACCCCTACTCCACGCCCAGAAGATGGCAAAAAAAACCCCTCCAGGATTCCTGGTCAATCTGGCCTGGAGGAAAATTGCTTCCTGACCCCAAAGTGATGTTGCGGCCCCAGCCCTACGGGGGGGTGGTGGGAAAGGGGGAAGGGGCTTGTTACCCCCAGGGGACAACCCATACCCTGGTGACTGACCCCCATGGTCCTAGTCAAGAATGACTAGTACTCTGTAACTGGATTGAAAAGGCCACAACTTTATTGATTACAGCGTTAGGCGCTTGCAAGCATGAAGGGCAGGATCCTGGGATCAGCTGACCCGTCTGTCAGCTGATGGCACCCTGCGCCCAACCCGTCTGCTGGGCGCAGCCTGAGATGGCAGTATGCTGGGCCCCCACATGGGCGGAAGCCAACTATGTGGTCCCCTGCCACTTGGGAGGAGGCCAAACCGCAGCCCCCAAGCCAGGCTTCACCAATCCTGGCCTCCCCCCAAAACCCCTTATTAGGGTCCCCAGAATGGGAAGCGGGGCACGCAGGCCATCTTTCCCCCAAACTGGATCCGGCCCCATGCCCAAACCGCCAACCCTCAGTTGTGACAGATGACCCACCCAAACCCCAGAAACCAAGGGGAGGGCGGGCGGGACAAGCGGCATGGTGAGGAAGAATGGCCGAGGCCAGGGGCGGGGCTGCGTTTTACACCCCCCCCCCCGGCATGCCGGCCGGCACCGATCTCATTGGAGCAGGCCCGGCCCCGTGTCAGCCCTGAAAAGGCACGCCAAGCCCACCTGGGGGGCGGGGAGACAGCCGCGGGGGCTGATGCGGGCAGGCTGCCGCCATTGCCTCCCCCGGCTGCTCCATGTAGCGCATGGGCTCGCCCCCCCAAGGGGGGGTGCCATCGCCCTGCTGACCCAGACCCACTGAGACAGCCGGTAAGCCGGGACCCAGCCTCCTATCCCCCCCGTTCCCACCCCCGCGGGTCTGCAAACCCGGATCCCCCCCAGAGGGATCCGATGCATCAGCACTACCCTGGGCATGCACGAAAGGTCCCCCATCCTATAATTATGCATTTCATATCTCTGTTGAAATGCATTTTGTTAGTTTTAGCCCAATTCACCACATCCTGGGGCAGGTAGTTCCACAATTTAGCTATGCGTTGTGTGAAGAAATATTTCCTTTTATCTGTTTGGAATCTGTCACCCTCCAGCTTCAGCAGATGACCCCTGCGTACAGGTATTGTGAGTGAGGGAGAAAAACCTCCCCCAAGTTTCCAGGTATCGAAAATAGACCTTTCCCCTAGCTAAAACCCCAGGCTGCCGCTGCCATCAGAACAGACAAGATCCAGCTAGATGGACCAATAGTCTGACTTGGTATAAAGCAGCTTTACATGTTCCTCATGCCCCGTGGACTTTGTGACACAATGCTTTCCCCTGAGAAAGTTCCTGGAGCAATTAGTTTTCTCCAGGGAAAGTAGGACAAGCCTCTCTATTAGTGAAACAAAGTCTTTGTCCCAGGTTCCAGCCCATCAGAAGGGGGAGGAAGTCGGCTGCATACTTTTAAAGCCCAGGTCCACACCCAGGGAAAGTCAATCCCCATTCAACCAAGCTTGGAAACCTTGAAGGCTGTATGGCCATCACGGTTCACAATTCCTCCACCTACTTCATCCATGTAGCCAGGCCTCCTAATTGGCTGGGAACTCTATGGTCGTTTATGCATGGGAGTTTTACCTGAGGTTCATTGCTCGCTGCACCCACAAATTCCTGTTGGGGATCTATGCACCAGCAGTCTCCAAGCTCAAATCAAGTCCACGCCCCTTGAAATGCTGCTTTGTAATTGGCTTACTTTGTAGAACTTACTGTGAGAGAACCCAACTGCAGCTTAAAACCCAAACCCAACTGCAGCTTAAAAAAAACATTTTTAAGAACAAAGAACAAAAAATGGAGCAATCTGGGGAGAAATCCAAGCCTCGGTTTTAAAAAGCCTTTCTTCTGCTCAGAAAGAGCTCCAAGGAAGCAGGAAGCATTTGAATCCCCACCTCTTTACATGCTGCTTTGTAACTGGCTGTGAGAGAAACCAAGCTTGCATGTCCCACCCTTATGCACAGGGTTTTCACCCGAGCTGAGGTCAGGGGAGAGGAAAGAATCAGGTTAACAGAGGAATGGGAAGTCCTGGGATTTGTGAGGGCTGGCAGTGAGGTCATCCCTAATGGAGGGAAAACTCATGCATAACTCCAAGGAACAACTGAGGCAGACCGGGGGTGAACTTGAGGGAAGGTACCCATGCATAAACTACCTACATCTGTCGAGCTCATTCCATTTTGGCGATTCCCCTGGTAAGTAGCTGGCTGGAAGTCAAGACAGCTGTAGAGCGGAGGGGTGCAAGGGAGGAATATGGTAGAACTACTTGCTCCGCGGAGGAGGAGAGAAGTATTGAGAGGTACAGAGCTGCCTGTAGGCTAGGTACATAGATAAAAACCTGGGAAGAGAGCCTTCCATTCCTGCTTGACGATCTCCTAACTCACATGGCAAGATGTCTTTGTAACGGTTCTTCTTGACATTCTCCTTGCTGGCACCAGCCTCTGTTGAAATGCTCTGCTGTTGCCGAAACGCCACAGCCCGGGCTTTGATTTCCTGCCGAGAAATAGGAACATGAAAGTTACGTGCAGCAGGAGAGGGTTACCTTGAGTCAAGAAGTGGGAGGTCGTAGACTAGGGGTGTCAAACATAAGGGCAACTCTTTTGATTTAACTTCAACCTGTTGGTTCTGGTCTGACCTTCTGGGGCAACAAAAAATAACTCTGCACCATCCTCTATATGACAGTCCTTCAAGTACTTGAAGATGGTTATCATATCCCCTCTCAGTCTTCTCCTCTCCAGGCTAAACATACCTAGCTCCATCAACCTTTCCTCATAGGACTTGGTCTCCAGACCCCTCACCATCTTTTTGAATAGGGCTGATGTGATTGCACGCGACGCGGGGTTGCGCGCGACGCGATCACGTCACTTACGGGTTTACCCCAGAAGTGCCACATCTAATGGTGCCAGATCCCTCTTCTTGGTGGGAGGTTTTTGGGGCGGAGCCTGAGGAGGAGGGGAGGGAGGAGCCTGAGGAGGAGAGGAGGCTTTGGGGAGGGGAGGGACTTTAATGCCATAGAGTCCAATTGCCAAAGCGGCCATTTCCTCCAGGTGAACTGATCTCTATTGTCTGGAGATCAGTTGTAATAGTAAGAGATCTCCAACCACTTTCTAAAGGTTGAAACAAATGAATCGCTATGCGGTAATAGCTGGGTAGTAATCAGATAAACAGCACTGGGGCTCAAACATGCAAACAATCTATTTGGAAAATAAAATATAATACTATACAATACTATATCAACTTTACAATGAGTAATTACCTAAATTACTACAAAAACTATGTTACTAAACAAATTATAGGAAAGAAGTCCAAATAATCTCCAAAAGGAGAGATCACATTCACAGTTCCAATCCACTAGTGAGAGTAGACCTCTTCATAGTATTTATACAACATCCAAATGGACTGAAGACGGCATAAAGAAGGAAGTGGTTCAAAGCAAATGCAGGAAACGCGCCCTCTGGAGTGGGTCAATCGCTTTCACCACTGTGTGGCTTCATCAGCCTTAAATTCCAATGTCAAAGCAGATAGAGCATTAATCATATGTTTCTTTTCACTGAAAAGACTAGCTAGATGAGATGGAAAAATAAGAAAGTTCCTCTGCCTGAAATGTTGAAGTGATACTACTAGAGTTGTATATAACCTTGATCCTTGGCATTTTGTGGTTAGCTCCACCTGCTGCGGCAGCCCTTTTGTGGTTGGCTTTGCCTCCTATGGCAGTAGGGGGTTCTATGAAAAAAGCCCACAAGAAAAAAGCCCACAAGAAAATTGCCCACAGAAAAAAAAACCACGGTCATAAATGCACACAAGAAAAAAGCCCACATGGAAAAAAGCCCACACAGAAAAAAAACCCACATGGAAAAAAGCCCACACAAAAAAAAGCCCACATGGAAAAAAGCCCATACGGAAATAAGCCCACACGGAAAAAAGCCCACACGGAAAAAAGCCCACATGGGGAAAAACCCACACAGAAAAATACTCACATTTGAATACTTAATATTATTTATTAGTTTTGTTTTTAAAAAATTACAGCCATAACAAAATTTTTACAACCCATAACATAAATTTCACAACTATTAACATTAACAATTACTTAGTAAAAAATAACTAGATCAGAAAGAACCGTATTTTATTATTTCCAAATCATGAAAACCACTATTTGTACTGGTATGATAATTATTCATTTTTTATTCTTACATTTCACATTAATTTTATTCACACTTCTGTAAAAGTCTCTTATTTGTTATTTAACTATATACTTTATTCCTTTACAGTGATTATTTGACATGAAATTAAAGCCATTTCACTGTTTTAATATCCCTGCCAGTTCTTTCATTTGACATGAAAATGAAGCTATTTCACTGTTTTTATATCTCTGCCAGCTGTTGAAAACAAACCCGGAATGAATGGGGACTCCCTGGATTAAATGAGGGATCAACATTCAATAATAAATCGAGTAAATAATAATTCAGATATAAATCTTTACTGCAAATTAGCCAATCTCCTTAAGTAAGTAAGTTTATCTTCCACCTGCTCATACTCCTGCACAGAAGTGGCAACCATGTCATGTAGTGCCTCGTATCTTCTCTTTTTCACCTCTGGGCGACCTGCTTGTGCATTAGCCAATGTTAATTTGTGGCAAGCCAGGTCGAATTTATTTTTAGAACAAAAGAAGGTTCATCTGACCCAGGATCTCCAGAGCAGGTTCTCCCAGTATATCGCTTGCATCTCATCCCAAAACTGGTTGAGACACTTAACCGATTTCTGTCTAGGGCTGTGATCTCCACCCAAAGTTTCACCAGGTCAGGTGGGAGGTTATGTAACATATGACTCTGCCCTCAAGGCATGGTGCGCCCTAGGAGTGGTTAGTATCGTGTAACTTTGAGCCATAACTATACGTTGCACAGGTGAGTTTGCTAACTGGCCAGGGGAAAAAAAAAGTCCTGTTCCTTTGATAGAGGTTTAATATTTGGAAATGGGAAGCTGAAGCTCTTCAAGGCACGAACTAAAATAACGTCACCTGATAATTGCTGCAGATGAACTGATATTAAAAGACAGCTAAAGGAACCATAAGGACATAAGGAAAGCCTTGCTGGATCAGACCAAGGCCCATCAAGTCCAGCAGTCTCTTCACACCGTGGCCAACCAGGGGGCTCTAGGAAGCCCACAAGCAAGACGACTGCAGCAGCATTGTCCTGCCTGTGTTCCACGACACCTAACATAATAGGCATGCTCCTCTGATGCTAGAGAGAATAGGCATGCACCATGACTAGCATTCGTTTTGACTAGTAGCCATGGATAGTCCTATCCTCCATGAACATGTCCACTCTCCTCTTAAACCAGCTACTGTAGAGACAACCCTACTTTTTAAAAAAATGTCCTGTTTTGTTTTGAGTGCTTTCTTCTTCGTTTTAGGCCCAGGATGTCCCCTCAAACATAGCTTTCTCCTGTTTTTCCCTACTACGGTTGCCAACCTCCAGGTACTAGCGGGAGATCTCCTGCTATGACAACTGATCTCCAGCCGATAGAGATCAGTTCACCAGGAGAAAATGGCTGCTTTGGCAATTGGACTCTATGGCATCGAAGTCCCTCCCCTCCCCAAACCCCGCCCTCCTCAGGCTCCACCCCACAATCCGTCCACTGGTGGCGAACAGGGACCTGGCAACCCTACTCCCTACACCTAGAATGTCCTTCCCGGATATACCTGCCGGTATTATTTATTTATTAGGATGTTTTTATGCCACCTCGCCAGAGCCCTGCTCCAGGCGGCTTATAATTAAGAGCATTACAATGGAAAAACAAGCCATTAAAAAAACAACCCACTGGATATAAGCTACATCAAATCTGTCGTAGAGGTTGCGGCTGAAAGTGTGAGACTGGCTCAGGATCACTAGGGTTGCCAGGTTCCTCTTCGCCACCGGTGGGAGATTTGGTTGGGCGGCTTTCCATTTCCAGAACCTGTGGAGCAGGAGATCACAGGAGGTCCTTTCATAGCCTTACGCTTCCTTTCTTTGCTCAGCCACTGCTGGGAGTGGCAGGAGAGCTGAAAAGCCGATAAACCCAGAGCCTTTCTTTTCACCTAGAGCTAAACGCAGCCCTTTCCTTATCGGGCGGTCTTGTGGCTTTCGTTGGAGCAGGGTCAATGCAAATCTGGTCGAGTCTACCCTTGTACAAAATCGCTTTTGTTCGTGGAGAGATTATAAACGAGACAATTGCCTACGCCAGGGCTTCTCGGACTGGGCCGTGACCCAAAAGGAACTGGTGGCATTTCGCTCCCTCATCCCTCGGGGCGGACATCTTTTGGGGTCTCTGGGTTGCCAGCCTTCGGGTGGGACCTGGAGATCTCCTGGATTGACAACTAATCTCCAGACAACAGAGATCAGTTCCCCTCGGGGAAAAAATGGATGCTTTGGAGGTGGACTGTATGTCATTATGCATTGGGTTGCCAGCTCCGGGTCAGGAAATACCTGGATATTTTGGGGGTGGAGCCTTAGAAGGGCGGGGTTTGGGGAGGGGAGGTTTTTGGGATGGAGCCTTAGAAGGGCGGGGTTTGGGGAGGGACTTCAATGCCATAGAGTCCAATTGCCAAAGTGACCATTTTCTCCAGGGGAACTGATCTCTATCGGCTGGAGATCAGTTGTAACAGCAGGAGATCTCCAGCTAGTGCCTGGAGGTTGGCAACCTTGAGATGATGTGGTTGCCATGGTGACAGCAGTGCCCCGCCAGCTGGCTTTGCAAGCCCAGACCCACCGAGGGCCTAACTGTGTTTTTCTCTGCCCTTGAGACTGACAAGCAGATTGTGCTGCAAGCAGACATGTGGGGACCTGATTCAGATCGGCACTGTGGCACATAAGGATTTAGGGGCGCAAGCAGAGCGGCTTAAGCCTTCCCCTCATGCCATTTCCCCATCTGATCAGCCCTGAGGAAGTGATATTTGCCCTACTGAGGGAACTTACATGTAACCCATCAACACACATGTAGCCTTCAGTGAGGGCAATAGCAACTCCCTGGAGCTGTTTCAGGTTGAGAAAAAGGCATGGGGGGAAGGCTTGAGCCCTGTCCCCTCCACATAGAGTTGCCAGGTCCCTCTTTGCCACCAGCGGGAGGTTTTGGAGTGGGAGGGACTTCAATGCCACACGCCACATAATTCACTTTTGATTAGGGTTGCCAACCTCCAGGTAGTAGCTGGAGATCTCCTGCTATTACAACTGATCTCCAGGCGATAGAGGTCAGTTCACCTGGAGAAAATAGCCGCTTTGGCAATTGGACTCTATGGCATTAAGTCCCTCCCCTCCCCAAACCCCGCCTTCCTCAGGATCCGCCCCAAAAACCTCCCGCCGGTGGCGAAGAGGGACCTGGCAACCCTACTCCCTACACTTAGAATGTCCTTCCCAGATGTACCTGCCAGTATATCAATTTCAATGCACTTTAGCAATTGTTTGCAAGTGGATTTTCCCGTTTCGCAGACAGTAAAGTCCAGTTGCATAGTGCACTATTCCTTCTTACTAGAGTAGTACAGTGCAGTTGGCTTTTTGCACATGAGTATGCTACCCCCCCCCATTTGTTATGCCACTGTGCTGCTCGATGGGCAGTTGTTTAAACAGGCAGTTAAATCAGAAATCAGCCAAAAATATTATAAATGCCGTAATGTTTTGTAAGTTGCCCGTACTAACGTTAATGACCGCTGATCTGTTTGGCTCAGCAGAATTTTTTGCATGTGCAGTTTTGGAAAGGAAAAAAGAAGAAGGTGGGTAGGGTTGCCACCCTCCAGGTACTAGCTGGAGATCTCCCACTATTAGAACTGATCTCCAGCTGATCGAGATCGGTTCGCCTGGAGAAAATGGCCGCTTTGGCAATTGGGCTCTATGGCATTGAAGTCCCTCCCCTCCCCAAACTCCGCCCTCCTCAGATTCCGCCCCCAAAACCTCTGGTGGCGCAGAGGGACCTGGCAACCCTATCGGCAGGTGTTTGAGTCATTTGGTGTCAAATAGATAGTAATCAGCTCACATCCGATCGTTTAACAGTTGATGCAAAATTTGTGACATTCCTAGCACTGATAATTTCAAAAATTTTATGTCCTGGCTCTAAATATTAGTCCCTTGGGCAGGGTGGAAGATAAGAGCCAGATTAAAACCTGGCGGAGTCTAGAGAAATTTGGCATCTCAAGGGTGGAGCTACAGTCAGATGAGTTTTGCATGGAAATGGACGTTTACTGACTTTTCAGACTGCAAAATTGGTGACGTAGTATTCAAGTGTTTTACTGGTTGGACCAGTAAAATACCAGTTGGTGTTTCCAGGGCAGCAACATATCTTCTGGGTAGGCTTGAACTTAAGAGTTGTCAGCACTCAGCAAATGTCAGGAGGGTGGTGCCTGGGAAGTGTGGAGTTTGGGGAGGATGTGAAGTCACTTCGACACTCTAGGAATTTCCCCTGATCTTTATGGTAAAGACCACAGGAACATAGCGAAATCCCTAGGGCATCCTTATGAAGGACATTTCCCCCTTCCTGGTTGAGTTGTGTTTGTATGGCTATATGTTTATTGAATTGTTTAAATATTTTATATATACATTTAAAATGCTGTTAAATATTTTAAATGTTTTTAACGCTTTGATATTCGCTGCCTTGGGGGCCCTATTTGGGAAGGAGGCATAGAAAGGTTTTAAATAAATAAATAAAATTTCTGCCCATTTTTACTCCCGCTCCTTAATTTCCAAGGATGGGGGATTGGGGCTGGGGGATTTTTCCCACCACAGGTGGCCGAAACCTGTTTGGTTTCAAAGCCTGTTTGGACCACAAGACCCATTTTACAAATTACAGTGCAATCCTAAAGAGAGTGACCCCAGTCTACGCTCATTCATTTCAATGGGCTTAGACTGGAGTAACTCTGCATAGGATTGCACTGTGAAGCATAGAGTTGTTACCTCCAGGTTGAGAAATACCTGGAGATTTGGGGGGTGGAGCCTGAAGAGGGTTGGGTTTGGGGAGGGACTTCAATGGGATATAGTGCCATTAGGGTTGCCAACCACCAGGTACTAGCTGGAGATCTCCTGCTATTACAACTGATCTCCAGCCGATAGAGATCAGTTCACCTGGAGAAAATGGCCGCTTTGGCAATTGAATTTTTTTATATATAATATTATCCTAAATGTTAAAATTGTTATATATATATATGTGTGTATATTTTATATGTAGAAAACGGGGTTGAAGAAGAAATGAAACGATCGTCCCCCTCATCATTCTTCCATGAAGACTTTGTTCCAGTTCTACTTTTGATACATGAACCTTAGGGACTATTTAGATATAGTTGTATGTATATTTCCTTGTTCCTGTTTATAGTCACCTTATGCACTTTAATACACCTTGTTCATCAGTGTTGTTTAAAAATTATTTCAGCCGCTTCTGTGCTCACCACCTGGAGGTTGGCAGCCCTGGTTCTTCACTTTCTCACTTATGTTTGGCTTGTGCGTAGGGTTGCCAGGTTCCTCTTCGCCATGGGCGGGAGATTTTGGGGGCGGAGCCTGAGGAGGGCGGGGTCTGGGGAGGGGAGGGATCTCAACGCCGTAGAGTCCAGTGGCCAAAGCGACCATTTTCTCCAGGGGAACGTCTCTCTAGAAGCTGGATCAGTTGTAATAGCAGGAGATCTGCCACCACCTGGGAGTTAGCAGCCCTACTTGTGCATGTGTCCGTGACATACTGGCGCCCAACTGGCTCCAACATGTGTCACCAAATCAAGCAAGAGAAAATGTTAGGGGTGGCAGGGCTCTGGAACGCCAGAGATTTTGTAACTCCTGGGGGGGGGGGGAACTTCCATATCAACTTACTCCAGACGTGCCTCTCGGGTGTGTGTGTGAGTGACAGAGATTGGAATTTCTATTTATGCAGTGCTCGGGAAATGGGGCAGGTTACACAACAGCTCAGAGCTATCAGCGCAAGCGCCACGGACAATGGTAACTAGCAGCCTTACAGGGCCAGGCATGTGAGTCTCCTCCGGCATGCAGAGAACAGGCCTTGCGCAGGAGTAAGGGTTGCCAACCTCCAGGTAATAGCTGGAGATCTCCTGCTATTTCAACTGATCTCCAGCCGATAGAGATCAGTTCACCTGGAGAAAATGGCCGCTTGGGCAATTGGACTCTATGGCATTGAAGTCCCCCCCCCCAACCCCATCCTCCTCAGGCTCCACCCCAGTGGCAAAGAGGGACTTGGCAACCCTCGGGGAAGAAGACAACTAATCGCCGAGCCAGGGTGTGAGTGGGTGATACACAGAACCCTCGCTCAAACTGCCTTGAGGCGCACATGATGGCGTAACAGGCGTAACTTACTACATAACCCTGGTCGATATTCGATCTGATTAAATTAATCTGAATCAGTTCCCTTTGCCAGCTGCAGTTTCCTCACGTTGCTGAAACTGGGGTTTGTCTTGTGTTTCCCTGATGCTCAGGACAAAAGAGGGTCCAAAAAATTCTCAAGAAGATCAACGCATATATTGCTCAGAAGGGTAGAATTATCTGTGTTCCACTCCCTGAAGCACGGCTCCATATTTGGGGAAGCACATCCTAGTCAACTCATCCATGATGCGGCCTGTTCCAGCACATCCGGGCACATGATGCGCAGAAACTGATTCAGGGACGAAAAGGACTCATCAGCTCGGACCGTCTGGCAGGATATGGAAAAGCTGTGTTGACCTAGTTAGTGGGAAGCCAGCCGTCTCACAAACAGGTGGTGGCATGATCAAGTCAAACTCTGACATGCCTTATCAATTGCTAGCAAAATGCCCATCATTAGGATGACGAGGCATATTACGGTTGCCATCCTCTGGGTAGGTTAGCTAAAGACAAAACAAGGCACTTATGGCAAATAATTCCAAAAAATACTCAGAAGGTAACCAACACCAGTATACTCCAAAATATGTACAATAATCACAGTCTCAATACAAATACAACGGAAACAAAGTTCCTGTTAAGTAATACAAAGTCCACAGATGCCAAGAGTAAAATAGGTTTCCGGTAGTAAGTCCTATTTCGCGCCAGCTTTTTCAATTTGGGCAATCCCGCGAAGATCTACGTGTAGGCTTCAGGACACATGTTCTAAAACCAAGGCATGTAGCCATGTATTGCAAGCGGATGGCAATTTGGAATTATTTGCCGTAAGTGCCTTGTTTTGTCTTTAGTTAACTTCCACTAGCTTATTGTTTTGATTTCCCAAACCTCTGGGTAGGGGCTGGAGTTCTCCTGGCATTACAACTGCTGTCCATACTTGAGAGATCACTTCCCCTGGATAAAATAGCGGCTTTGGAGAGAGGACTCTATGGTCTTTTATGCATGGCTGTTTCACTTGCTGTCAGAGGCCACTTCGCTCTCCCCCTGCGTTTCCCCGCATTTTGAGAAGCCTGTTTTACCTCAAATTTCAAAATGCGGGGAAACGCACAGGGAGAGCGAGGCAAGCTTGACTGTGGGAAACGGCACGCATAACCAAAAGGAAGCCCTGACGCAGTCAGCGGGGTGACCACCAGGAAACAGCCCTCATTTGTCTCGATGGGAAAAAGGAAAGGGGTACAGTTGTGGTGTGAGACAAAACCAGCCCCTGACTACTGGTGAATCCATCTTGAAAATAAATCTGCCCCTTCACTTAAATAAACCTAGAAACCCAGAATGTGACAGATCATGGCTTGCACCCTTTACCAACTAAGAACATAAGAAAGGCCATTCTGGATCAGACCAAGGTCCATCAAGTCCAGCAGTCTGTTCACACAGTGGCCAACCAGGTGCCTGTAGGAAACCCGCAAACAAGACGACTGCAGCAGCATTTTCCTGCCTGCGCTCCACAGCACCTAGAATAAAGAGGCATACTCCCTCTGGTACTGGAGAAAATAGGTATGCATCATGACTAGTATCCATTTTTTACTAATAGCCATGAATATCCCTTTCCTCCATGAACATGTTCATTCCCCTCTTCAAGCCTTCCAAGTTGGCAGCCATCACCATATCCTGGCGCAGGGAGTTCCACAATTTAACTATTTAACTAGGCATCTCTCTCTCTCTCTCTCTTCCCCCCCCCCCCGGGTTTGTAAAGCGCCATCAAGTCACAGCTGACTTCTAGCGACCCCGTAGGGTTTTCAAGATGTTTAGAGGTGGTTTGCCATTTCCTGCCTCTACGTGGGCTGAGAGAGTTCTGAGAGAACTGTGACTGGCCCAAGGTCACCCAGCATGTGAAGGAATGGGGAATCAAACCCGATTTTCCAGATTAGAGTCCACCGCTCTTAACCAATGCACCACGCTGTCTTCACTACAGATATAAGCCAGTTTCAAAACCTGGTTAATTCTCATAGCTACCAACCAAGAAGCCCCGGAAACTCTGTAAACAGCTGTTCCATAAAAAGGGTAGTGATGTCTAACACAGCATCCTCTGGACTTTCTCCAATCCTTAGGACTTTTATGCATGGCTATTTCCCTCGCTGTCACCCCTGCAACAACTTTGGGTCTTTGTGCTGATTGTGCATGCAGTTTCCTATCGTCAGAGCTCGCCTCACTCTCCCCCTGCCTTTCCCCACGTTTTGCCTGCTTTTTCAAATCTGAGATAAAAAGGTCTCTGAAAACGCGGGCAAAACAATACCCTGTGAAAACTTTAAGTAACTTCTTACAACCCCAGATGGGTGGGTGGGGGGCGGGGGAGAAGACTTTAGATCCTGAGAGATTGTGGCTTTTCTAAGGGCCGCCAAGTGTGATCACAACCGAGGTGAGATTTGAACCACAGATTTCCTGGCTAGTCATACCTCATTGGCTTACATATTGGTATAAATGAAAAACGTCAATATACAGCAGCACACGTTAAGAAGAGCCCTGCTGAATCAGACCAGTCTAGCATCCTGTTTTGCACATGGGCAGTTTGCCCTGGAGGGCCCAGAAATAGGGCCCAGAGGCTAAAGCCTTGGAGGAAATACAAACCCCGCTTTATTTTTTTTGTTGAAACGGATCACATGCAGAGTGAAGCTGCAGGGATGTGACGCCCTGCCTGGACACAAGTCCGGAGGAAGTTCCAATTGTCAGTTCCTGCCATAGAATACTGCTTTATAAGGTTGCCAACTCCGGGTTGGAAACTTCCTGGACATTTGAGGGTAGACCTTGGGGAAGGCAGGGTTTGGGGAGGGACCTCAGTGGGGTATAGAGCCACGGCGCAGGGGTGTCAAACATAAGGCCCGCGGGCCGGATACAGCCCTTGGGAGCTTTTATCTGGCCCACGAGCCAGCCGAGCCAGCCACACACACCCCACTCTTGATCTGGGCTGGCGAGGCATGGCCCGGCCCGACCACGTGGCGTTTATGTCATATCTGGCCCTCGTGACAAATGAGTTCGACACCCTTGCCATAGAGTCTACCCTCTAAAGCTGTCGTTTGTCCAGGGGAACCGATCCCTGTCTTCTGGAGATGAATTGTAATTCTGGGAGATCTCCAGGCCCCACCTGGAGGTTGGCAAGCCTATTGCTTTAGCCTCTGTGTGGTCATTCAACAGTGTCCAGAAGGGAGGGATGTGACAGGACATTGCTAAGATGCTACAGCTTAAGAACATAAGAAAGGCCATGCTGGATCAGACCAAGGTATATCAAGTCCAGCAGTCTGTTCATACAGTGGCCAACCAGGTGCCTCTAGAAGCCCACAAACAAGACAACTGCAGCAGCATTATCCTGCCTATGTTCCAGTGCACCTAATATAATAGGCATGCTCCTCTGATTCTGGAGAGACTAGGTATGCATCATGACTAGTATCCATTTTCACTAGCAGCCACGAATACCCCTCTCTTCCATGAACATGTCCACTTCCCTCTTAAAGCCTTCCAAGTTGGCAGCCATCACCTAATCCTGGGGCAGGGAGTTCCACAATTTAACTATGTGTTGTGTACGCTTGTCCTGTGCGTACAATATGCATGACTTGTGCTTTTCTAGCAATTGCAGTATCTGTTTATTGACTTCATTTATATCCCACCTTTCCCTCCAATGGGAATGCAGAGGGGCTTTTATCGTTTTCCTCTCCTCTGTCTTATCTTCACAGCAACCTTGTGAGGTAGGTTATGCTGAAAGGATGTAACTGGCCCAAGTTCACCCAGTGAACTTCCATGGTAGAGCAGGTATCCAAACCTGGGTCTCCCAGATCTTAGCCCAACACTCTGCCTACACACCTGTTCTCGATATGCTACCCCCCCTTATTCTCACAGAACCAGGAGCATTTTGGTTGAGCTCAGGGCCTGTTCCCTCTTATCCTCCCCTCAGTTAGTCCAGATATTTATCCCACTCTGAGAGAAGATCAGCACCATACCTCATTCTCAATCTGCAAGTTCTTTAAAAAAAAAAAAAAAGCAATTGCCCAGTTTCCTAGAGGCCACCTATACCTCTACCAATGACACAGAAAACAGAAACTCAACAAATGTGAAGTCTGCTCAGTTTGAATTGCAGTGATAGGAAAGGCTGCACCTGCCGGACTTCTGCCTACCCTGCATCTCATAAGGAGATCCAGAAAGGGGGAAGGATCCTGGGGCCACTAGGTAGCTTTCTCTATGTCAGAACGGAGAATCCCTAATTGCAGCAGACAGAAACAAACAGGTGCTGTCTGAATACACTGAGCCGCCCGCTCCCCTTCCCAGAGAGGGCCGCTCACCTGGAATTCCTCCGCCAACTTCCCTTTCTCTTGCCCTGCTTTGGCCTCCACCTGGGCCAGGAAGGCCCTCAGGTTCTCTGCCCAGCGGCTCATCCCTCTGCTGGAGAGAGGTGCCGACCAGGGCCGACCGATGCAGAATTGGAACTGAGAAGCGTGAAAGGCGAAGAGGAAGTTCAGGTCCCCGCACCACGCCTCCCCGGTGCAGCTGGTGGGATGGGCCCAGATCTGACTGACGCTTTGCCCTCCCTTAGGAAAGGGAATGTAGCTTTATTGCACTCGGCAGTCAGGGTGCGAATTGCAGGTATTTAAGGCGCAGCCCAAGCGATTGTCAGGTGAAGCCTGGCCTGTTTTTCTTCTGGCCAGAGATTGTTGTCCTGCGTTCAGGATTTCCGCGGCAGTGCCTCGGGGCCACGGCCGTAGCTCAGGATGCAGGAAAGGCACGCACGATGTGCACTGTTCGTTGGGAAGCCAAGTTCCCTCTGACTCAATGAGGCTTACTCCCACGGAAGCAAGTACAGCGTTCCAACCCGGCCAGCCGAAGACAGTTTGCTCCCCCAAGTGGTTGTGTTGTGGTGTCCTGATGCGAGAGAAATATAATCAAGGATGGTGGGGAGCCATCACTGGCCCATCGCTGTGCATTGGAAGTCTTTCTACCAAAGGGGAGGAAAGCCCTCTCAAGTCTAGAACAAGCAAATATACTGGCAAAAGGGTTAACTCGTCAAGATAAAACAGTAAGATCTAGGATCTCAGAGAAAGAGGCCTGGTCGTCGAAGGAAAAGATACTGGACAAGCTGAAAAAAACACCGGACAGAAGAAGAAAAACTGGGAGAGGCGGCTGCCCTCTGAAAAATACTGTTAGAAATGGAGATGCTCAAGATAATGTCATTAAACATGAACGGACTAAACTCACCTAGCAAAAGAAGAAAAACCTTTTATACACTATCCAAATTAAAAGCAATGTGTGTATGCAAGAGACGCATATCAAGGAAACAATTGAACGTGTTTTAGTTGACAAAAGAAATTGGGACAATTGTATACTTCACTAAAATTAAAAAAAAGGTAAAGGTCCCCTGTGCAAGCACCGGGTCATTCCTGACCCATGGGGTGACATCATATCCCAACGTTTACTAGGCAGACTTTGTTTACAAGGTTTTTTGCCGGTGCCTTCCCCAGTCATCTTCCCTTTACTCCCAGCAAGCTGGGTACTCATTTTACCAACCTCAGAAGGATGGAAGGCTGAGTCAACCTTGAGCCGGCTACCTGAAACTGACTTCCGTTGGGATCGAACTCAGGTCAAGAGCAGAGCTTTTGACTGCAGTACTGCAGCTTACCACTCTGCCCCACGGGGCTCCTTGTATACTTCACTAGCAAAGGTTTAAAAAAGAGGAGCGGCCATTTATGCCAACAGTGCGAGAATAACAGTCATTGATAAGTATAAAGATGAGGATGGAAAATTTGTGATATTAAAATTTGGGGTGCCAAAAAGACGATACACAGCGATGCTCATTTGAAGAGTGGCTTCTATCCAGCATCCGCGGTGATACTGATAAGGTTCCCTAGCGCAGATCACAAACTGCTTCATGAATGCCTCTAAATCACTGTTGCCTCCAGCAGCCACTTTGGTAGCTCACGCGGGCCCCAGGCTTTGGCCTTAGGGTGCTTCCTAATGGGCTGTTTCCGCACAAGTATTTCCCTGTTCCTGCATATATTATTTATTTACAAGATTTATATCCTGCCTAGGGTTTTGCATATTGATAAACCTGAACCGAAAATAAACCCGAAATTAGCCATTGCGGCAATATTCGGATTTTGGTTTTACCAAATGCCCAAACCTGGGGGTCTCCCTGAAGTCAAATAGGCGATTCCTAAAAAAGCCGAATATTCAGCTTTTTTGGGTTTGGCTGTTCGCCTTTGCTCAGATGCACAGCTCTGTGCTTTCTCCTATTTTTCTATCTTTTTTTTTTTACTGGTTTTGTTAGGGTCCATAGTTGGGGCCCTTTTGAGGTTGGGGCCGTGTAATCGGAGCCATCTTGGTCTGACCAACGACTCAGTGGTTTGATCTGGATCAAGCATAAGTTTTTTTTAAAAAGACCAGGCTCACCAAGTCCTGCCGGAGGAATATACCCTCCAACTAAAAAGGACCTTCTTCAACAGCTGCCAGGTTTTAGGGTTGCCAGCTCCGGGTTGGGAAATACCAGGATATTTTGGGGGTGGAGCCTGAGAAGGGTGAGGTTTGGAGAGGGAAGGGACTTCAATGCCATAGAGTTCATTTGCCAAAGTGGCCATTTTCTCCAGGGGAACTGATCTCTTTTGCCTGGAGATCAGTTGTAATAGTGGGAGATCTCCAGCCACCACAGGGAGGTTGGCCACCCTACCAGGTCTCCTGATGTAGCTAAACCACAGAGTTCCGTGTGAATCCTAGTGTGTTCTCCAGGGTTTGCACAGGAAGTGATGTTGTGGTGCTGCTGCAATGCCAGTTGTCAGGACTAGTTTCTCCTGGAGGTTTCCAGTACTGAGCAGGTACCTCCAGAGAAACTGACTCTGCAGTCTGGTGATCAGATGTAATTCCAGATGTCGAGACCCCATCTTGAGGTTGGTAACCCAAATGGTACCTGTGCCCTTCCTTAATACAATTTATGCAACATGCCAAGAGTGTGGAAGGGCCTTGAGGGAAAAGTACAAACTAGCCAAATTCTCAGACCATGAAGCTCTTTGCACAATTCTCAAGAGCACTTTGCATGAAGAACCGCTGCAGACTCTCTTGCTTAACCACTTCTAGAGGGGAGAAGTGAAGGGTAAAGATAGATGTGACATTTTTAGATCTCGCAGCAAGCTTACCGCATTCAGTCCATGTACCTTTCCTTTTTGAGACCTAAAAAAAACATGACCTTGCAAGTTAGACTCAGAAGTGGGCCATGTATGGTATTGATTGGTTGCTCACCCCCGTGATGTCATCAGGATAGAGTTGTCCAACCTCCTGGTGGGGTCTGGAGATCTCCCACAGTTACAACTGATCTCCAGATGATAGAGATCAGTTCCCCTGGAGAAAAGGGGTGCTTGGAAGGGTGGACTCTATGGCTTTGTAGCCTGCTGAGGTCCCTCCTAGAGTTGCCAGCTCTGGATTGGGAAATACCTGGAAATTTGGGGGGGGGTGCCTGAGGAGTGCAGGATTTAGGGACTTCAATGGGGTATAATGCCAGAGGCTCCACCTTCCAAAGTGGCAATTTTCTCCAGCTGAACTGATCTCTTTTGCCCCGAGATCAGTTGCAATAGCGGGAGATCTTCAGCCACTACCTGGAGGTTGGCAACCCTAGTCCCTTCCTTCTCCAAACCCTGCCTTCCCTAGACTCTACCCCCAAATCTCCAGGAATTTCCCAACCCAGAGTTGGCAACCCCGCATCTGGAACCTCCCCCACCCTGATTCCCAGTGTAATTTTAACCTTTAAAAATAAACTTTTAAAAAATTAGTAAGGTGCTAAATAAATGGACAAATGCTTGAATGCTGAGGTGGTGCTTTTAAAATTTTTAACAGGCAGACAGTGTACCTGAAGCATAGGTTGGGGGGGAAGACATGGTTGCCAACCTCCAGGTAATAGCTGGAGATCTCCTGCTATTACAGCTGATCTCCAGCCGATAGAGAACAGTTCACCTGGAGAAAACGGCTGCTTTGGCAATTGGACTCTATGGCATTGAAGTCCCTTCCCAAACCCCGCCCTCCTCAGGCTCTGCCCCAAAAACCTCCACCAATGGCAAAGAAGCATCTGGCAACCCTTGGGAAAGAAGACAACTGATCGCCGAGCCAGGGTGTGAGTTGGTGCTACACAGAACCCTCACTCAAACTGCCTTGAGGCGCACATGATGGTATAACACCAGGGAGAGGAGAGGAGAGGAGGGTTTCAAGAATATGGTATCCCAAACCAGAATATGGACTCCTTCTCAGGGAGAGAGACCGAAGATTCAGACGAGGGTTTTGAGCTCCTGACAATCCCCACAGAAGGAGGCAGTTAAGACACCTCCAGGCACCTCCTTTGATATGCAAGGTGAGTCCCAGGGAGTAGGGTTGACAACTCCAGGCTGGGAAATTCCTGGAGATTGGGGGCAGGTCCTGGGGATGGCAGAATTTGGGGAGGGGAGGGATCTCAGCATGGTAGAATGCCATAAAGCCCATCCTCCAAAGCAGCCATTTTCTCCAGGGGAACGGATCTCTACAGTATGGACATCAGTTGTAATACCAGATCTTCTATGCCTCACTTGTAAGTTGGCAACTGTACTAGGGTTTGGCAGGTCCCTCTTCACCACCGGTGGGAGGTTTTTGAGGGCAAAGCCTGAGGAGGGCGGGGTTTGGGGAGGGGAGGGACTTCAATGCCATAGAGTCCAATGGCCAAAGCGGCCATTTTTCTCCAGGTGAACTGAACTCTGTCAGCTGGAGATCAGTTGTAATAGCAGGAGATCTCCCACTAGTACCTGGAGGTTGGCAACCCTAAACCCTACTCAGGAATCTGTGCCAACCCTCTCACCATGGGATACAGCCTTACCTTCTGACTTGGACCTGAAACCCCCCACCCTGCATCCTACCGCAGCACCCGAGAATATAAACTGGATAGTTTTTTTTGCTACGCTCTAATTGATTCGATTTAAAGTTCTGCGATAGAAGTTGTGCTGAATGTTGTAAGTATGTGCGTTCACTCTTGAGTTTTGCATCAAGGTTGGTGGGGGGGAAAGCATTATGCTCTGCCATTTGGAGCCTGTCCCTAAGATCACCATGTAGGCAACCAATCATCTTTCCTTTCATGCCCTCCAAGGGAAGGGACTATGGCCATACCCCCCTGAACGTGTTGGAACTCAACTGAACTCAGAAGATAAGCAGGGTTGGACGTGGTTGGAAACTCAGTAAAATCCTGCAGTTATTCAGAAGGCACCAATGGATGCCAATAGTATATTCCTTGTAAACATATCCCAATGTAAATTGGAACAGTATATTTGTAATATTAAGGCAGCAGTCCTATGAATCTTGGAAACACTGGGTTCGGTGGGACCTAATTCTGAAAAAATATATATGTATACGGTCAGATTGCACTACAGTGGCTAGGTCCCCCCCGGCAACTGGCAGAGGTGGGGACTTAACAGGTGGTCAGGTGCTCTTGACATCAATGCACTGATGTCACTTCCGGTGTGTAAGGGAAGTGATGTGAGGGTGTTGCTGGTGATGCTCTGGCATGTGGGCAAAACTCTATGATTTAGGGTTGCCAGCTCCCTCTTCGCCACCGGTGGGAGGTTTTGGGGGCGGAGCTTGAGGAGGGCGGGGTTTGGGGAGGGACTTCAATGCCACAGAGTCCAATTGCTAAAGTGGGCATTCCAGGTGAACTGATCTCTATCGGCTGGAGATCAGTTGTAATAGCAGGAGATCTCCAGCTAGCACCTGGAGGCTGGCAACCTTACTATGATTTAACCATAGGGGCCTGGAAACCTTAGGTTGCACCCAGACAGCCTCCTTCCTGATATCAAAGAAGCCTAAAACACCATGAATTTGTCCAGTAATGGTCAGAGTTCTTTCTCCCTATTGCAAAGAGGCTCCTAAGAGGTTTACAGAACTCCTTAGAAAAGTCTCCCCACTTTTGCCCGACGCACAATTTTAATGTGCCACATATAAGAATGAAAGGAAATATCTTTTGCTGACCTCTGATTCAGCCGCTTGTGTGGGGAATATATGTATTAAGGCTATCTTGGAAATGGGAAGTGCCCCCCTTCCTCTTATTAAATCACAGGCCAATGACTGTATATGGAAACTCTCTCTAGTGGCACTGCGAATTCTAATAATGTAATTTAAGAATGAAACTGGAGAGTGACAGATATCTGGTAATATCGACTTCCAGTGCTTAATTTCTATTTTACTATCTTATTTGTTTATTAAATTTCTACCCCGCTCTCTGTCCTGACCAAGGCTGGGCTCAGAGTGGCTTACAGCAGTCAAAATACAACACTTAACATATAAAACCAATTCGATAAAGATCTTCAAACCTTCCTCAGTGATTTCGATCTAGTGCTCCCCCAGGAAATGTAGCTACCCAAAAGAATTTTTTTTAAAAAAAATATTTTATTCTAATTTTCAACATATACAAACAAACAAACATATAATCACACATACATTCACACAATTTATACTCCTTCGGGGAGTCTGTTTCATCTTACATCTCAAAAGTCTTCTACATTAACATTGTGATTTGTAATAAATTCCTTCTATTCTAATTATTAAATTTTATATAATCTAAACTTTGCTTCTAACAATCTATCCCTTTTGTTGCACACAGTCCAAATAACCTTCCCATCTTCGCTGAAATTCCTCAGTTGTCTTCTCTTTAATCAGGCTCGTCAATCTAGCCATCACCACAAATTTGTCCATTTTCTGTTGCCACCTTTCCACATCTGGAATATCTTCCTGTTTCCAAAATGTTGCCAGTACCAATCTGGCCGCCGTCAAAGGAATTGTTTTTGATGGGTTTATCTCACATTCTATTCCAGGGTTCAGAATACATACATACAAGGTTCCTCACAGTTTTACCAACATGTCCCCCGTGGGCGCAGGTTTTCTTATTTCACCAGCATCGACTCGGGCTGCAAATTGTCAATGTCTATCTTCCCCCTACAACTGACGAAGGGCAGCTTTCTTCACAATGGGAAAGGCTGACTAATTATGTGGAAGATTTGGAACAGAGACATTCTCCAGTTGAACTTTTCCTGGCTGGCGATGAGAACAGGCAAAGGCGATTCTGCACTTGGAGAAGCCGCCGATTTGTCCTTAGATGATCTTCTTGCAAATACTCTGTTTCTGACCAGACTCTCTACAGATCAGTGTGTCGACAAAACAATAAAACCAATTCAATAAAAACGCTAACAGAGGATTAAAATTAACAAAACAACCAATTGGCGCCTATTTTGCACAAAGGCCCATAATCAGGGTTGCGTTGCCAGGCTCCAGGTACTAGCTGGAGATCTCCTGCTATTACAACTGATTTCCAGCCGATAGAGATCAGTTCCCCTGGAGAAAATGGCCACTTTGGCCATTGGACTCTATGACATTGAAGTCCCTCCCCAAACCCCGCCCTCCTCAGGCTCCACCCCAAAAACCTCCTGCTGGTGACAAAGAGGGACCTGGCAACCCTACGCATAATGAACCAGTGGAGCCGCCCAGGACTCAATAGATGAAAGAGAAAAAATGGGTGGGGATGGAGGCCAGCTATGATAGCATACCGTTGCTGCCCTCAACCTGGCGAAACATCTTGGCCTTACAGGCCCTGCAGAACTGCGTTATCCTACAGGGCCCTGGTCTCACTGGAGAGGGAGTTCGGCCCAAAAAAGCCAGCCCTGGTTGAGGACAGCCAGACACTCTTCGGGCCACCAATAAGTTATTATTCGCCAAGCATAATGCTCTCTTGGTCAAGGAACGCCTCCATTCTCCCTAATCTCAGATAAGTGAGAACTGGCTGTAGTTACTTATACAGTAAAAGGTAAAGGTAGTCCCCTGTGCAAGCACCAGATCATTCCTGACCCATGGGGTGATGTCACATCCCGACGTTTGCTAGGTAGACTATGGGTAAAAACGCATGGTCGCTTTATCCTCCTTTAATCCGTTTCAGCCAGGATTCAGCCAGGATTGAACACATGCGTTTCGCCTAATATGCGTTCGATCATGGCTAAAACAGGGATTAAAGGAGGATAAAGCGACCATGAGTTTTCGCCCTATGTTATACAGTAGAACAAAAACACTCCACACATACTCTGAGGTATCCTTTTTTGTGGTTGTTGCTTCTCTTCAATTTTGTTGGTACTTCACTAGTGAGAGCAAGAATGGTGTAGTGGATAGAGCCGCAGATTAAGACCCTGGGTGACCCAGGTTCGAATCCCCACTTCTGCCATGGAAGCTTGCTAGGTGACCTTGGGCCGACCTCGCAGGGTTGTTGAGAGAAAATAAAGGAGAGGAGAATGCTGTTCCAAGTGGCTTTGAGTCCCAACTGGGGAGAAAAGCGGCATATAAGTAAATAAATGCAAATGCATATCCTAAGCGTTCCTTTTGTGCTTGTAAAATGGAAGTGGTGTAAAGTGTCTCTATCATGAATGTCCCGGTGCATGTCCTCAGCACAAACGCGCAAGTAACATGCAGCTGGGGCTGAGAGTTTAGAGGCAGAAAGGAAGCATGCTTTTAAAAATGTATTTAGATACTTATACCCTACTTTTCTCCCCAAAGCAGCCATTTTCTCCAGGTGAGCTGATCTCTATTGTCTGGAGATCAGTTGTAATAGTAGGAGATCTCCAGCTAATACCTGGAGGTCGGCAACCCTAGCGGCTACCCATTGTGATCTACTTCCAAATGTTTTTTTTTTTCTTTTAAGGGTAGAGTCGCCAGAGTCCAGGGATTTATGGGATGAGTTGGGCAGGGTGAAACCTTAGTTTTGGGGAGAAGCACTGTTTGAGTGCAATAATCAAGGCTTGTGGTTGGAACGGAGGATAAGAACTCAGAGCAAAATTCTGTTACAGGGGACCACTCCAGTTTATCTGCCTCTCCTGTGAACCCAAGGCTGGTTAGTTCCCATAGGTGAAGGGGAAACTCATAAGAACATAAGAAACGCCATGCTGGATCAGACCAAGGCCCATCAGGTCCAGCAGTCAGTTCACACAGTGGCCAACCAGGGGCCTCTAGGAAGCCCACAAACAAGACGACTGCAGCAGCATTATCCTGCCTGGGTTCCACGACACCTAAGATAATAGGCACGCTCCTCTGATCCTGGAGAGAATAGGTATGCATCATGACTAGTATCCATTTTGACTAGTAGACCTGGATAGCTCCATCCTCCACAAGTACATAAGGAAAGCCCTGCTGGATCAGACCCAGGCCCATCAAGTCCAGCAGTCTGTTCACACAGTGGCCAACCAGGGGCCTCTAGGAAGCCCACAAGCAAGACGACTGCAGCAGCATTGTCCTGCCTGTGTTCCACAGCACCTAATATCGTAGGCATTCTCCTCTGATCTGGAGAGAATACGTATGCATCATGGCTAGTATCCATTTTGACTAGTAGCCATGGATAGCCCTCTCCTCCATGAACATGTCCACTCCCCTCTTCAAGCCTTCCAAGTTGGCAGCCATCGCCCCATCCTGGGGCAGGGAGTTCCACAAGTTAACGATGCGTTGTGTGCAGAAATACTTCCTTTTCTCTGTATGCATCCGATTCTATGTGCGATTCGGGCTTCTTGGGTGCTGGTGTCTGGCTGCCTGCCAACACCGTCACGCGCCTTGCAGCAACGATGCCATGTCGCAGCGGAGAAGCAAAATAGTAAAATAGTAGTAGTGGCAATAATAATAATAATAATTGTTATTATTATTATATATTATATTTATTATATAATAATATAATATATAATAATAACAATAATTTATTAAATATATATACATACATAAATTATACATAAATTATATAGACATAATTTATTAAATATATATACATACACACACAACTACAAGGAGATCGTGGTGCCAAACAAAAACAGTCTCAGCAGTTCCTGGTCTATGAACCGACTCCCACGTCACGGGCTATCACCGTCCCATGCGCACCTGACACCTTGCCAAAGCGGATGACGTCACTCTTATTTAATCCTCCGGCCGTGCGATGACGTCATGCCTCCAGCTTCACACCTGTCGGCTTCCAGAAGCCATTCGCGCTCTCTGGTTGGTGGCGGGAGGGGAAAAGGCTTCTTGCGATTGGCTGGCGTCCCGAATAACCCCGCCCTTCCTTCTCATTGATTGACGAGCGACGGGTTCAGCCGGGGGGCGGGGCCGCTGGTTGTCCCGCCTCTTGCATTCCAATCCGCCCAATCCCCCGCCCTCCCACCCCGGCTTTTTCTTCTTCTTTTTTTTTTTTTAATCCACGTTGCGACCCAGCGAGGGACGCGATTGGCTCCCGGCCCCCCGACGCTCGCCGCGATTCGCCTTCCCCGCTTCGCCAAGCCACGCCTCCCCTCCTCGCCGCTCGGCCCGCGATTGGGCCCGGCGCTTGTCCGTCTCCCTCCGGGGCACGCCCCCTGCCACTTCGGGTCAGGAAGTGTCTCTGGAGGAGTCGGCGAGGCGATGCGGAGGCGAGGAGGTCCCGCGCCGAAGGTGGGGCAGGGGGTTCCCGGAGGGAGGAGTGGGCGGGGCATCGGGGATCCCCCCCCCAGGAAAAGAGAAGGCACTTGGCAAGGTGGGGGAAGCTTCTCCTCCTACCTGGCCTCAGGTGTCCCCCACCCCGGGCTGGGCGGGCGTTCACCAGAATGAACGTGTGAATCGCCTCCCAGGGCCCAACTCGCGTGTATTCCATCCCGCATTTCTCTTTCCCGCAGCGGCCAGGCAGGTGCTTTTGCGAGCACGGCCTTCCGGTGGGGAGGGGCCGTGGCTCAGTGGCAGAGCCTCTGCTTGGCCTTCAGAAGGTCCCAGGTTCAATCCCCGGCATCTCCAGTTCAAGGGACTGGGCAAAAATGGCAAAACGTACCGCATTAATAAATCAAAAAGAAAATGCTGAATTTGTGGAAGAATGGGAGGCATGGACAACATACTGTGTAAATGACCTTAATTTGGGAAACGTTAAGGGATATGTTTTGATCTAATTCAAATTTTTTGAAGTAATTAAGATACTAATGTTAAAAAGTAGAGTTTAAGATAATGATAAAGGTGGTTTTATACAATGAATTAGACACTAAATACAAAGAGAGACATAAGAATATCAAATGGACGGGGGAAGAGGGGAAGTCAACGATATATATTTGTTTAATGATAAGACAGAAATTGTTTGTAGTATATACTATATGAATGGAATGAGAAATAGAATGTGAATTAGTTTGAAAAATAATAAAAATTAAAAAAAAGGGAATCGGCAAGTAGGTGATGTGAAAGACCCCTGCCGGAGACCCTGGAAAGCCGCTGCCGGTCAGAGTAGACAGAACTGACTTTGATGGACCAAGGGTCTGGTTCAGTATACAACAGCTTCGTGTGCGTTCCCGCTTGCTTGCCCAACCTTCTAATAGCCGGGTGTGTTTTCTCTGCGCATGGAAATTGCATCGTGGCAAGAACAGCCCATGATAAGTATTCCAGATGGGTAGCTCTGTTAATAGTCTGTAGCAGCAGAATAAAACAGGAATCTCCAGGATCAGAGGAGCACGCCTATTATATTAGGTGCTGTGGAACACAGGCAGGATAATGTTGCTGCAGTCGGCTTGTTTGGGGGCTTCCTAGAGGGACCTGGTTGGCCACTGTGTGAACGGACTGCTGGACTTGATGGGCCCGGGTCTGATCCAGCAGGGCCTTTTTTATGGGGGAGGGGCTGTGGCTCAGTAGTAGAGCATCTGCTTGGCATGCAGAAGGTCCCAGGTTCAATCCCCGGCATCTCCAGTTAAAGGGATTAGGCAAGTAGGTGATGTGTAAGACCTCTGCCTGAGACCCTGGAGAGCTATGGAGAGGGGCTGTGGCTCAGTGGTAGAGAATCTGCTCGGCATGCAGAAGGTCCCAGGTTGAATCCCCAGCATCTCCAGTTAAAGGAACCAGGCAGGTAGGTGATGTGAAAGACCTCTACCTGAGGCCCTGGAAAGCTGCTACCGGTCTGAGTAGACAATACTGACTTTGATGGACGAAGGGTCTGATTCAGTACAAGGCAGCTTCATGTGTTCAGAAATCTTTCCTTTTTGGCAGTCCTGAAACCTTACGCCGAGCCATGTCTGTGGGTGATCCCATCCCATGTTCTGAGAAGGGGGGATGATCAGTAAGAACAGGCCCGTTCATGGAAGATAAATGAAAATTAAATTGGCTGTAGCCAGGATGCAGCTCCTATTCTGCACTTTCTGAGCTTCTAGGATGGGTCAGCCCGGGTGTTTCCATTGGTCCCCTCTGATTGGTAGCAGCCAAGAAAGACCTATTACCGTTTTAGACCAGTCAAGAAAGCCTTTTTACCGTTCTAGACCCAGGACCCGCCATTATCCCCAGGAGACAGCGTAGAACCCACTGAATTGTAGGCATGTGACAGGAAGTAGCATGACATCACAGGTGACATTAGTGCCATGTGACAGGAAGAGGAGGAGCCCTGGTTTTGCTAAAAAGGAATCCTCTGCAGCCCTGAGTGATCTCACCTTGTCCCGCAACACTTCTCAGCACACATGCAAAGAGATGCTGGTGTGTTGCCCTCGATTGCTATGCATGTGCAGTAGTATTGGTAGAGAGCCAGTAGAAGGGCTTACTGCTCAACAGGTGGGGCTCTGTGACCCACCTGAGGGTTCTGACCCATGGGCTGAAGACTACTGGGTTAGCTCCTAAGGGCTGGTAAAGGTGTGTAAAGGTGAATCTGTGTTGGTCAACAAAAGCATTTTGTGCGTCGGGAATGGCTGTGTTGAGTTGGCTTTTTTTGTGTTGTGGAAGGGCGTGCCTGATGTTGATGCATGGTGTGTATTGGCATGGGAAAATACTACATTGGCCTGGCTACTCCAGTGTTATAGAATGAAGCTTCTTAAACTGTGGGTCGCGACCCCATATGGGGGTCATGTAACTGAATGTGGGGGTCGTGAAAAATTTGATTTATTATCAGTAAATGTTTGCTTTGTATACCTATTTTATATACCTATAT